>NW_027211804.1:300000-600000 GCF_036971445.1 Narcine bancroftii | reverse complement strand
TTGAAGTTGACAATGGTGGCTAACAGTTCAAAGCAGAAACAGCCATTCTGGGACTGAGTGGTGCTGAAGGCTTCTTGCAGCCTTTGGATCAGGCCTGATGAGCCTCCTTCAGGTGGCCAGAATACCCCCGATGTAAAGTCACATATTCTGCCCGAATGCGGCTGTAAGGAGGCCATGTGAAAGAGCAGATGCGGCTCGGAGGAGTACTTACCAATCTTCCTTCGGGAGGTATGATCTCCGTGTCTGAGCAATTCCCCCGAGGAACCTGAATGCAGCCGCCTGATGATAATCAGCCAGGGACCCAAATCCCCACGCCTGACAGCCCCTCTCCTCATGCCCGACAACCCACCCTTCCCGCGTCCGACAGCCCCATTCACCTCACCCGAGAGCCCCCATCACTGCTCCCGACACCACCCATGCCTCCCCTGCCCCAACATCCTGTGCCAGCCGCACCTGCCCTGATGTCCTGCGCTGACAGGAACTGGAGTGCGCTCTGAGGCGCCTCTCCTGAAGCTTTCCCTTTCAGGCTGCCATCTGAAAGAACATTCCATAGGGCTGTTTCTGCTTCTGCAGACTGATTCTTGACATAGAATGCAGCTGAAACTGGCTCCAGCTGTAGTCAATTCGCACTATTGTTTTAGAGATGAGGCAGGCATTAGGATATGAGACTCAGTCGTGGAGTTGAGAATTGATTCCTGTCTGAAATGTCCTTGGTCACTCTCCTAGCTTCCTGGCAAAATCTGTGTGATGATGTCTTCATCAGAATTATCAGAACAAGATCCAGCTAATATTCTGCACCCTTCATCAAATTGGAAAGTGAATGGGGGGAGTTGTGTGGTCAGGGCTTAATATGACACAGAATGATGCAGGTCTGTGTGGATTCAGTTGAAATGAGAGGGCAGATAACCTTTAACTTATCCCTGATCCCCCAACAAACCCACTCCCCCAATGCTAATCCCCCAAATGGCACAAGGTTGAACTGAGTCCTTTCAGGGTGAGAGGCAGAAGAGTGGCCTTTGTTCTGTACAAGGGCCAACAGATGCCAAGGACCGATCACCTCAAGGAGTGAACGAGGATTTAGAATAGGTTTTCCCCAACACAGAACAAAGTAGGAGCAGGAGGCTGTTTCTCCCCGTGAGCCTATTCTGCCTTTAGGTGAAGGACCACCAGAATGAGGAATAAAGAATGAAGCTGGAGGAACTCAGCAGGTTAGGCAGTGTCCATGGAGAGAGATGGTCAGTTAATGATTCAGGTCCGTACACAGACTGAAGCGAGAAGGGGAGCTGGCACAAAATTGGGAGGGCCCAGTGCCTCGGAAGCCACAGAGGATCACAAGACCACCCGACAGGCTGAACTTGTGATGGACACTATGAACTATGTATGTCATAAAGTACAGTACGTGCTCTGTGTCGCCAGATCACCTCGTTGGGTTTTATCTCAAAGAAGTGGTGAAAGGCTTCTATCTACCAGGTAGTCCATATCTACCTGACCTTCTCCAACCTCTCCCTTAGCTCCATCCTGGATTTCCCGGACTTGCCCCCTCTTGCTTCTGTTCATGGAACCTGGCCCAGTCGTGTATCAGTAATGCTCAGGTTTTTGGTCATTGAAGGTGTTTAATCACTCCATCCTATTTGACGTGATTATTGTGTGCACCACAATGCTGATCCCAAAGGCTTTGGGCAATGTGTACACCTGGTGTAACTGTGCCCAAACTGTCTGGGCTGCACACGTGGATGAGGAATCGAACTCCCACTTTGAGGTGACTCAGAGAATTAATGAAGGACACAGAGTTTCACCAAACCACACTCCAACTCTCTTCGTTCTTATATGCAAGATTCTTTGCACAAAACAGAGAGAGAGTTATTGATCGTATTTACACCAGCTTGACTTCAAGTCACAAGATAGTCTCGCGAGCCATTTACTTGAATGATGGCTCGCGTGGCAGCACCCACTCCTGGCGACTGTGGGTCACTCTGATTAGGGCGTCCGAGCAATGCCAGCATAAATGTTACCAATATTTAGGAGAAGTGTTGCCCAATTAAGGAATGGTTGTGGTGTTTTGGAGAATTTGTGTACAATGGTTGTTCTGGGAGAAGTGGAGGTTCTAATAAACAAAAACTGAAGGTTGTGTTTTGAAGGAAAGTATGGAGTGCTTTGCTAAAAAGGGACAAAAGTTGTATTTTTCAAAATAGGTCCTGTTTTTGGGTCAAAACCGACATCTTTACTGTGCAAAAATGTGTGCAATTTTCATTTCAAAAGCCAAAACTGTGATTTTCAAATTGGGGTTGAAAAAAACATCTGTGCTTTGTAAAATATGATACAATAAGATACAGGAGCAGAAGTAGGCCATTTGGCCCATTGTGTCCATTCCATCATGAACTGATCCATTCTCCCACTCACCTTTAATACCTTGACTATTCAGATATGTCACGGAGTTGTGTTAACCTTTAATATTAATTTAATATTTCTCGTATATAAAAATGTCTTAGTAAATTAAATTACTGAGGTAAAATATTGTACCTGTATTCTTGATGAGTTAGCTTGGATGTTTCCAGGTGTACAGAAGCCATACCACTTGGGATCATTAAAGCAAACACTGTGTCTGGGGCTCGAGAAAAATTTTTTCAATTGGTTTGGTTTGCCTCAAGAAATGAAATCAGATCAGGGAAAGAATTTTATGTCAGATGTATTTCAACCGTTAGTTTATAAACAAGGAGCTCAACAAATTGCATTGTCAGGATTTAAATATGGCGGTTCGGAAATTATGTAAAGATAAAATGCCCAGGGTTTCTTTGGAAAAATTGACTTGGAAATATGAGTTGGTGGGGGGGGGGGGGGGGGTGGGTGTGGTTTGTGTCTTCCTCATTTTAAGAATTTTGAAAAGCAGCTCAATTGAGATTTATAAATATATTGAATAATTTAGATGATATTCCAGCTTGGGTTTCTGTTGAATTTAATGCAATAGGGAATACGAATCCCCAAGATTTTATTTACAAATGGAATCCTAAGCTTTATTTGGAAGTGGGGAATCATCTATTTTGAAACATTTGATTGAGTTGATAATGAAATTGGCATGAAAGGTTTAATATTGAAATAGGCATTTTCCTTCTTCAATAGACAACCAATCCTGGAAGATTTGGAGATGGAAGGGTATTAAGAAAATTAGTTTTGAGGATGTGAGATTGAAATCTTTGAAAGAATTATCTTGTTATTACCAAGTTAAAGCTTTTTTATCTGTAAAAATAGGTCTTACTTTGATGTTACCTAATCAAAGTGAATTAGAATTACTGATTTGTTATCCTACTGGAAATAAATTTATTTCAGTAATGTATAACTTGCTTCAATCTAAGACCTCCAAAACTGGAGTGAATAAATCTAGATGAAGATGGGAAATAGATTTAAATTCTCAAATAAGCGAAAAGGATTGGATGGATTTGTGTAAATAATATGACTAAGATATAGGTTGGTTCAATATAATTTTTTACATCAGTTCTATTTGACAACGTAGAAAAGTTTAATGAAGCTCATCAAGGCTGAGGGGGGTCGGGGACCCAGAAGGCTGAGGGGGGATGGGGACCCAGAAGGCTGAGGGGGGACGGGGACCCAGAAGGCTGAGGGGGGACGGGGACCCAGAAGGCTGAGGGGGGACGGGGACCCAGAAGGCTGAGGTGGGACGGGGACCCAGAAGGCTGAGGGGGGACGGCGACTCAGAAGGCTGAGGGGGACGGGGACTCAGAAGGCTGAGGGGGGCGGGGACCCAGAAGGCTGAGGAGGACGGGGACGGGGTCCCAGAATGCTGACGGGGGACGGGGACCCATAAGGCTGAGGTGGGACGGGGACGGGGACCCAGAAGGCTGAGGGGGGACGGGGACCAAGAAGGCTGAGGGGGGATGGGGACCCAGAAGGCTCAGGGGGGACTTGGACCCAGAAGGCTGAGTGGGGACGGGGACCCAGAAGGCTGAGGGGGGACGGGGACCCAGAAGGCTGAGGGGGGACGGGGACCCAAAAGGCTGAGGGGGGACGGGTCTGGGACCAAGAAGGCTAAGGGGGGACGGGGACAGGGACCCAGAATGCTGAGGGGAGACGGGGACCCCGAAGGCTGAGTGGGGACGGGGACCCACAAGGCTGCGGATGCCTGGAGCGCATGGCCGGGCAGGATAGTGGAGTCTGGAATAATAGGGACCTTTAACATTTAGACAGGCACATTGATGCAAGAAAAATAGTGGGTTACGGGTGTGAGGGGAGAACGGTTCAGTTTGTAGAAGGTTTGAGCTATTGTCTTGTGACACCAATACCCCTGAGCAAAAAGCTCTGCAAAAGTACGGACACCGCCCAGAACCCTCCACCATTGAGAACATTTGCAGGGAACGCTGCTGTCAGAGAGCAGCAGCAATCAAGGATCCACATCACCCGCTCTGTTCTCACTGCTCCCATCAGGGAAGAGGTATAGCCAGGTTCAGGAACAGCTGCTACCCCTTCACCACGAGACTCAACACACATTCAGGGACTCATTTAAAGACTCTCCCTTTTGCACTTTGAATTTTTTTCTCTCTGTTGCAGTTTGTTTTCATATCCACATTTTCAGAGATTACAAGTCGATGAGTCCAGTTGGGGAAACTTGGTTTTGGTCTATATAATGGTTACTTTCATCCCCTTTTATTGTTCATTTGTATTAGTGTCTGGGCCCCTATGTGGTCCAGGTACAGCTGACAGACCTTTACCAAAGGGTCACGTTTATGTGATTTTTTTTTCCCGTAGGTAACTGCAGTTCGTTTCCACAGCCCAACGTGCTATCGGACATCCAGTTGATCGTGATACATCTCTTCGCGAAGGCCAGTGCTATTTTTATAAATGAGATTAGATATTTGGTCAAGTTGTCGCTTGTTTCAATGAAGAGATTGTCAGGTCTCACGTGGAGGTCACTGCTGTGATCGTGGTTAATTTTTCTGCGCTTTCTTGCCAAAATGGCCTCACTTTCACGCACGACAACGTAGAAAAGTTTAATGAAGCTCATCATCCCATTGGCCTTCATAACTATCTTATCAACCTGAGCGGCAACCTTGAGGGATGTTTGGATTTGAACCCCAAAGTCCCTCTGTTTATCCTCACTCATGTAACCGACTGGTAACCTTGTACCCAGCCTTCTGGTTTGTCCTTCCAAAATGCATCACCTCACACTTACCTGGATTGAAATCCTTATCCTTCGACAACCTTCAGCATCATCCACAACTCCTCCACCTTCACATCATCTGCAGACATACTGACCCATCTTCTGCCTCTTCATCCAGGTCATTTATAAAAATCATCAAGAGCAGGGGTCCCAGAACAGATCCATGTGGCACTCCACTCCTCTCTGCTTTCTTCCAACAAGACAATTTTTTATCCACAGCCAAAGTTACCCTGATCCTTTGCCAAATTGCTTTCTAATGAGTCTCGTCAAATTCTTGATAAAATCCATGTAGACCACATCTACCACACGACCCTCATTCATTTCCTTTGTTACCCCACTCAAATAAAACTCATTTAGACTCATGAGGCATGACCTTCCCATCACAAAGCCATGCTGACTGACCTTGAGAAGTCTGTACTTCTGCAAATGCTCATAGATCCTAACTGGTCTATAATTCCCAAGATTCTCCCCATTACCTTTTCTAAACAAGGCAACTGCATTTGATGGTTTGCGCTGGATTTTGGGGGCAGGGGGCTGGGTGTTTGTGGGCAAGGGCTGTGTTTGGGGGCTGTAGGGGACTCAGGGAATTCTCTTTTCCTCTTAACTGCAAGGAACACTATGTCTAACTTCCTGCTGATGTGACTCTGTCTGCTTTATGACTGAATGAAGTGAATTTTGTGTAATATTGCACTTTATACCATGACAATCAATTGAATTTTGATCTTGGCATGTTTGGAAGAATGTTCTTAGTGACAGTGACCCAGGTTCAAATCTGTCACCATGTAAGGGGTTTGAGTGTTTTTTTTTCTCACCCTTGTTGAAGTCGATTTCCTGTCAAGGTACAAAAAGGTACAGTAACAAACCACAAACTCTAAAACACAGTCTTTATTGAGTCATGCCAGCAGGAATGAGGGGTACCAGTGGTGGGTGAACAGACTCACCTCACTATCAATGTTTGAACGGCAGTTAAAGAACACCGTCACATGGTAGAGCTTTTAAGACATTTTCCTGCCAACAAATTGGATAACATTTCTTGGAAGGTATTAGTACAGCTTCTGCTTTACATTTTGCACATCCTCTTCCTCAAGACATAGAAAGGATTTGTTGTTGGCAATTTAATCTCATGTGCCCATTATAATTAAGAACATCCTTCTGGTCTACAAAATTTCAACAGAAATCTGGAAGGGTTGCTCACAGTACACATTGGTAATCATTCTTTGCCTGTCTGATTTCTGGTTTCCAATTTACACATGTAAATGTCTAATTTCATAGGAATTTTTAATTCTTGAAGTTGACAATGGTGGCTAACAGTTCAAAGCAGAAACTGCCATTCTGGGACTGAGTGGTGCTGAAGGCTTATTGCAGCCTTTGGATCAGGCCTGATGAGCCTCCTTCAGGTGGCCAGAATACCCCCGATGTAAAGTCACATATTCTATCCGAATGCGGCTGTAAGGAGGCCATGTGAAAGAGCCTGATGCGGCTCGGAGGAGTACTTACCAATCTTCCTTCGGGAGGTATGATCTCCGTGTCTGAGCAATTCCCCCGAGGACCCTGAATGCAGCCGCCTGATGATAATCAGCCAGGGACCCAAATCCCCGCGCCTAACAGCCCCCCTCCTCGTGCCCGACAACCCATCCTTCCTGCGTCCGACAGCCCCATTCACCTCACCCGAGAGCCCCCATCACCGCGCCCGACACCACCCATCACTGCTGCCTGACAGCCTCCCCTGCCCCAACATCCTGTGCCAGCCGCACCTGCCCTGATGTCCTGCGCTGACAGGAACTGGAGTGCGCTCTGAGGCGCCTCTCCTGCAGCTGTCCCTTTCAGGCTGCCATCTGAAAGAACATTCCATAGGGCTGTTTCTGCTTCTGCAGACTGATTCTTGACGTAGAATGCAGCTGAAACTGGCTCCAGCTGTAGTCAATTCGCACTATTGTTTTAGAGATGAGGCAGGCATTAGGATATGAGACTCAGTCGAGGAATTGAGAATTGATTCCTGTCTGAAATGTCCTTGGTCACTCTCTCTCCTAGCTTCCTGGCAAAATCTGTGTGATGATGTCTTCATCAGAATTATCAGAACAAGATCCAGCTAATATTCTGCACCCTTCATCAAATTGGAAAGTGAATGGGGGGATTTGTGTGGTCAGGGCTTAATATGACACAGAATGATGCAGGTCTGTGTGGATTCAGTTGAAATGAGAGGGCAGATAACCTTTAACTTATCCCTGATCCCCCAACAAACCCACTCCCCCAATGCTAATCCCCCAAATGGCACAAGGTTGAACTGAGTCCTTTCAGGGTGAGAGGCAGAAGAGTGGCCTTTGTTCTGTACAAGGGCCAACAGATGCCAAGGACCGATCACCTCAAGGAGTGAACGAGGATTTAGAATAGGTTTTCCCCAACACAGAACAAAGTAGGAGCAGGAGGCTGTTTCTCCCCGTGAGCCTATTCTGCCTTTAGGTGAAGGACCACCAGAACGAGGAATAAAGAATGAAGCTGGAGGAACTCAGCAGGTTAGGCAGTGTCCATGGAGAGAGATGGTCAGTTAATGATTCAGGTCCGTACACAGACTGAAGCGAGAAGGGGAGCTGGCACAAAATTGGGAGGGCCCAGTGCCTCGGAAGCCACAGAGGATCACAAGACCACCCGACAGGCTGAACTTGTGATGGACACTATGAACTATGTATGTCATAAAGTACAGTATGTGCTCTGTGTCGCCACATCACCTCGTTGGGTTTTATCTCAAAGAAGTGGTGAAAGGCTTTGATATAGATGTATGGACTGGCCAGTCCATATCTTCCTGACCTTCTCCAACCTCTCCCTTAGCTCCACCCTGGATTTCCCGGACTAGCCCCCTCTTGCTTCTGTTCATGGAACCTGGCCCAGTCGTGTATCAGTAATGCTCAGGTTTTTGGTCATTGAAGGTGTTTAATCACTCCATCCTATTTGACGTGATTATTGTGTGCACCACAATGCTGATCCCAAAGGCTTTGGGCAATGTGTACACCTGGTGTAACTGTGCCCAAACTGTCTGGGCTGCACACGTAGATGAGGAATCGAACTCCCACTTTGAGTTGACTCAGAGAATTAATGAAGGACACAGAGTTTCACCAAACCACACTCCAACTCTCTTTCGTTCTTATATGCAAGATTCTTTGCACAAAACAGAGAGAGAGTTATTGATCGTATTTACACCAGCTTGACTTCAAGTCACAAGATAGTCTCGCGAGCCATTTACTTGAATGATGGCTCGCGTGGCAGCACCCACTCCTGGCGACTGTGGGTCACTCTGATTAGGGTGTCCGAGCAATGCCAGCATAAATGTTGCCAATATTTAGGAGAAGTGTTGCCCAATTAAGGAATGGTTGTGGTGTTTTGGAGAATTGCATTGTCAGGATTTAAATATGGTGGTTCGGAAATTATGTAAAGATAAAATGCCCAGGGTTTCTTTGGAAAAATTGACTTGGAAATATGAGTTGGTGGGGGGGGGGGGGGGGGTGTGGTTTGTGTCTTCCTCATTTTAAGAATTTTGAAAAGCAGCTCAATTAAGATTTATAAATATATTGTATAATTTAGATGATATTCCAGCTTGGGTTTCTGTTGAATTTAATGCAATAGGGAATACGGATCCCCAAGATTTTATTTACAAATGGAATCCTAAGCTTTATTTGGAAGTGGGGAATCATCTATTTTGAAACATTTGATTGAGTTGATAATGAAATTCGCATGAAAGGTTTAATATTGAAATAGGCATTTTCCTTTTTCAATAGACAACCAATTCTGGAGGATTTGGAGATGGAAGGGTATTAAGAAAATTAGTTTTGAGGATGTGAGATTGAAATCTTTGAAAGAATTATCTTGTTATTACCAAGTTAAAGCTTTTTTATCTTCAAAAATAGGTCTTACTTTGATGTTACCTAATCAAAGTGAATTAGAATTACTGATTTGTTATCCTGCTGGAAATAAATTTATTTCAGTAATGTATAACTTGCTTCAATCTAAGGCCCCAAAAACTGGAGTGAATAAATCTAGATGAAGACGGGAAATAGATTTAAATTCTCAAATAAGCGAAAAGGATTGGATGGATTTGTGTAAATAATCTGACTAAGATATAGGTTGGTTCAATATCATTTTTTACATCAGTTCTATTTGACTCCACAAAAATCAAATAGATTAATTCCTGCCGTATCGGATTAATGTTTTCGATGTGAACCTGAGATTGGAACATTTTTGCATTCAACTTGGCAATGTCCTAAAGTTAGACAATTTTGGATTGGGGTACGTAATTTTCACAGGCCTTCATGTTATTTTTACCGAGTAATATTAAGCTCACACCAAGACACAAGAGCAACTTGTCCGTGAACTACTCTTTGCAGACGATGCCGCTTTAGTTGCCCATTCAGAGCCAGCTCTTCAGCGCTTGACGTCCTGTTTTGCGGAAACTGCCAAAATGTTTGGCCTGGAAGTCAGCCTGAAGAAAACTGAGGTCCTCCATCAGCCAGCTCCCCACCATGACTACCAGCCCCCCCACATCTCCATCGGGCACACAAAACTCAAAATGATCAAGCAGTTTACCTATCTCAGCTGCACCATTTCATCGGATGCAAGGATCGACAACAAGATAGACAACAGACTCGCCAAGGCAAATAGCGCCTTTGGAAGACTACACAAAAGAGTTTGGAAAATCAACGAACTGAAAAACCTCACAAAGATTAGCGTATACAGAGCCATTGTCATACCCACACTCCTGTTTGGCTCCGAATCATGGGTCCTCTACCGGCATCACGCTTCCACCAGCGTTGTCTCTGCTCCATCCTCAACATTCATTGGAGCGACTTCATCTCCAACATCGAAGTACTCGATATGGCAGAGGCCGACGCTGCTGAAGATCCAACTGTGCTGGGTAGGTCACGTCTCCAGAATGGAGGACCATCGCCTTCCCAAGATGGTGTTATATGGCGAGCTCTCCACTGGCCACCGAGACAGAGGTGCACCAAAGAAGAGGTACAAGGACTGCCTAAAGAAATCTCTTGGTGCCTTCCACATTGACCACCGCCAGTGGGCCGATATCGCCTCAAACCGTGCATCTTGGCGCCTCTCAGTTTGGCCGGCAGCAACCTCCTTTGAAGAAGACCGCAGAGCCCACCTCACTGACAAAAGACAAAGGAGGAAAAACCCAACACCCAACCCCAACCCACCAATTTTCCCTTGCGACCGCTACAACCGTGTCTGCCTGTCCTGCATCGGACTTGTCAGCCACAAACGAGCCTGCAGCTGACGTGGACATTACCCCTCCATAAATCTTCGTCCGCGAAGCCAAGCCAAAGAAAGATTAAGGTTATGAGGCCAAAATTAAATTGAAATATTTATCACATTGAATTTGTGTCAATTGCTTCAGCAGTTGCTCGGAAATGTATAGCTGTAGCGGCACACATCGAGACGCAGTCGAATCGGCTCTGCACTGTTTACGGCCGCAGCAGCAGTGTAGCCGTGTCAAGATGTTACTGCTGGGCGCATCTTCTCCCCAGCTCAAACGGGCCATGCAGATGCACTTGGCTGCGTCGTTACATCACCGCCCCTGTGTGGGCGGCACTTACGGGCCACCTGATAAGGTGCAGCATGGGAATTTTCCAATATAAACTGTTGGAAGTGCAAGCGACTAACAAAGTCATCTCCTTATTTCATTTCTCCTTGTAGCTACCGCTACAATTGGTGACCCCGACGAGTCCAGACGATTCTGGACTCCACACCATGGATGCTGCAGCAGTCAACGCAGTGGCTATGAAATTGCCAACCTCTGGACGCTTCGCCCACGCACTTGGTTCAGGCAAGCGGAAGCACGATTTCACCTCCGGCAGATCACGTCTGACTCGACAACGTTCTACCATGTCGTCAGTTCCCTGGACCAAGAGACCGCGGCCAGTGTGGACGACCTGATACACGATCCCCGGAGGAAGGAAATACCCAGCCCTCAACAAACTCCTCTTGAGGGCTTTCGGCCTGTTCAGACGACAGTGCGCTGCCAGGCTGATGCACCTGCACAGCTAAGGAGACAGAACACCATGTGCCCTGATGGATGAGATGGTCGCACGAGCAGAGGGCCACAAGTCATGCCTCATGTCTGAGTAGGCTTTCTTGGAACAGATGCCAGATGACATACAACTGCCGTTGACGGACGAAGATTTCTCAGACCCACGTAAGGTCACGGCCAGAGCTGATGCGCTGTGCACATGAAACATGAAAATGAGTCCGCCATGAACCGATTGACTCATCCTCATGTGGGGCAGCAGAACTGATCCCACCCGAACCGAGCACAACCGCCCCCCACCAAATTAGCAGAGGCACTGAACGTTAGCTGGTGTCTTTATCAGCAACATCGATGGGCTCGAGCGTGAAGATGCAGCCAGCCCTGCTCATTTTCAGAAAATGCCCAGGCCAGCCGCCGCTCATGGACAAGGTGGCTGACCTCACCAATAGCCTCTTGAACATTACTGACAAGGCTAGTGGCCGGCACGGGTGCTGAACTCAGTGTCATCCCACCAATCGCCCTGAAGAGACGAATATACCCACAAGGTCCCACCCTCTGGGCGACAAAAAAGACTGCCATCAAGACCTTTGTCACGCACAATGTCCAAAAACAACTCGGCAGAGAAAATTTCTAGTGGAATTTCATTCGAGCCACTGTGGACACATCACTTCTCGGCGCAGACTTTCTACGAGCACACAGCCTGCCTTTGGACGTGAAGGCCAAACGCTTGGTCCATTCCCAGACATCCCAATAGATATTTCTCCAGGAATGCTTTATGTTCTTGGCATTCTCCAGTTTATTTATTTTTTTAGGAGTGGGGGGGATGTTGGGAGGGTGGGTTGAGGGGGATGGGAGGATAATACCACATGTTTAATTTTTAAAAATAATTTACAGTTGAATGTAATACAATTATTATTTTGGTGAAAAATTGAGAAATAAAGTATTAAAAAAACCAAATTGCATTGTCTGCAAATCACCCAGAATGTGTGATGTGTGGCGGCTCACCACCAGGCAGGCGAACCAGCCCCGCTTGTAAGCCACGCGGTGGGACAGCCGGCCAAAATGGCGCCATTGGATGTGTTCCCTTCCTCCCAGCACGGGGCTCAGAAGCCCCGAGCTGGGGGACCACGTGATGCCCAGGTGACGTCAGCGCCCTCCAGCATGGTTTTCAGCCAGGTCCAGGATGGGAGTATAAGTACAGCTTAGCAGCCTGCAATAAACTAGTCTGCTCACTGAGCTCAAACTGTCTGGTTGTGTGTGTTCTTTCAGGAGCACTGTAGCTGATGCAACAATTGGTGACCCTGATTGGATCAAACGTCTTTGAACCCATCATGAGTGAGCCTGGGGTGATCAGCGCCTTAGCCGCGAAACTCCATGAATTCTGGGTTCAGGAGCTGGAGACCTGCGTCAGCCACGCAGAGGCTCAGTTTCACCTCTGCCAGACCTCGTCCGACACAACCAAATTCTATCATGTGGTCGCTGCCCTGGACCTGGCCATCGGCAGACACGTGCTGCACCTTGCTCAGCACCCACCCGCCGAAGACAAATACGAGACCGTAAAGCAAGTGCTTACTGGATCCCTCGGACTATACAGACACCAGCATGCCGCTCAGATGCTACACCTCGGCGCCCTGAGGGACAGGTCCCCAATGGAGCTGATGGACGAGATGCTCACGCTCATGGGTGAGCACACCAACTCCCCACTCTTCGAGTGCATTTTCCTCGACCATATGCCCGGAGACGTCCAGCTGCTGCTGGTCCAGGAGAGCTTCACTGACGTGAGGAAGGTCCCCAAGAAGGCCCAGGAGCTATGGCACGCACTATTCCCAGAGGGCTCAGTGGTCCAGTAGGTCTCGAGGCACAGACATGACCACGCCAAGCCTGCCCCGAGCGCTGCAGTAGAGCATTTGGCTCCTGCAGGGGTGCCCAAGAGCATAACCAAGGCCACAGCATCCGCTCCATGCCTCTGCTCCTACCACCAGCGCTGGGGAGCCAAGGCTCGGAAGTGTCATCAGTCTGGCTCATTCCAGGGAAATGACCAGGCCGGCCAGGGTTAATGGCTGCGGGGGCTGGCGAAGAACACAGCCTCCTCTATCTGCGGGACTCAGTCAGCAGCTGGCAGTTCCTCGTTGATCTGGAGCCCAGATCAATGTCATCCTGGCCACGACCGTCGAGTCCAGGAACTGACCTTGTGGTCCTCCCCTCCGTGCAGCCAATGCAACAGCAATCCAGATGTATGGAGACAAGACAGTCCACTTCCAGATCAGCCAATGAAATTTCACATGGAGGTTCACCGTCTTGTCCTTTCCAACTGCCATCCTGGGTGCAGACTTCCTCCTCGCACATGGGCTTCTGGTAGATATTCGGGGTAGGCGCCTGGTGGACGCCGTACCTTCCAGGCCGTTCGCCTCGACGCCTCCTGCTCGGAGCAACCACAGATGGCCACGATTAGCACACCCAGAGACTCGTTCCAGTGAATCCCGGAAGAGTTCACGACACTCATCAAGCCATAGTTCTCCGCTGCCTCACCGCACCACGGGCTGTTCCACCACATCCCCACTCAGGGCCCACTGGTTCACGCCAAGGCTCGCCGGCTCCTGCCTGACAATCTCAAGGAGGCGAAGGAGGAGTTTTGGCACCTGTTGGACCTGGGGATCATTCGGCGGTCTGAAAACCCATGGGCCTCGCCGCTCCACCTGGTCCTGAAAGCCTCCGGTGGCTGGCGTCCCTGCGGAGACTATCGACGGCTCAATGAGGTAACAGTTCCTGACCGTTATCCCATCCCTCACATCCAAGACTTTGCGGCCAACCTGCATGGTGCGAGGGTTTTCTCCATGGTTGACCTGGTGCGTGGATATTACCAGATCCCGGTGAACCCTGAGGACATACCAAAGACAGCAATCATCTCCCCCTTTGGCTTGTTCGAATTCCTGCGCATGCCATTCAGGCTCAAGGGTCCCGCTCAGACCTTCAAGCGCCTCATGGACTCTGTGGGCAGGGACTTGGATTTTGGCTTTATTTATTAGGACGACATTCTCGTCGCCAGCAAGGGCCAGGCGCAACACAAGGCCCACCTTTGTGCCCTTTTCTCCCGGCTGGCCGATTTCAGCCTTGCCATCAACCTGGCCAAGTGCTAGTTTGGGAAAGAGTCCATGCAGTTCCTGGGCCATACCATCACGGCCGAAGGAGCCACGCCCACCGCTGCAAAGGTCTCCGCTCTCAGGGAGTTACCATGTCCGGACAGCCTCAAGGAGCTGCAGGAGTTTGCGGGTATGGACTACTTTTACAACCGCTTCATCCCGGGATTTGATGGATGCAGCCGGTGCTGTATTAAAAATAAATATGTCTGATGATGTTAAAAATCCACTGGCTTATGATTCTCAGACATTGAATAAACACTCAAAAGAATTATTCTGCTGCTGGAAAATCATTTTTGTCCCTTGTATTAGCTCTGCAACATGTAGAAGAATGTGTTTGTGCTGCTATGGGATTAAGTATTGATCATAATTTTTGAGTAAGATTAAAAATAAGAATAGATGATGATTCAACTGGAGTTTAATTTTGCAAGAATAGGACTGAAGTATAAGACACTATAATGATATTAAGGGCCAGTGTCATTGAGGATTGCTTATTTAGATGTTGGATTTAGAGGTTTCTGCTACATTTGTTTTTATTCTATTGATTATGGCTGTGAAATCTATTAAGAACAAATCAGAGATTGCAGTTTAAAATTTTAACCTTTCAGAAGTCTAAAAATTTCTCCATGGGAAGGAGGTGTAATGGAATTGTGTTAACCTTTCAAATAAATCCTCAAAGGCTTAACTTTATCACACCACCAGACAGACAAAAAAAGGTATTAATTTGAATCCCACAATGAAAACATAAATCTGAATGACTAAAGTTAAATACAAATGATGTAAAAAAAATTATAATTCACCCAATTATATCGCACATTCATCAATTTAATCCACCATCTTCACACATAGTAAGTAGTCCGTTCTTCTTGGGTTAATTCTAAAGAAGAATCTCCCATTTAATCTAAAGTTGGTTTAGCCATTTTCTGTTGTCACAAACATTTCTGAAATAGATCCCTTTTTTTGCCCCATTTACAATTTTCAATTTTAGTTAACTTGGGTATCTTCAATTCCCGCCCAAATCCACCTGTGACAGCACTTGCATGGAATGACACCCGTTTACCATGTCCCTCTGTTCAACCTCACTCCTCAGTGCCCGACCGTTCACCGTGTCTATCTTTTCTTGGTTTGCCCTTCAAAATGTGACACCTCACACTTGTCTGCATTAAATTCCATCTGCCCTTTCTCCAGCTGGTCCAGATCCTTCTGCAAGCTTTCCTGGCTGTCCACAACTCCACCGTTCTTGGTGTCACCTGCAAACTTGCTAATCCAATTCACCACATTATTGTTCCAGCACCTATCCCTGAGGCACAGCTCTCGTCACAGGCCTCCACAGAGGATATATGGATGGATGTTAAAATTCTCAAATGTACATTAGTTAAAATGGTGTCAAATTACAAGGAACAGAAGTTGGCCTTTCAGCCCAATGTGTCTGCTATCCCCTGATCTAAACTGTTCTCGCCTCTCATTCCAAGTTCTGGCTTTTTCCCCTGATCCCTTGATACCCTGACTCATTAAACATCTATTAATTCCGCCACCCCCCCCCCCCCCCACTTAAACTCCCTCAACAGTCCAGCAACAAATTCCATGACCTTCTGGTGAAATAAATTTCTCATCTGCTTTAAATAGGTATCTTCTAATTCTAAGACAATGTCTTTTTATCCAAGGGAAACATTATTCACATCTACTGTCCAATCCTTTCAGCATTGGAAAGGTTTCTGAGATCTCCTCTCCTTCTTCTATACTCCAATGAAGAGTGGAGATATATCATCCTGGTAAATCTCTGCTCTCTCTCCAACATCAGCACATCCTTTTTAAGATAAACTTCGCAGTTCTCCAAATGAGGTCTCTCCCATGCCCCATCAACACCTCCCTACCCTTGAAACAAAGGCCAACATAGAATTTGCTTTCTTTTCCTGCCGATCCAACCTGGTGGTTACCCACTCACTATGTTTTCCTGAACGAGAACCCCCCCCCCCCCCAAGTCCCTTGACACTTGAAATAATTACATGTAATTTCTGTAACAAATTTGAAATTTTTGGAAAGATTTGGGAATCCTATTTATAAACTGTAGGAATTAAGTTGTAATCGCCCAACCTGAACCTTCTGACTCCTAAAATCAAGAAAATTTGTTAGATTTTATTTGATAGCTTTTTAGTAATGTTTTTATAAATACTTTCCAGATGTTATCTTTCTTTTCTATTGGGTTGTTGGGCAGGGGGAATTTAAAAAAAAATACTATGTATTAATTTTTCATTATCTTTGAATGAGAAATTTATGTACGCATTTAATGCATGTGAAATTAAAATTTTCAAAGAGAAGCTTAACTTAACGTAATACATTTTGCTTATTTTCAAGAGTTGTGGAGAGTGAGGAGTCTTTTCATGGACTACAAAAGGATTTGGACTGTTTGGAAAGATGGCAGATAGAGTTTAATGTAGGTAAGTGTGAGGTGCTTTATTTTGGGAAGAATAACCAAGACGTATGCAGTGAAGGGGAAGGCATTGAGGAACAGAGGGACCTTGGAGGAATGGTTCAAAAGACAATAGGAGCAGGAGTAGGCCCTTCGGCCTGTCGAGCCAGCACCAGCATTTTACAGATCATGGCTGATCACTACTATCAGTACCCCTTTCCAGCCTTATCCCCATAACCCTTAACTCCTTTGCCCACTAGAGTCTTATCTAATCTCTTTTGAACATAATCAGCGAATCTGCCTCGACCACCCTCAGTGGCAGAGCATTCCACAGATTCACACTTCTCTGGGTAAAAAAATGTTTTCTCATCTCCGTCCTAAAGGGCCTACCCTGTATTCTTAAACTATGCCCTCTAGTCCTCGTCTCCCCCATCACTGGGAACAAGTAATCCGACTTCACCCTGTCCATCCCCCTGATAATTTTGTATACCTCAATCATGTCCCCCCTCATCCTTCTAAACTCCATCGGATACAAGTCCAGTTTTTCTAGCCTTTCAGCATATGTCAACCCCGCCCTCGCTGGAATTAACCTTGTAAATCTGCGCTGCACACCCACTATAGCTAGTATGTCCTTCCTCAAAATTGGAGACCAGTACTGGGTACAATACTCCAGGTGGGGTCTCACCAGGGCCCTGTACAACTGCAGAAGGGCGTCTCTGTTCCTATACTCCAATCCCCTCTTTATGAAAGCCAACATGCCATTTGCCTTCTTCACCACATTCTGAACCTGCATGTTAGCCTTCAGTGACCGGTGAACAAGTAAACCCAGATCCATTTTCTCCTCCCCACTCCCTAGCCTGTCTCCATTTAAATAATACTCACCTTTCCTATTATTGCCCCCAAAATGGATAACCTCACATTTGCTCACATTGAACGTCATCTTCCATTCAGCAGCCCAAACCCCAACCTGTCCAAGTCCCTCTGCATTTTCCTGACATCCTCCTCACACCCCACACCGCCACGCAGTTTAGTGTCATCTGCAAATTTGCTCATGTTATTAATAATACCCTCATCCAAATCATTTACATAAATTACAAACAACTGAGGACCCAATACCGATCCCTGCGGCACTCAACTCGTCACATCCTGCCATCCTGAAAAGGACCGGCTTACTCCAACCCTTTGTTTCCTATTTCTTAACCAATTTCCTATCCATGTCAGCACCTTACCTCCAATTCCATGCTCCCTGATCTTGCCCACTAGTCTCCCGTGCGGTACCTTATCAAAGGCCTTCTGGAAGTCCAAATACACCACATCCACTGGCTCTCCCAAGTCCACCCTCTTTGTCACATCCTCGAAAAATTCCAGAAGGTTAGTCAAGCATGACTTACCCTTAAGGAATCCATGCTGACTAGCCCTTATCCTATTTCTGCCTAAGTGTTCTGGTATTACTCCTTTTATGATAGATTCCAATATCTTCCCCACCACTGACGTCAGGCTGACCGGTCTATAATTTCCCGTTTTCTCCCTCCCTCCCTTCTTAAAAATCGGCACCACATCAGCCACTCTCCAATCCTCAGGGACCTCCCCCGAATCTATGGAACTTTGGAAAATGTCGACCAGTGCCTCCACAATTTCCATAGCAACTTCTTTAAGCACCCTGGGATGCAGCCCATCAGGCCCTGGGGATTTATCAGCCCTCAGTCCCAACAATTTACTCACAACCTCCTCCTTCTAGATCTGGATATGCATTACATCCCCTACTTCCCCAGGAAAGTTCCCCAAGTCTCTTGATACCGCATGACCACTACCCCCTAACAGAAGGCTGAGGGGGGACCGGGACCCAGAAGGTTGAGGGGGGACGCGGACCCAGAAGGCTGTGGGGGGACGGGGACCCAGAAGGCTGAGGGGGGAAGGGGACCCAGAAGGCTGAGGGGGGACGGGGACCCAGAAGGCTGAGGGGGGACGGGGACCCAGAAGGCTGAGGGGGGACGGGGACCCAGAAGGCTGAGGGGGGACGGGGACCCAGAAGGCTGAGGGGGGACGGGGACCCACAAGGCTGAGCAGGGACGGGGACCCAGAAGGCTGAGCAGGGACGGGGACCCAGAAGGCTGAGGGAGGACGGGGACCCAGACGGCTGAGGGGGGACGGGGACCCAAAAGGCTGAGGGAGGACGGCGACCCAGAAGGCTGAGGTGGGATGGGGACCCAGAAGGCTGAGGTGGGATGGGGACCCAGAAGGCTGAGGGGGGACCGGGACCCAGAAGGCTGAGGGGGGATGGGGACCCAGAAGGCTGAGGAGGGACGGGCACCCAGAAGGCTGAGGAGGGATGGGGACGGGGACCCAGATGGCTGAGGGGGGACGGGGACCCAGAAGGCTGAGGAGGGACGTGGGCGGGGACCCAGAAGGCTGAGAGGGGACGGGGATCCAGAAGGCTGAGGGGGGACGGGGACCCTGAAGGCTGAGGGGGGACGGGGACCCAGAAGGCTGAGGGAGGGACGGGGAGCCAGAAGGCTGAGGGGGGACGGGGACGGGGACCCAGAAGACTGAGGAGGGACGGGGACCCTGAAGGCTGAGGGGGGACGGGGACCCTGAAGGCTGAGGAGGGACGGGGACCCAGAAGGCTGAGGGGGGACGGGGACCCAGAAGGCTGAGGGGGGACGGTGACACAGAAGGCTGAGGGGGGATGGGGACCCAGAAGGCTGAGGGGGGATGGGGACCCAGAAGGCTCGGGGGGACGGGGACCCAGAAGGCTCAGGGGGGACGGGGACCCAGAAGGCTCAGGGGGGACGGGGACCCAGAAGGCTCAGGGGGGACGGGGACCCAGAAGGCTCAGGGGGGACGGGGACCCAGAAGGCTCAGGGGGGACGGGGACCCAAAAGGCTGAGGGGGGACGGGTCTGGGACCCTGAAGGCTAAGGGGGGGAAGGGGACCCAGTATGCTGAGGTGGGACGGGTCTGGGTCCCAGAAGGCTGAGTGGGGACGGGAACAGGGACCCACAAGGCTGCGGATGCCTGGAGCGCATGGCCGGGCAGGATAGTGGAGTCTGGAATAATAGGGACCTTTAACAATTAGACAGGCACATTGATGCGAGAAAAATAGTGTTTTACGGGTGTGAGGGGGGAAAGGTTCAGTTTGTAGAAGGCTTGAGCTATTGTCTTGGACACCGCCCTGGACATCTCAGGTAAAAACCCTCCACCATTGAGAACATTTGCAGGGAACGCTGCTGTCAGAGAGCAGCAGCAATCAAGGATCCACATCACCCGCTCTGTTCTCACTGCTCCCATCAGGAAAGAGGTATAGCCAGGTTCAGGAACAGCTGCTACTCCTTCACCACGAGACTCAACACACATTCAGGGACTCATTTAAAGACTCTCCCTTTTGCACTTTGAATTTTTTCTCTCTCTATTGCAGTTTGTTTTCATTTCCACATTTTCAGAGACTTCAAGTAGATGAGTCCAGTTGGGGAAACTTGGTTTTGGTCTATATCATGGTTACTTTTAACTCCTTTTATTGTTCATTTATATTAGTGTCTGGGCCCCTATGTGGTCCAGGTACAGCTGACAGACCTTTACCAAAGGGTCACGTTTATGTGATTTTTTTTTTTTCCATAGGTAACTGCAGTTCATTTCCACAGCCCAGCGTGCTATCGGACATCCAGTTGACCATGATACATCTCTTCGCGAAGGCCAGTGCTATTTTTATCAATGAGATTAGATATTTGGTCAAGTTGTCGCTTGTTTCAATGAAGAGATTGCTCCAGGTCTCACGTGGAGGTCACTGCTGTGATCGTGGTTAATTTTTCTGCGCTTTCTTGCCAAAATGGCCTCACTTTCACGCACGACAACGTAGAAAAGTTTAATGAAGCTCATCATCCCATTGGCCTTCATAACTATCCTATCAACCTGAGTGGCAACCTTGAGGGATGTTTGGATTTGAACCCCAAAGTCCCTCTGTTTAGCCTCACTCATGTAACTGACTGGTAACCTTGTACCCAGCCTTCTGGTTTGTCCTCCCAAAATGCATCACCTCACACTTACCTGGATTGAACTCCTTATCCTTCGACAACCTTCAGCTTCATCCACAACTCCTCCAACCTTCACATCATCTGCAGACATACTGACCCATCTTCTGCCTCTTCATCCAGGTCATTTGTAAAAATCATCAAGAGCAGGGGTCCCAGAACAGATCCTTGTGGCACTCCACTCCTCTCTGCTTTCTTCCAACAAGACAATTTTTTATCCACAGCCAAAGTTACCCCGATCCTTTGCCAAATTGCTTTCTGATGAGTCTCGTCAAATTCTTGCTAAAATCCATGTAGACCACATCTACCACACGACCCTCATTCATTTCCTTTGTTACCCCACTCAAATAAAACTCATTTAGACTCATGAGGCATGACCTTCCCATCACAAAGCCATGCTGACTGACCTTGAGAAGTCTGTACTTCTGCAAATGCTCATAGATCCTATACTGGTCTATAATTCCCAAGATTCTCCCCATTACCTTTTCTAAACAAGGCGACTGCATTTGATGGTTTGCGCTGGATTTTGGGGGCAGGGGGCTGGGTGTTTGTGGGCAAGGGCTGGGTTTGGGGGCTGTAGGTGACTCGGAATTCTCTTCTCCTCTTAACTGCAAGGAACACTATGTCTAACTTCCTGCTGATGTGACTCTGTCTGTTTTATGACTGAATGAAGTGAATTTTGTGTAATATTGCACTTTATACCATGACAATCAATTGAATTTTGATCTTGGCATGTTTGGAAGAATGTTCTTAGTGACAGTGACCCAGGTTCAAATCTGTCACCATGTAAGGGGTTTGAGTGTTTTTTTTTTCTCACCCTTGTTGAAGTCGATTTCCTGTCAAGGTACAAAAAGATACAGTAACAAACCACAAACTCTAAAACACAGTCTTTATTGAGTCATGCCAGCAGGAATGAGGGGTACCAGTGGTGGGTGAACAGACTCACCTCACTATCAATGTTTGAACGGCAGTTAAAGAACACCGTCACATGGTAGAGCTTTTAAGACATTTTCCTGCCAACAAATTGGATAACATTTCTTGGAAGGTATTAGTACAGCTTCTGCTTTACATTTTGCACATCCTCTTCCTCAAGACACAGAAAGGATATGTTGTTGGCAATTTAATCTCATGTGCCCATTATAATTAAGAACATCCTTCTGGTCTACAAAATTTCAACAGAAATCTGGAAGGGTTGCTCACAGCACACATTGGTAATCATTCTCTGCCTGTCTGATTTCTGGTTTCCAATTTACACATGTAATGTCTAATTTCATAGTCATTTTTAATTCTTGAAGTTGACAATGGTGGCTAACAGTTCAAAGCAGAAACAGCCATTCTGGGACTGAGTGGTGCTGAAGGCTTCTTGCAGCCTTTGGATCAGGCCTGATGAGCCTCCTTCAGGTGGCCAGAATACCCCCGATGTAAAGTCACATATTCAGCCCGAATGCGGCTGTAAGGAGGCCATGTGAAAGAGCAGATGCGGCTCGGAGGAGTACTTACCAATCTTCCTTCGGGAGGTATGATCTCCGTGTCTGAGCAATTCCCCCGAGGAACCTGAATGCAGCCGCCTGATGATAATCAGCCAGGGACCCAAATCCCCACGCCTGACAGCCCCTCTCCTCATGCCCGACAACCCACCCTTCCCGCGTCCGACAGCCCCATTCACCTCACCCGAGAGCCCCCATCACTGCTCCCGACACCACCCATGCCTCCCCTGCCCCAACATCCTGTGCCAGCCGCACCTGCCCTGATGTCCTGCGCTGACAGGAACTGGAGTGCGCTCTGAGGCGCCTCTCCTGAAGCTTTCCCTTTCAGGCTGCCATCTGAAAGAACATTCCATAGGGCTGTTTCTGCTTCTGCAGACTGATTCTTGACATAGAATGCAGCTGAAACTGGCTCCAGCTGTAGTCAATTCGCACTATTGTTTTAGAGATGAGGCAGGCATTAGGATATGAGACTCAGTCGTGGAGTTGAGAATTGATTCCTGTCTGAAATGTCCTTGGTCACTCTCCTAGCTTCCTGGCAAAATCTGTGTGATGATGTCTTCATCAGAATTATCAGAACAAGATCCAGCTAATATTCTGCACCCTTCATCAAATTGGAAAGTGAATGGGGGGAGTTGTGTGGTCAGGGCTTAATATGACACAGAATGATGCAGGTCTGTGTGGATTCAGTTGAAATGAGAGGGCAGATAACCTTTAACTTATCCCTGATCCCCCAACAAACCCACTCCCCCAATGCTAATCCCCCAAATGGCACAAGGTTGAACTGAGTCCTTTCAGGGTGAGAGGCAGAAGAGTGGCCTTTGTTCTGTACAAGGGCCAACAGATGCCAAGGACCGATCACCTCAAGGAGTGAACGAGGATTTAGAATAGGTTTTCCCCAACACAGAACAAAGTAGGAGCAGGAGGCTGTTTCTCCCCGTGAGCCTATTCTGCCTTTAGGTGAAGGACCACCAGAATGAGGAATAAAGAATGAAGCTGGAGGAACTCAGCAGGTTAGGCAGTGTCCATGGAGAGAGATGGTCAGTTAATGATTCAGGTCCGTACACAGACTGAAGCGAGAAGGGGAGCTGGCACAAAATTGGGAGGGCCCAGTGCCTCGGAAGCCACAGAGGATCACAAGACCACCCGACAGGCTGAACTTGTGATGGACACTATGAACTATGTATGTCATAAAGTACAGTACGTGCTCTGTGTCGCCAGATCACCTCGTTGGGTTTTATCTCAAAGAAGTGGTGAAAGGCTTCTATCTACCAGGTAGTCCATATCTACCTGACCTTCTCCAACCTCTCCCTTAGCTCCATCCTGGATTTCCCGGACTTGCCCCCTCTTGCTTCTGTTCATGGAACCTGGCCCAGTCGTGTATCAGTAATGCTCAGGTTTTTGGTCATTGAAGGTGTTTAATCACTCCATCCTATTTGACGTGATTATTGTGTGCACCACAATGCTGATCCCAAAGGCTTTGGGCAATGTGTACACCTGGTGTAACTGTGCCCAAACTGTCTGGGCTGCACACGTGGATGAGGAATCGAACTCCCACTTTGAGGTGACTCAGAGAATTAATGAAGGACACAGAGTTTCACCAAACCACACTCCAACTCTCTTCGTTCTTATATGCAAGATTCTTTGCACAAAACAGAGAGAGAGTTATTGATCGTATTTACACCAGCTTGACTTCAAGTCACAAGATAGTCTCGCGAGCCATTTACTTGAATGATGGCTCGCGTGGCAGCACCCACTCCTGGCGACTGTGGGTCACTCTGATTAGGGCGTCCGAGCAATGCCAGCATAAATGTTACCAATATTTAGGAGAAGTGTTGCCCAATTAAGGAATGGTTGTGGTGTTTTGGAGAATTTGTGTACAATGGTTGTTCTGGGAGAAGTGGAGGTTCTAATAAACAAAAACTGAAGGTTGTGTTTTGAGGGAAAGTATGGAGTGCTTTGCTAAAAAGGGACAAAAGTTGTATTTTTCAAAATAGGTCCTGTTTTTGGGTCAAAACCGACATCTTTACTGTGCAAAAATGTGTGCAATTTTCATTTCAAAAGCCAAAACTGTGATTTTCAAATTGGGGTTGAAAAAAACATCTGTGCTTTGTAAAATATGATACAATAAGATACAGGAGCAGAAGTAGGCCATTTGGCCCATTGTGTCCATTCCATCATGAACTGATCCATTCTCCCACTCACCTTTAATACCTTGACTATTCAGATATGTCACGGAGTTGTGTTAACCTTTAATATTAATTTAATATTTCTCGTATATAAAAATGTCTTAGTAAATTAAATTACTGAGGTAAAATATTGTACCTGTATTCTTGATGAGTTAGCTTGGATGTTTCCAGGTGTACAGAAGCCATACCACTTGGGATCATTAAAGCAAACACTGTGTCTGGGGCTCGAGAAAAATTTTTTCAATTGGTTTGGTTTGCCTCAAGAAATGAAATCAGATCAGGGAAAGAATTTTATGTCAGATGTATTTCAACCGTTAGTTTATAAACAAGGAGCTCAACAAATTGCATTGTCAGGATTTAAATATGGCGGTTCGGAAATTATGTAAAGATAAAATGCCCAGGGTTTCTTTGGAAAAATTGACTTGGAAATATGAGTTGGTGGGGGGGGGGGGGGGTGGGTGTGGTTTGTGTCTTCCTCATTTTAAGAATTTTGAAAAGCAGCTCAATTGAGATTTATAAATATATTGAATAATTTAGATGATATTCCAGCTTGGGTTTCTGTTGAATTTAATGCAATAGGGAATACGAATCCCCAAGATTTTATTTACAAATGGAATCCTAAGCTTTATTTGGAAGTGGGGAATCATCTATTTTGAAACATTTGATTGAGTTGATAATGAAATTGGCATGAAAGGTTTAATATTGAAATAGGCATTTTCCTTCTTCAATAGACAACCAATCCTGGAAGATTTGGAGATGGAAGGGTATTAAGAAAATTAGTTTTGAGGATGTGAGATTGAAATCTTTGAAAGAATTATCTTGTTATTACCAAGTTAAAGCTTTTTTATCTGTAAAAATAGGTCTTACTTTGATGTTACCTAATCAAAGTGAATTAGAATTACTGATTTGTTATCCTACTGGAAATAAATTTATTTCAGTAATGTATAACTTGCTTCAATCTAAGACCTCCAAAACTGGAGTGAATAAATCTAGATGAAGATGGGAAATAGATTTAAATTCTCAAATAAGCGAAAAGGATTGGATGGATTTGTGTAAATAATATGACTAAGATATAGGTTGGTTCAATATAATTTTTTACATCAGTTCTATTTGACAACGTAGAAAAGTTTAATGAAGCTCATCAAGGCTGAGGGGGGTCGGGGACCCAGAAGGCTGAGGGGGGATGGGGACCCAGAAGGCTGAGGGGGGACGGGGACCCAGAAGGCTGAGGGGGGACGGGGACCCAGAAGGCTGAGGGGGGACGGGGACCCAGAAGGCTGAGGTGGGACGGGGACCCAGAAGGCTGAGGGGGGACGGCGACTCAGAAGGCTGAGGGGGACGGGGACTCAGAAGGCTGAGGGGGGCGGGGACCCAGAAGGCTGAGGAGGACGGGGACGGGGTCCCAGAATGCTGACGGGGGACGGGGACCCATAAGGCTGAGGTGGGACGGGGACGGGGACCCAGAAGGCTGAGGGGGGACGGGGACCAAGAAGGCTCAGGGGGGACTTGGACCCAGAAGGCTGAGTGGGGACGGGGACCCAGAAGGCTGAGGGGGGACGGGGACCCAGAAGGCTGAGGGGGGACGGGGACCCAAAAGGCTGAGGGGGGACGGGTCTGGGACCAAGAAGGCTAAGGGGGGACGGGGACAGGGACCCAGAATGCTGAGGGGAGACGGGGACCCCGAAGGCTGAGTGGGGACGGGGACCCACAAGGCTGCGGATGCCTGGAGCGCATGGCCGGGCAGGATAGTGGAGTCTGGAATAATAGGGACCTTTAACATTTAGACAGGCACATTGATGCAAGAAAAATAGTGGGTTACGGGTGTGAGGGGAGAACGGTTCAGTTTGTAGAAGGTTTGAGCTATTGTCTTGTGACACCAATACCCCTGAGCAAAAAGCTCTGCAAAAGTACGGACACCGCCCAGAACCCTCCACCATTGAGAACATTTGCAGGGAACGCTGCTGTCAGAGAGCAGCAGCAATCAAGGATCCACATCACCCGCTCTGTTCTCACTGCTCCCATCAGGGAAGAGGTATAGCCAGGTTCAGGAACAGCTGCTACCCCTTCACCACGAGACTCAACACACATTCAGGGACTCATTTAAAGACTCTCCCTTTTGCACTTTGAATTTTTTTCTCTCTGTTGCAGTTTGTTTTCATATCCACATTTTCAGAGATTACAAGTCGATGAGTCCAGTTGGGGAAACTTGGTTTTGGTCTATATAATGGTTACTTTCATCCCCTTTTATTGTTCATTTGTATTAGTGTCTGGGCCCCTATGTGGTCCAGGTACAGCTGACAGACCTTTACCAAAGGGTCACGTTTATGTGATTTTTTTTTCCCGTAGGTAACTGCAGTTCGTTTCCACAGCCCAACGTGCTATCGGACATCCAGTTGATCGTGATACATCTCTTCGCGAAGGCCAGTGCTATTTTTATAAATGAGATTAGATATTTGTTCAAGTTGTCGCTTGTTTCAATGAAGAGATTGTCAGGTCTCACGTGGAGGTCACTGCTGTGATCGTGGTTAATTTTTCTGCGCTTTCTTGCCAAAATGGCCTCACTTTCACGCACGACAACGTAGAAAAGTTTAATGAAGCTCATCATCCCATTGGCCTTCATAACTATCTTATCAACCTGAGCGGCAACCTTGAGGGATGTTTGGATTTGAACCCCAAAGTCCCTCTGTTTATCCTCACTCATGTAACCGACTGGTAACCTTGTACCCAGCCTTCTGGTTTGTCCTTCCAAAATGCATCACCTCACACTTACCTGGATTGAAATCCTTATCCTTCGACAACCTTCAGCATCATCCACAACTCCTCCAACCTTCACATCATCTGCAGACATACTGACCCATCTTCTGCCTCTTCATCCAGGTCATTTATAAAAATCATCAAGAGCAGGGGTCCCAGAACAGATCCATGTGGCACTCCACTCCTCTCTGCTTTCTTCCAACAAGACAATTTTTTATCCACAGCCAAAGTTACCCTGATCCTTTGCCAAATTGCTTTCTAATGAGTCTCGTCAAATTCTTGATAAAATCCATGTAGACCACATCTACCACACGACCCTCATTCATTTCCTTTGTTACCCCACTCAAATAAAACTCATTTAGACTCATGAGGCATGACCTTCCCATCACAAAGCCATGCTGACTGACCTTGAGAAGTCTGTACTTCTGCAAATGCTCATAGATCCTAACTGGTCTATAATTCCCAAGATTCTCCCCATTACCTTTTCTAAACAAGGCAACTGCATTTGATGGTTTGCGCTGGATTTTGGGGGCAGGGGGCTGGGTGTTTGTGGGTAAGGGCTGTGTTTGGGGGCTGTAGGGGACTCAGGGAATTCTCTTTTCCTCTTAACTGCAAGGAACACTATGTCTAACTTCCTGCTGATGTGACTCTGTCTGCTTTATGACTGAATGAAGTGAATTTTGTGTAATATTGCACTTTATACCATGACAATCAATTGAATTTTGATCTTGGCATGTTTGGAAGAATGTTCTTTTTTTTTTTTTTTTTTTTTTTTTTTTTTTTTTTTTTTAAATTTTTTTATTTTTCACACCATAAATCACATTAGCCATGATATACACTATTTCTTTTCACACATATACAGTGACTTTTTCTCCCCCCCCCCCTTTCCTCCCAAACCACCCCCCCACCCCCCCCTCTCATCCATTTTAGGTATACAATCTAGGTTGCATTAATCCAGTCAGACAATGTTGTCATTCAACAAAATTACACCAGAAATTCTACTGAGTCCATTCTTTTCTTTCCTTCTCCTTCTATCAACTTAGGTAATGTTTGTCCCCGGTAGTTTTTCGCTATTGTATTTAATGTAAGGCTCCTATACTTGTTCGAATATTTCAATATTATTTCTTAACCAATATGTTATTTTTTTTTTCTAATGGAATACATTTATTCATTTAAATTTGGTAGTTTCTTCCTTTTAATTTGGTTATGTATTCCATTAATATTTAAAGACATATAGTTCAGCGTAGCCCTTTTATATTTTGTTTATCTTCTCTTTCCGTTTTTCCATCATTACCTTTCCTCCTTTTCCATTTCTGTTTTCTTATTTTCAACTCTTCATAAGACAACATTCCTACAACATCTAACATTTTCCTTATTCTCCTATTTCTATCTTATTTATCCCCAATCTCCCCTTCACCTCCTGAGTTGTCCTTTATCCCTTGTCGGACAACCACATCTCCCCTCTCCATTTGGATTTGCGAATCCACTCGCAAGCGTCAACTGATTGTGCAGTGACCGCTATTTCTCCCCACCCCGCCTCCCCCAGAAAAGATTTCACTTTTCATATGTCACAAAGGTCCCTCTTTTAATTCCCTCCTTATTCTCTCTATTCCATTACCTTCCCTTATTAATTCTTGTCTATACTATCTATATTTTCCTCTAAGTACAGATACATTCATGTATGCTCATTGTCTCTATTCACTCTTATACCTCTTTACCTGCATACATATCAATCGTGATCATTTTTACTCTCATTACCCGTCTTCTTCCCTCAGTCTATTTTTGTCTTTACCCACATACATATCAGTCGTGATCATTTTAACTCTCATTACCCGTCTTCCTCCCTCAGTCTATTTTTGTAATTGTTCTGCAAATTTTCGTGCTTCTTCTGGATCCGAGAATAGTCTGTTTTGCTGTCCTGGAATAAATATTTTCAATACCGCTGGATGCTTTAGTATAAATTTATACCCTTTCTTCCATAAAATCGCCTTTGCTGTATTGAACTCTTTTCTCTTCTTTAGGAGTTCAAAACTTATATCTGGATAAATGAAGATTTTTTGCCCTTTATACTCCAGTGGTTTGTTGCCCTCTCTTACTTTTTCCATTGTCTTCTCCAGTACCTTTTCTCTTGTAGTATATCTTAGGAATTTTACTACAATAGATCTTGGTTTTTGTTGTGGTTGTGGTTTAGAGGCCAATACTCTATGTGCCCTTTCTATTTCCATTTCATGCTGTAGTTCTGGACATCCTAGGGTCTTAGGGATCCACTCTTTTATAAACTCCTTCATATTCTTGCCTTCTTCATCTTCCTTAAGGCCCACTATCTTTATGTTATTTCTTCTGTTATGGTTTTCCATTGTATCTATTTTTTGAGCTAGTAGTTCTTGTGTCTCTTTAGTTTTTTTATTAGATTTCTCCAATTTCTTTTTTAAGTCTTCTACCTCCATTTCTGCTGCTACTGCCCGCTCTTCCATCTTGTCCATTTTTTTTCCCATTTCTGTTAAGGTCATCTCCATTTTAATTATTTTCTCCTCTGTGTTGTTTATTCTTTTTCTTAAATCCTTAAATTCCTGTGTTTGCCATTCTTTAAATGATTCCATGTATCCTCTAATAAGAGCAAGTATATCCTTTACCTTGCCTCTCTTTTCTTCTTCTATTTCACCATACTCTTCCTCTTCTTCTTCCTCTGAGTTGACCATCTGTTGTTTCTTTGTTGCCCTTTCCTCCTCT
Source organism: Narcine bancroftii (assembly GCF_036971445.1). NCBI lineage: Eukaryota > Metazoa > Chordata > Chondrichthyes > Torpediniformes > Narcinidae > Narcine > Narcine bancroftii. The sequence continues at coordinate 570,074 of NW_027211804.1, read as the reverse complement.
TCCATCTTGTTTCTATTGTCTTCTGTGGTCTCTTCTTGCTGCAGGTGTTCTGCAGCTGTCGTTGCCGGCTGTGGAGATCGACTCCCCAGCTGGTCCCCCCTCCCGTCGGTGTGTTTTTTTTCTTTCGCATCGCGCATGCGCGAAACTTCGCGCATGCGCGTTTGCGCACTTTTGTTCGGCTCTGCGAGCCATTTTTGTAGTCCATTATTTACCGACCTGAGGGAGCGGGTTTCTCTCTCCGCAGCGGGCCTCTTCGGACAGGTAAGGCCTTCACCTTTTTCCTCCTTTGTCTTCTCTTCCTCTCTTCTTACCGTTGCTTTCGACTTTTCTTTTTTTGTCGCCATCTTCTTTCCACCTTTATACTCACTTTTCTGTAACTTTTATTTCTGTGCCTTTGTGTTTTCTCTTGTTTTTCCCGACTTTTCTGGAGAGGGCTGGAGTTCACCGTCCGGCCACTACTCCATCGCGTGACTCCTCCTGGAAGAATGTTCTTCGTGACAGTGACCCAGGTTCAAATCTGTCACCATGTAAGGGGTTTGAGTGTTTTTTTTTTCTCACCCTTGTTGAAGTCGATTTCCTGTCAAGGTACAAAAAGGTACAGTAACAAACCACAAACTCTAAAACACAGTCTTTATTGAGTCATGCCAGCAGGAATGAGGGGTACCAGTGGTGGGTGAACAGACTCACCTCACTATCAATGTTTGAACGGCAGTTAAAGAACACCGTCACATGGTAGAGCTTTTAAGACATTTTCCTGCCAACAAATTGGATAACATTTCTTGGAAGGTATTAGTACAGCTTCTGCTTTACATTTTGCACATCCTCTTCCTCAAGACATAGAAAGGATTTGTTGTTGGCAATTTAATCTCATGTGCCCATTATAATTAAGAACATCCTTCTGGTCTACAAAATTTCAACAGAAATCTGGAAGGGTTGCTCACAGTACACATTGGTAATCATTCTTTGCCTGTCTGATTTCTGGTTTCCAATTTACACATGTAAATGTCTAATTTCATAGGAATTTTTAATTCTTGAAGTTGACAATGGTGGCTAACAGTTCAAAGCAGAAACTGCCATTCTGGGACTGAGTGGTGCTGAAGGCTTATTGCAGCCTTTGGATCAGGCCTGATGAGCCTCCTTCAGGTGGCCAGAATACCCCTGATGTAAAGTCACATATTCTATCCGAATGCGGCTGTAAGGAGGCCATGTGAAAGAGCCTGATGCGGCTCGGAGGAGTACTTACCAATCTTCCTTCGGGAGGTATGATCTCCGTGTCTGAGCAATTCCCCCGAGGACCCTGAATGCAGCCGCCTGATGATAATCAGCCAGGGACCCAAATCCCCGCGCCTAACAGCCCCCCTCCTCGTGCCCGACAACCCATCCTTCCTGCGTCCGACAGCCCCATTCACCTCACCCGAGAGCCCCCATCACCGCGCCCGACACCACCCATCACTGCTGCCTGACAGCCTCCCCTGCCCCAACATCCTGTGCCAGCCGCACCTGCCCTGATGTCCTGCGCTGACAGGAACTGGAGTGCGCTCTGAGGCGCCTCTCCTGCAGCTGTCCCTTTCAGGCTGCCATCTGAAAGAACATTCCATAGGGCTGTTTCTGCTTCTGCAGACTGATTCTTGACGTAGAATGCAGCTGAAACTGGCTCCAGCTGTAGTCAATTCGCACTATTGTTTTAGAGATGAGGCAGGCATTAGGATATGAGACTCAGTCGAGGAATTGAGAATTGATTCCTGTCTGAAATGTCCTTGGTCACTCTCTCTCCTAGCTTCCTGGCAAAATCTGTGTGATGATGTCTTCATCAGAATTATCAGAACAAGATCCAGCTAATATTCTGCACCCTTCATCAAATTGGAAAGTGAATGGGGGGATTTGTGTGGTCAGGGCTTAATATGACACAGAATGATGCAGGTCTGTGTGGATTCAGTTGAAATGAGAGGGCAGATAACCTTTAACTTATCCCTGATCCCCCAACAAACCCACTCCCCCAATGCTAATCCCCCAAATGGCACAAGGTTGAACTGAGTCCTTTCAGGGTGAGAGGCAGAAGAGTGGCCTTTGTTCTGTACAAGGGCCAACAGATGCCAAGGACCGATCACCTCAAGGAGTGAACGAGGATTTAGAATAGGTTTTCCCCAACACAGAACAAAGTAGGAGCAGGAGGCTGTTTCTCCCCGTGAGCCTATTCTGCCTTTAGGTGAAGGACCACCAGAACGAGGAATAAAGAATGAAGCTGGAGGAACTCAGCAGGTTAGGCAGTGTCCATGGAGAGAGATGGTCAGTTAATGATTCAGGTCCGTACACAGACTGAAGCGAGAAGGGGAGCAGGCTGAACTTGTGATGGACACTATGAACTATGTATGTCATAAAGTACAGTATGTGCTCTGTGTCGCCACATCACCTCGTTGGGTTTTATCTCAAAGAAGTGGTGAAAGGCTTTGATATAGATGTATGGACTGGCCAGTCCATATCTTCCTGACCTTCTCCAACCTCTCCCTTAGCTCCACCCTGGATTTCCCGGACTAGCCCCCTCTTGCTTCTGTTCATGGAACCTGGCCCAGTCGTGTATCAGTAATGCTCAGGTTTTTGGTCATTGAAGGTGTTTAATCACTCCATCCTATTTGACGTGATTATTGTGTGCACCACAATGCTGATCCCAAAGGCTTTGGGCAATGTGTACACCTGGTGTAACTGTGCCCAAACTGTCTGGGCTGCACACGTAGATGAGGAATCGAACTCCCACTTTGAGTTGACTCAGAGAATTAATGAAGGACACAGAGTTTCACCAAACCACACTCCAACTCTCTTTCGTTCTTATATGCAAGATTCTTTGCACAAAACAGAGAGAGAGTTATTGATCGTATTTACACCAGCTTGACTTCAAGTCACAAGATAGTCTCGCGAGCCATTTACTTGAATGATGGCTCGCGTGGCAGCACCCACTCCTGGCGACTGTGGGTCACTCTGATTAGGGTGTCCGAGCAATGCCAGCATAAATGTTGCCAATATTTAGGAGAAGTGTTGCCCAATTAAGGAATGGTTGTGGTGTTTTGGAGAATTGCATTGTCAGGATTTAAATATGGCGGTTCGGAAATTATGTAAAGATAAAATGCCCAGGGTTTCTTTGGAAAAATTGACTTGGAAATATGAGTTGGTGGGGGGGGGGGGGGGGTGTGGTTTGTGTCTTCCTCATTTTAAGAATTTTGAAAAGCAGCTCAATTAAGATTTATAAATATATTGTATAATTTAGATGATATTCCAGCTTGGGTTTCTGTTGAATTTAATGCAATAGGGAATACGGATCCCCAAGATTTTATTTACAAATGGAATCCTAAGCTTTATTTGGAAGTGGGGAATCATCTATTTTGAAACATTTGATTGAGTTGATAATGAAATTCGCATGAAAGGTTTAATATTGAAATAGGCATTTTCCTTTTTCAATAGACAACCAATTCTGGAGGATTTGGAGATGGAAGGGTATTAAGAAAATTAGTTTTGAGGATGTGAGATTGAAATCTTTGAAAGAATTATCTTGTTATTACCAAGTTAAAGCTTTTTTATCTTTAAAAATAGGTCTTACTTTGATGTTACCTAATCAAAGTGAATTAGAATTACTGATTTGTTATCCTGCTGGAAATAAATTTATTTCAGTAATGTATAACTTGCTTCAATCTAAGGCCCCAAAAACTGGAGTGAATAAATCTAGATGAAGACGGGAAATAGATTTAAATTCTCAAATAAGCGAAAAGGATTGGATGGATTTGTGTAAATAATCTGACTAAGATATAGGTTGGTTCAATATCATTTTTTACATCAGTTCTATTTGACTCCACAAAAATCAAATAGATTAAATCCTGCCGTATCGGATTAATGTTTTCGATGTGAACCTGAGATTAGAACATTTTTGCATTCAACTTGGCAATGTCCTAAAGTTAGACAATTTTGGATTGGGGTACGTAATTTTCACAGGCCTTCATGTTATTTTTACCGAGTAATATTAAGCTCACACCAAGACACAAGAGCAACTTGTCCGTGAACTACTCTTTGCAGACGATGCCGCTTTAGTTGCCCATTCAGAGCCAGCTCTTCAGCGCTTGACGTCCTGTTTTGCGGAAACTGCCAAAATGTTTGGCCTGGAAGTCAGCCTGAAGAAAACTGAGGTCCTCCATCAGCCAGCTCCCCACCATGACTACCAGCCCCCCCACATCTCCATCGGGCACACAAAACTCAAAATGATCAAGCAGTTTACCTATCTCAGCTGCACCATTTCATCGGATGCAAGGATCGACAACAAGATAGACAACAGACTCGCCAAGGCAAATAGCGCCTTTGGAAGACTACACAAAAGAGTTTGGAAAATCAACGAACTGAAAAACCTCACAAAGATTAGCGTATACAGAGCCATTGTCATACCCACACTCCTGTTTGGCTCCGAATCATGGGTCCTCAACCGGCATCACGCTTCCACCAGCGTTGTCTCTGCTCCATCCTCAACATTCATTGGAGCGACTTCATCTCCAACATCGAAGTACTCGATATGGCAGAGGCCGACGCTGCTGAAGATCCAACTGTGCTGGGTAGGTCACGTCTCCAGAATGGAGGACCATCGCCTTCCCAAGATGGTGTTATATGGCGAGCTCTCCACTGGCCACCGAGACAGAGGTGCACCAAAGAAGAGGTACAAGGACTGCCTAAAGAAATCTCTTGGTGCCTTCCACATTGACCACCGCCAGTGGGCCGATATCGCCTCAAACCGTGCATCTTGGCGCCTCTCAGTTTGGCCGGCAGCAACCTCCTTTGAAGAAGACCGCAGAGCCCACCTCACTGACAAAAGACAAAGGAGGAAAAACCCAACACCCAACCCCAACCCACCAATTTTCCCTTGCGACCGCTACAACCGTGTCTGCCTGTCCTGCATCGGACTTGTCAGCCACAAACGAGCCTGCAGCTGACGTGGACATTACCCCTCCATAAATCTTCGTCCGCGAAGCCAAGCCAAAGAAAGATTAAGGTTATGAGGCCAAAATTAAATTGAAATATTTATCACATTGAATTTGTGTCAATTGCTTCAGCAGTTGCTCGGAAATGTATAGCTGTAGCGGCACACATCGAGACGCAGTCGAATCGGCTCTGCACTGTTTACGGCCGCAGCAGCAGTGTAGCCGTGTCAAGATGTTACTGCTGGGCGCATCTTCTCCCCAGCTCAAACGGGCCATGCAGATGCACTTGGCTGCGTCGTTACATCACCGCCCCTGTGTGGGCGGCACTTACGGGCCACCTGATAAGGTGCAGCATGGGAATTTTCCAATATAAACTGTTGGAAGTGCAAGCGACTAACAAAGTCATCTCCTTATTTCATTTCTCCTTGTAGCTACCGCTACAATTGGTGACCCCGACGAGTCCAGACGATTCTGGACTCCACACCATGGATGCTGCAGCAGTCAACGCAGTGGCTATGAAATTGCCAACCTCTGGACGCTTCGCCCACGCACTTGGTTCAGGCAAGCGGAAGCACGATTTCACCTCCGGCAGATCACGTCTGACTCGACAACGTTCTACCATGTCGTCAGTTCCCTGGACCAAGAGACCGCGGCCAGTGTGGACGACCTGATACACGATCCCCGGAGGAAGGAAATACCCAGCCCTCAACAAACTCCTCTTGAGGGCTTTCGGCCTGTTCAGACGACAGTGCGCTGCCAGGCTGATGCACCTGCACAGCTAAGGAGACAGAACACCATGTGCCCTGATGGATGAGATGGTCGCACGAGCAGAGGGCCACAAGTCATGCCTCATGTCTGAGTAGGCTTTCTTGGAACAGATGCCAGATGACATACAACTGCCGTTGACGGACGAAGATTTCTCAGACCCACGTAAGGTCACGGCCAGAGCTGATGCGCTGTGCACATGAAACATGAAAATGAGTCCGCCATGAACCGATTGACTCATCCTCATGTGGGGCAGCAGAACTGATCCCACCCGAACCGAGCACAACCGCCCCCCACCAAATTAGCAGAGGCACTGAACGTTAGCTGGTGTCTTTATCAGCAACATCGATGGGCTCGAGCGTGAAGATGCAGCCAGCCCTGCTCATTTTCAGAAAATGCCCAGGCCAGCCGCCGCTCATGGACAAGGTGGCTGACCTCACCAATAGCCTCTTGAACATTACTGACAAGGCTAGTGGCCGGCACGGGTGCTGAACTCAGTGTCATCCCACCAATCGCCCTGAAGAGACGAATATACCCACAAGGTCCCACCCTCTGGGCGACAAAAAAGACTGCCATCAAGACCTTTGTCACGCACAATGTCCAAAAACAACTCGGCAGAGAAAATTTCTAGTGGAATTTCATTCGAGCCACTGTGGACACATCACTTCTCGGCGCAGACTTTCTACGAGCACACAGCCTGCCTTTGGACGTGAAGGCCAAACGCTTGGTCCATTCCCAGACATCCCAATAGATATTTCTCCAGGAATGCTTTATGTTCTTGGCATTCTCCAGTTTATTTATTTTTTTAGGAGTGGGGGGGATGTTGGGAGGGTGGGTTGAGGGGGATGGGAGGATAATACCACATGTTTAATTTTTAAAAATAATTTACAGTTGAATGTAATACAATTATTATTTTGGTGAAAAATTGAGAAATAAAGTATTAAAAAAACCAAATTGCATTGTCTGCAAATCACCCAGAATGTGTGATGTGTGGCGGCTCACCACCAGGCAGGCGAACCAGCCCCGCTTGTAAGCCACGCGGTGGGACAGCCGGCCAAAATGGCGCCATTGGATGTGTTCCCTTCCTCCCAGCACGGGGCTCAGAAGCCCCGAGCTGGGGGACCACGTGATGCCCAGGTGACGTCAGCGCCCTCCAGCATGGTTTTCAGCCAGGTCCAGGATGGGAGTATAAGTACAGCTTAGCAGCCTGCAATAAACTAGTCTGCTCACTGAGCTCAAACTGTCTGGTTGTGTGTGTTCTTTCAGGAGCACTGTAGCTGATGCAACAATTGGTGACCCTGATTGGATCAAACGTCTTTGAACCCATCATGAGTGAGCCTGGGGTGATCAGCGCCTTAGCCGCGAAACTCCATGAATTCTGGGTTCAGGAGCTGGAGACCTGCGTCAGCCACGCGGAGGCTCAGTTTCACCTCTGCCAGACCTCGTCCGACACAACCAAATTCTATCATGTGGTCGCTGCCCTGGACCTGGCCATCGGCAGACACGTGCTGCACCTTGCTCAGCACCCACCCGCCGAAGACAAATACGAGACCGTAAAGCAAGTGCTTACTGGATCCCTCGGACTATACAGACACCAGCATGCCGCTCAGATGCTACACCTCGGCGCCCTGAGGGACAGGTCCCCAATGGAGCTGATGGACGAGATGCTCACGCTCATGGGTGAGCACACCAACTCCCCACTCTTCGAGTGCATTTTCCTCGACCATATGCCCGGAGACGTCCAGCTGCTGCTGGTCCAGGAGAGCTTCACTGACGTGAGGAAGGTCCCCAAGAAGGCCCAGGAGCTATGGCACGCACTATTCCCAGAGGGCTCAGTGGTCCAGTAGGTCTCGAGGCACAGACATGACCACGCCAAGCCTGCCCCGAGCGCTGCAGTAGAGCATTTGGCTCCTGCAGGGGTGCCCAAGAGCATAACCAAGGCCACAGCATCCGCTCCATGCCTCTGCTCCTACCACCAGCGCTGGGGAGCCAAGGCTCGGAAGTGTCATCAGTCTGGCTCATTCCAGGGAAATGACCAGGCCGGCCAGGGTTAATGGCTGCGGGGGCTGGCGAAGAACACAGCCTCCTCTATCTGCGGGACTCAGTCAGCAGCTGGCAGTTCCTCGTTGATCTGGAGCCCAGATCAATGTCATCCTGGCCACGACCGTCGAGTCCAGGAACTGACCTTGTGGTCCTCCCCTCCGTGCAGCCAATGCAACAGCAATCCAGATGTATGGAGACAAGACAGTCCACTTCCAGATCAGCCAATGAAATTTCACATGGAGGTTCACCGTCTTGTCCTTTCCAACTGCCATCCTGGGTGCAGACTTCCTCCTCGCACATGGGCTTCTGGTAGATATTCGGGGTAGGCGCCTGGTGGACGCCGTACCTTCCAGGCCGTTCGCCTCGACGCCTCCTGCTCGGAGCAACCACAGATGGCCACGATTAGCACACCCAGAGACTCGTTCCAGTGAATCCCGGAAGAGTTCACGACACTCATCAAGCCATAGTTCTCCGCTGCCTCACCGCACCACGGGCTGTTCCACCACATCCCCACTCAGGGCCCACTGGTTCACGCCAAGGCTCGCCGGCTCCTGCCTGACAATCTCAAGGAGGCGAAGGAGGAGTTTTGGCACCTGTTGGACCTGGGGATCATTCGGCGGTCTGAAAACCCATGGGCCTCGCCGCTCCACCTGGTCCTGAAAGCCTCCGGTGGCTGGCGTCCCTGCGGAGACTATCGACGGCTCAATGAGGTAACAGTTCCTGACCGTTATCCCATCCCTCACATCCAAGACTTTGCGGCCAACCTGCATGGTGCGAGGGTTTTCTCCATGGTTGACCTGGTGCGTGGATATTACCAGATCCCGGTGAACCCTGAGGACATACCAAAGACAGCAATCATCTCCCCCTTTGGCTTGTTCGAATTCCTGCGCATGCCATTCAGGCTCAAGGGTCCCGCTCAGACCTTCAAGCGCCTCATGGACTCTGTGGGCAGGGACTTGGATTTTGGCTTTATTTATTAGGACGACATTCTCGTCGCCAGCAAGGGCCAGGCGCAACACAAGGCCCACCTTTGTGCCCTTTTCTCCCGGCTGGCCGATTTCAGCCTTGCCATCAACCTGGCCAAGTGCTAGTTTGGGAAAGAGTCCATGCAGTTCCTGGGCCATACCATCACGGCCGAAGGAGCCACGCCCACCGCTGCAAAGGTCTCCGCTCTCAGGGAGTTACCATGTCCGGACAGCCTCAAGGAGCTGCAGGAGTTTGCGGGTATGGACTACTTTTACAACCGCTTCATCCCGGGATTTGATGGATGCAGCCGGTGCTGTATTAAAAATAAATATGTCTGATGATGTTAAAAATCCACTGGCTTATGATTCTCAGACATTGAATAAACACTCAAAAGAATTATTCTGCTGCTGGAAAATCATTTTTGTCCCTTGTATTAGCTCTGCAACATGTAGAAGAATGTGTTTGTGCTGCTATGGGATTAAGTATTGATCATAATTTTTGAGTAAGATTAAAAATAAGAATAGATGATGATTCAACTGGAGTTTAATTTTGCAAGAATAGGACTGAAGTATAAGACACTATAATGATATTAAGGGCCAGTGTCATTGAGGATTGCTTATTTAGATGTTGGATTTAGAGGTTTCTGCTACATTTGTTTTTATTCTATTGATTATGGCTGTGAAATCTATTAAGAACAAATCAGAGATTGCAGTTTAAAATTTTAACCTTTCAGAAGTCTAAAAATTTCTCCATGGGAAGGAGGTGTAATGGAATTGTGTTAACCTTTCAAATAAATCCTCAAAGGCTTAACTTTATCACACCACCAGACAGACAAAAAAAGGTATTAATTTGAATCCCACAATGAAAACATAAATCTGAATGACTAAAGTTAAATACAAATGATGTAAAAAAAATTATAATTCACCCAATTATATCGCACATTCATCAATTTAATCCACCATCTTCACACATAGTAAGTAGTCCGTTCTTCTTGGGTTAATTCTAAAGAAGAATCTCCCATTTAATCTAAAGTTGGTTTAGCCATTTTCTGTTGTCACAAACATTTCTGAAATAGATCCCTTTTTTTGCCCCATTTACAATTTTCAATTTTAGTTAACTTGGGTATCTTCAATTCCCGCCCAAATCCACCTGTGACAGCACTTGCATGGAATGACACCCGTTTACCATGTCGCTCTGTTCAACCTCACTCCTCAGTGCCCGACCGTTCACCGTGTCTATCTTTTCTTGGTTTGCCCTTCAAAATGTGACACCTCACACTTGTCTGCATTAAATTCCATCTGCCCTTTCTCCAGCTGGTCCAGATCCTTCTGCAAGCTTTCCTGGCTGTCCACAACTCCACCGTTCTTGGTGTCACCTGCAAACTTGCTAATCCAATTCACCACATTATTGTTCCAGCACCTATCCCTGAGGCACAGCTCTCGTCACAGGCCTCCACAGAGGATATATGGATGGATGTTAAAATTCTCAAATGTACATTAGTTAAAATGGTGTCAAATTACAAGGAACAGAAGTTGGCCTTTCAGCCCAATGTGTCTGCTATCCCCTGATCTAAACTGTTCTCGCCTCTCATTCCAAGTTCTGGCTTTTTCCCCTGATCCCTTGATACCCTGACTCATTAAACATCTATTAATTCCGCCACCCCCCCCCCCCCCCCACTTAAACTCCCTCAACAGTCCAGCAACAAATTCCATGACCTTCTGGTGAAATAAATTTCTCATCTGCTTTAAATAGGTATCTTCTAATTCTAAGACAATGTCTTTTTATCCAAGGGAAACATTATTCACATCTACTGTCCAATCCTTTCAGCATTGGAAAGGTTTCTGAGATCTCCTCTCCTTCTTCTATACTCCAATGAAGAGTGGAGATATATCATCCTGGTAAATCTCTGCTCTCTCTCCAACATCAGCACATCCTTTTTAAGATAAACTTCGCAGTTCTCCAAATGAGGTCTCTCCCATGCCCCATCAACACCTCCCTACCCTTGAAACAAAGGCCAACATAGAATTTGCTTTCTTTTCCTGCCGATCCAACCTGGTGGTTACCCACTCACTATGTTTTCCTGAACGAGAACCCCCCCCCCCCCCAAGTCCCTTGACACTTGAAATAATTACATGTAATTTCTGTAACAAATTTGAAATTTTTGGAAAGATTTGGGAATCCTATTTATAAACTGTAGGAATTAAGTTGTAATCGCCCAACCTGAACCTTCTGACTCCTAAAATCAAGAAAATTTGTTAGATTTTATTTGATAGCTTTTTAGTAATGTTTTTATAAATACTTTCCAGATGTTATCTTTCTTTTCTATTGGGTTGTTGGGCAGGGGGAATTTAAAAAAAAATACTATGTATTAATTTTTCATTATCTTTGAATGAGAAATTTATGTACGCATTTAATGCATGTGAAATTAAAATTTTCAAAGAGAAGCTTAACTTAACGTAATACATTTTGCTTATTTTCAAGAGTTGTGGAGAGTGAGGAGGCTTTTCATGGACTACAAAAGGATTTGGACTGTTTGGAAAGATGGCAGATGGAGTTTAATGTAGGTAAGTGTGAGGTGCTTTATTTTGGGAAGAATAACCAAGACGTATGCAGTGAAGGGGAAGGCATTGAGGAACAGAGGGACCTTGGAGGAATGGTTCAAAAGACAATAGGAGCAGGAGTAGGCCCTTCGGCCTGTCGAGCCAGCACCAGCATTTTACAGATCATGGCTGATCACTACTATCAGTACCCCTTTCCAGCCTTATCCCCATAACCCTTAACTCCTTTGCCCACTAGAGTCTTATCTAATCTCTTTTGAACATAATCAGCGAATCTGCCTCGACCACCCTCAGTGGCAGAGCATTCCACAGATTCACACTTCTCTGGGTAAAAAAATGTTTTCTCATCTCCGTCCTAAAGGGCCTACCCTGTATTCTTAAACTATGCCCTCTAGTCCTCGTCTTCCACATCACTGGGAACAAGTAATCCGACTTCACCCTGTCCATCCCCCTGATAATTTTGTATACCTCAATCATGTCCCCCCTCATCCTTCTAAACTCCATCGGATACAAGTCCAGTTTTTCTAGCCTTTCAGCATATGTCAACCCCGCCATCGCTGGAATTAACCTTGTAAATCTGCGCTGCACACCCACTATAGCTAGTATGTCCTTCCTCAAAATTGGAGACCAGTACTGGGTACAATACTCCAGGTGGGGTCTCACCAGGGCCCTGTACGACTGCAGAAGGGCGTCTCTGTTCCTATACTCCAATCCCCTCTTTATGAAAGCCAACATGCCATTTGCCTTCTTCACCACATTCTGAACCTGCATGTTAGCCTTCAGTGACCGGTGAACAAGTAAACCCAGATCCATTTTCTCCTCCCCACTCCCTAGCCTGTCTCCATTTAAATAATACTCACCTTTCCTATTATTGCCCCCAAAATGGATAACCTCACATTTGCTCACATTGAACGTCATCTTCCATTCAGCAGCCCAAACCCCAACCTGTCCAAGTCCCTCTGCATTTTCCTGACATCCTCCTCACACCCCACACCGCCACGCAGTTTAGTGTCATCTGCAAATTTGCTCATGTTATTAATAATACCCTCATCCAAATCATTTACATAAATTACAAACAACTGAGGACCCAATACCGATCCCTGCGGCACTCAACTCGTCACATCCTGCCATCCTGAAAAGGACCGGCTTACTCCAACCCTTTGTTTCCTATTTCTTAACCAATTTCCTATCCATGTCAGCACCTTACCTCCAATTCCATGCTCCCTGATCTTGCCCACTAGTCTCCCGTGCGGTACCTTATCAAAGGCCTTCTGGAAGTCCAAATACACCACATCCACTGGCTCTCCCAAGTCCACCCTCTTTGTCACATCCTCGAAAAATTCCAGAAGGTTAGTCAAGCATGACTTACCCTTAAGGAATCCATGCTGACTAGCCCTTATCCTATTTCTGCCTAAGTGTTCTGGTATTACTCCTTTTATGATAGATTCCAATATCTTCCCCACCACTGACGTCAGGCTGACCGGTCTATAATTTCCCGTTTTCTCCCTCCCTCCCTTCTTAAAAATCGGCACCACATCAGCCACTCTCCAATCCTCAGGGACCTCCCCCGAATCTATGGAACTTTGGAAAATGTCGACCAGTGCCTCCACAATTTCCATAGCAACTTCTTTAAGCACCCTGGGATGCAGCCCATCAGGCCCTGGGGATTTATCAGCCCTCAGTCCCAACAATTTACTCACAACCTCCTCCTTCTAGATCTGGATATGCATTAGATCCCCTACTTCCCCAGGAAAGTTCCCCAAGTCTCTTGATACCGCATGACCACTACCCCCTAACAGAAGGCTGAGGGGGGACCCGGACCCAGAAGGTTGAGGGGGGACGCGGACCCAGAAGGCTGTGGGGGGACGGGGACCCAGAAGGCTGAGGGGGGAAGGGGACCCAGAAGGCTGAGGGGGGACGGGGACCCAGAAGGCTGAGGGGGGACGGGGACCCAGAAGGCTGAGGGGGGACGGGGACCCAGAAGGCTGAGGGGGTACGGGGACCCAGAAGGCTGAGGGGGGACGGGGACCCAGAAGGCTGAGCAGGGACGGGGACCCAGAAGGCTGAGCAGGGACGGGGACCCAGAAGGCTGAGGGAGGACGGGGACCCAGACGGCTGAGGGGGGACGGGGACCCAGACGGCTGAGGGGGGACGGGGACCCAAAAGGCTGAGGGAGGACGGCGACCCAGAAGGCTGAGGTGGGATGGGGACCCAGAAGGCTGAGGGGGGACCGGGACCCAGAAGGCTGAGGGGGGACCGGGACCCAGAAGGCTGAGGGGGGATGGGGACCCAGAAGGCTGAGGAGGGACGGGCACCCAGAAGGCTGAGGAGGGATGGGGACGGGGACCCAGATGGCTGAGGGGGGACGGGGACCCAGAAGGCTGAGGAGGGACGTGGGCGGGGACCCAGAAGGCTGAGAGGGGACGGGGATCCAGAAGGCTGAGGGGGGACGGGGACCCTGAAGGCTGAGGGGGGACGGGGACCCAGAAGGCTGAGGGAGGGACGGGGAGCCAGAAGGCTGAGGGGGGACGGGGACGGGGACCCAGAAGACTGAGGAGGGACGGGGACCCTGAAGGCTGAGGGGGGACGGGGACCCTGAAGGCTGAGGAGGGACGGGGACCCAGAAGGCTGAGGGGGGACGGGGACCCAGAAGGCTGAGGGGGGACGGTGACACAGAAGGCTGAGGGGGGATGGGGACCCAGAAGGCTGAGGGGGGATGGGGACCCAGAAGGCTCGGGGGGACGGGGACCCAGAAGGCTCAGGGGGGACGGGGACCCAGAAGGCTCAGGGGGGACGGGGACCCAGAAGGCTCAGGGGGGACGGGGACCCAGAAGGCTCAGGGGGGACGGGGACCCAGAAGGCTCAGGGGGGACGGGGACCCAAAAGGCTGAGGGGGGACGGGTCTGGGACCCTGAAGGCTAAGGGGGGGAAGGGGACCCAGTATGCTGAGGTGGGACGGGTCTGGGTCCCAGAAGGCTGAGTGGGGACGGGAACAGGGACCCACAAGGCTGCGGATGCCTGGAGCGCATGGCCGGGCAGGATAGTGGAGTCTGGAATAATAGGGACCTTTAACAATTAGACAGGCACATTGATGCAAGAAAAATAGTGTTTTACGGGTGTGAGGGGGGAAAGGTTCAGTTTGTAGAAGGCTTGAGCTATTGTCTTGGACACCGCCCTGGACATCTCAGGTAAAAACCCTCCACCATTGAGAACATTTGCAGGGAACGCTGCTGTCAGAGAGCAGCAGCAATCAAGGATCCACATCACCCGCTCTGTTCTCACTGCTCCCATCAGGAAAGAGGTATAGCCAGGTTCAGGAACAGCTGCTACTCCTTCACCACGAGACTCAACACACATTCAGGGACTCATTTAAAGACTCTCCCTTTTGCACTTTGAATTTTTTCTCTCTCTATTGCAGTTTGTTTTCATTTCCACATTTTCAGAGACTTCAAGTAGATGAGTCCAGTTGGGGAAACTTGGTTTTGGTCTATATCATGGTTACTTTTAACTCCTTTTATTGTTCATTTATATTAGTGTCTGGGCCCCTATGTGGTCCAGGTACAGCTGACAGACCTTTACCAAAGGGTCACGTTTATGTGATTTTTTTTTTCCATAGGTAACTGCAGTTCATTTCCACAGCCCAGCGTGCTATCGGACATCCAGTTGACCATGATACATCTCTTCGCGAAGGCCAGTGCTATTTTTATCAATGAGATTAGATATTTGGTCAAGTTGTCGCTTGTTTCAATGAAGAGATTGCTCCAGGTCTCACGTGGAGGTCACTGCTGTGATCGTGGTTAATTTTTCTGCGCTTTCTTGCCAAAATGGCCTCACTTTCACGCACGACAACGTAGAAAAGTTTAATGAAGCTCATCATCCCATTGGCCTTCATAACTATCCTATCAACCTGAGTGGCAACCTTGAGGGATGTTTGGATTTGAACCCCAAAGTCCCTCTGTTTAGCCTCACTCATGTAACCGACTGGTAACCTTGTACCCAGCCTTCTGGTTTGTCCTCCCAAAATGCATCACCTCACACTTACCTGGATTGAACTCCTTATCCTTCGACAACCTTCAGCTTCATCCACAACTCCTCCAACCTTCACATCATCTGCAGACATACTGACCCATCTTCTGCCTCTTCATCCAGGTCATTTATAAAAATCATCAAGAGCAGGGGTCCCAGAACAGATCCTTGTGGCACTCCACTCCTCTCTGCTTTCTTCCAACAGGACAATTTTTTATCCACAGCCAAAGTTACCCCGATCCTTTGCCAAATTGCTTTCTGATGAGTCTCGTCAAATTCTTGCTAAAATCCATGTAGACCACATCTACCACACGACCCTCATTCATTTCCTTTGTTACCCCACTCAAATAAAACTCATTTAGACTCATGAGGCATGACCTTCCCATCACAAAGCCATGCTGACTGACCTTGAGAAGTCTGTACTTCTGCAAATGCTCATAGATCCTATACTGGTCTATAATTCCCAAGATTCTCCCCATTACCTTTTCTAAACAAGGCGACTGCATTTGATGGTTTGCGCTGGATTTTGGGGGCAGGGGGCTGGGTGTTTGTGGGCAAGGGCTGGGTTTGGGGGCTGTAGGTGACTCGGAATTCTCTTCTCCTCTTAACTGCAAGGAACACTATGTCTAACTTCCTGCTGATGTGACTCTGTCTGTTTTATGACTGAATGAAGTGAATTTTGTGTAATATTGCACTTTATACCATGACAATCAATTGAATTTTGATCTTGGCATGTTTGGAAGAATGTTCTTAGTGACAGTGACCCAGGTTCAAATCTGTCACCATGTAAGGGGTTTGAGTGTTTTTTTTTTCTCACCCTTGTTGAAGTCGATTTCCTGTCAAGGTACAAAAAGATACAGTAACAAACCACAAACTCTAAAACACAGTCTTTATTGAGTCATGCCAGCAGGAATGAGGGGTACCAGTGGTGGGTGAACAGACTCACCTCACTATCAATGTTTGAACGGCAGTTAAAGAACACTGTCACATGGTAGAGCTTTTAAGACATTTTCCTGCCAACAAATTGGATAACATTTCTTGGAAGGTATTAGTACAGCTTCTGCTTTACATTTTGCACATCCTCTTCCTCAAGACACAGAAAGGATATGTTGTTGGCAATTTAATCTCATGTGCCCATTATAATTAAGAACATCCTTCTGGTCTACAAAATTTCAACAGAAATCTGGAAGGGTTGCTCACAGCACACATTGGTAATCATTCTCTGCCTGTCTGATTTCTGGTTTCCAATTTACACATGTAATGTCTAATTTCATAGTCATTTTTAATTCTTGAAGTTGACAATGGTGGCTAACAGTTCAAAGCAGAAACAGCCATTCTGGGACTGAGTGGTGCTGAAGGCTTCTTGCAGCCTTTGGATCAGGCCTGATGAGCCTCCTTCAGGTGGCCAGAATACCCCCGATGTAAAGTCACATATTCAGCCCGAATGCGGCTGTAAGGAGGCCATGTGAAAGAGCAGATGCGGCTCGGAGGAGTACTTACCAATCTTCCTTCGGGAGGTATGATCTCCGTGTCTGAGCAATTCCCCCGAGGAACCTGAATGCAGCCGCCTGATGATAATCAGCCAGGGACCCAAATCCCCACGCCTGACAGCCCCTCTCCTCATGCCCGACAACCCACCCTTCCCGCGTCCGACAGCCCCATTCACCTCACCCGAGAGCCCCCATCACTGCTCCCGACACCACCCATGCCTCCCCTGCCCCAACATCCTGTGCCAGCCGCACCTGCCCTGATGTCCTGCGCTGACAGGAACTGGAGTGCGCTCTGAGGCGCCTCTCCTGAAGCTTTCCCTTTCAGGCTGCCATCTGAAAGAACATTCCATAGGGCTGTTTCTGCTTCTGCAGACTGATTCTTGACATAGAATGCAGCTGAAACTGGCTCCAGCTGTAGTCAATTCGCACTATTGTTTTAGAGATGAGGCAGGCATTAGGATATGAGACTCAGTCGTGGAGTTGAGAATTGATTCCTGTCTGAAATGTCCTTGGTCACTCTCCTAGCTTCCTGGCAAAATCTGTGTGATGATGTCTTCATCAGAATTATCAGAACAAGATCCAGCTAATATTCTGCACCCTTCATCAAATTGGAAACTGAATGGGGGGAGTTGTGTGGTCAGGGCTTAATATGACACAGAATGATGCAGGTCTGTGTGGATTCAGTTGAAATGAGAGGGCAGATAACCTTTAACTTATCCCTGATCCCCCAACAAACCCACTCCCCCAATGCTAATCCCCCAAATGGCACAAGGTTGAACTGAGTCCTTTCAGGGTGAGAGGCAGAAGAGTGGCCTTTGTTCTGTACAAGGGCCAACAGATGCCAAGGACCGATCACCTCAAGGAGTGAACGAGGATTTAGAATAGGTTTTCCCCAACACAGAACAAAGTAGGAGCAGGAGGCTGTTTCTCCCCGTGAGCCTATTCTGCCTTTAGGTGAAGGACCACCAGAATGAGGAATAAAGAATGAAGCTGGAGGAACTCAGCAGGTTAGGTAGTGTCCATGGAGAGAGATGGTCAGTTAATGATTCAGGTCCGTACACAGACTGAAGCGAGAAGGGGAGCTGGCACAAAATTGGGAGGGCCCAGTGCCTCGGAAGCCACAGAGGATCACAAGACCACCCGACAGGCTGAACTTGTGATGGACACTATGAACTATGTATGTCATAAAGTACAGTACGTGCTCTGTGTCGCCAGATCACCTCGTTGGGTTTTATCTCAAAGAAGTGGTGAAAGGCTTCTATCTACCAGGTAGTCCATATCTACCTGACCTTCTCCAACCTCTCCCTTAGCTCCATCCTGGATTTCCCGGACTTGCCCCCTCTTGCTTCTGTTCATGGAACCTGGCCCAGTCGTGTATCAGTAATGCTCAGGTTTTTGGTCATTGAAGGTGTTTAATCACTCCATCCTATTTGACGTGATTATTGTGTGCACCACAATGCTGATCCCAAAGGCTTTGGGCAATGTGTACACCTGGTGTAACTGTGCCCAAACTGTCTGGGCTGCACACGTGGATGAGGAATCGAACTCCCACTTTGAGGTGACTCAGAGAATTAATGAAGGACACAGAGTTTCACCAAACCACACTCCAACTCTCTTCGTTCTTATATGCAAGATTCTTTGCACAAAACAGAGAGAGAGTTATTGATCGTATTTACACCAGCTTGACTTCAAGTCACAAGATAGTCTCGCGAGCCATTTACTTGAATGATGGCTCGCGTGGCAGCACCCACTCCTGGCGACTGTGGGTCACTCTGATTAGGGCGTCCGAGCAATGCCAGCATAAATGTTACCAATATTTAGGAGAAGTGTTGCCCAATTAAGGAATGGTTGTGGTGTTTTGGAGAATTTGTGTACAATGGTTGTTCTGGGAGAAGTGGAGGTTCTAATAAACAAAAACTGAAGGTTGTGTTTTGAAGGAAAGTATGGAGTGCTTTGCTAAAAAGGGACAAAAGTTGTATTTTTCAAAATAGGTCCTGTTTTTGGGTCAAAACCGACATCTTTACTGTGCAAAAATGTGTGCAATTTTCATTTCAAAAGCCAAAACTGTGATTTTCAAATTGGGGTTGAAAAAAACATCTGTGCTTTGTAAAATATGATACAATAAGATACAGGAGCAGAAGTAGGCCATTTGGCCCATTGTGTCCATTCCATCATGAACTGATCCATTCTCCCACTCACCTTTAATACCTTGACTATTCAGATATGTCACGGAGTTGTGTTAACCTTTAATATTAATTTAATATTTCTCGTATATAAAAATGTCTTAGTAAATTAAATTACTGAGGTAAAATATTGTACCTGTATTCTTGATGAGTTAGCTTGGATGTTTCCAGGTGTACAGAAGCCATACCACTTGGGATCATTAAAGCAAACACTGTGTCTGGGGCTCGAGAAAAATTTTTTCAATTGGTTTGGTTTGCCTCAAGAAATGAAATCAGATCAGGGAAAGAATTTTATGTCAGATGTATTTCAACCGTTAGTTTATAAACAAGGAGCTCAACAAATTGCATTGTCAGGATTTAAATATGGCGGTTCGGAAATTATGTAAAGATAAAATGCCCAGGGTTTCTTTGGAAAAATTGACTTGGAAATATGAGTTGGTGGGGGGGGGGGGGGGGGTGGGTGTGGTTTGTGTCTTCCTCATTTTAAGAATTTTGAAAAGCAGCTCAATTGAGATTTATAAATATATTGAATAATTTAGATGATATTCCAGCTTGGGTTTCTGTTGAATTTAATGCAATAGGGAATACGAATCCCCAAGATTTTATTTACAAATGGAATCCTAAGCTTTATTTGGAAGTGGGGAATCATCTATTTTGAAACATTTGATTGAGTTGATAATGAAATTGGCATGAAAGGTTTAATATTGAAATAGGCATTTTCCTTCTTCAATAGACAACCAATCCTGGAAGATTTGGAGATGGAAGGGTATTAAGAAAATTAGTTTTGAGGATGTGAGATTGAAATCTTTGAAAGAATTATCTTGTTATTACCAAGTTAAAGCTTTTTTATCTGTAAAAATAGGTCTTACTTTGATGTTACCTAATCAAAGTGAATTAGAATTACTGATTTGTTATCCTACTGGAAATAAATTTATTTCAGTAATGTATAACTTGCTTCAATCTAAGACCTCCAAAACTGGAGTGAATAAATCTAGATGAAGATGGGAAATAGATTTAAATTCTCAAATAAGCGAAAAGGATTGGATGGATTTGTGTAAATAATATGACTAAGATATAGGTTGGTTCAATATAATTTTTTACATCAGTTCTATTTGACAACGTAGAAAAGTTTAATGAAGCTCATCAAGGCTGAGGGGGGTCGGGGACCCAGAAGGCTGAGGGGGGATGGGGACCCAGAAGGCTGAGGGGGGACGGGGACCCAGAAGGCTGAGGGGGGACGGGGACCCAGAAGGCTGAGGGGGGACGGGGACCCAGAAGGCTGAGGTGGGACGGGGACCCAGAAGGCTGAGGGGGGACGGCGACTCAGAAGGCTGAGGGGGACGGGGACTCAGAAGGCTGAGGGGGGCGGGGACCCAGAAGGCTGAGGAGGACGGGGACGGGGTCCCAGAATGCTGACGGGGGACGGGGACCCATAAGGCTGAGGTGGGACGGGGACGGGGACCCAGAAGGCTGAGGGGGGACGGGGACCAAGAAGGCTGAGGGGGGATGGGGACCCAGAAGGCTCAGGGGGGACTTGGACCCAGAAGGCTGAGTGGGGACGGGGACCCAGAAGGCTGAGGGGGGACGGGGACCCAGAAGGCTGAGGGGGGACGGGGACCCAAAAGGCTGAGGGGGGACGGGTCTGGGACCAAGAAGGCTAAGGGGGGACGGGGACAGGGACCCAGAATGCTGAGGGGAGACGGGGACCCCGAAGGCTGAGTGGGGACGGGGACCCACAAGGCTGCGGATGCCTGGAGCGCATGGCCGGGCAGGATAGTGGAGTCTGGAATAATAGGGACCTTTAACATTTAGACAGGCACATTGATGCAAGAAAAATAGTGGGTTACGGGTGTGAGGGGAGAACGGTTCAGTTTGTAGAAGGTTTGAGCTATTGTCTTGTGACACCAATACCCCTGAGCAAAAAGCTCTGCAAAAGTACGGACACCGCCCAGAACCCTCCACCATTGAGAACATTTGCAGGGAACGCTGCTGTCAGAGAGCAGCAGCAATCAAGGATCCACATCACCCGCTCTGTTCTCACTGCTCCCATCAGGGAAGAGGTATAGCCAGGTTCAGGAACAGCTGCTACCCCTTCACCACGAGACTCAACACACATTCAGGGACTCATTTAAAGACTCTCCCTTTTGCACTTTGAATTTTTTTCTCTCTGTTGCAGTTTGTTTTCATATCCACATTTTCAGAGATTACAAGTCGATGAGTCCAGTTGGGGAAACTTGGTTTTGGTCTATATAATGGTTACTTTCATCCCCTTTTATTGTTCATTTGTATTAGTGTCTGGGCCCCTATGTGGTCCAGGTACAGCTGACAGACCTTTACCAAAGGGTCACGTTTATGTGATTTTTTTTTCCCGTAGGTAACTGCAGTTCGTTTCCACAGCCCAACGTGCTATCGGACATCCAGTTGATCGTGATACATCTCTTCGCGAAGGCCAGTGCTATTTTTATAAATGAGATTAGATATTTGGTCAAGTTGTCGCTTGTTTCAATGAAGAGATTGTCAGGTCTCACGTGGAGGTCACTGCTGTGATCGTGGTTAATTTTTCTGCGCTTTCTTGCCAAAATGGCCTCACTTTCACGCACGACAACGTAGAAAAGTTTAATGAAGCTCATCATCCCATTGGCCTTCATAACTATCTTATCAACCTGAGCGGCAACCTTGAGGGATGTTTGGATTTGAACCCCAAAGTCCCTCTGTTTATCCTCACTCATGTAACCGACTGGTAACCTTGTACCCAGCCTTCTGGTTTGTCCTTCCAAAATGCATCACCTCACACTTACCTGGATTGAAATCCTTATCCTTCGACAACCTTCAGCATCATCCACAACTCCTCCAACCTTCACATCATCTGCAGACATACTGACCCATCTTCTGCCTCTTCATCCAGGTCATTTATAAAAATCATCAAGAGCAGGGGTCCCAGAACAGATCCATGTGACACTCCACTCCTCTCTGCTTTCTTCCAACAAGACAATTTTTTATCCACAGCCAAAGTTACCCTGATCCTTTGCCAAATTGCTTTCTAATGAGTCTCGTCAAATTCTTGATAAAATCCATGTAGACCACATCTACCACACGACCCTCATTCATTTCCTTTCTTACCCCACTCAAATAAAACTCATTTAGACTCATGAGGCATGACCTTCCCATCACAAAGCCATGCTGACTGACCTTGAGAAGTCTGTACTTCTGCAAATGCTCATAGATCCTAACTGGTCTATAATTCCCAAGATTCTCCCCATTACCTTTTCTAAACAAGGCAACTGCATTTGATGGTTTGCGCTGGATTTTGGGGGCAGGGGGCTGGGTGTTTGTGGGCAAGGGCTGTGTTTGGGGGCTGTAGGGGACTCAGGGAATTCTCTTTTCCTCTTAACTGCAAGGAACACTATGTCTAACTTCCTGCTGATGTGACTCTGTCTGCTTTATGACTGAATGAAGTGAATTTTGTGTAATATTGCACTTTATACCATGACAATCAATTGAATTTTGATCTTGGCATGTTTGGAAGAATGTTCTTCGTGACAGTGACCCAGGTTCAAATCTGTCACCATGTAAGGGGTTTGAGTGTTTTTTTTTTCTCACCCTTGTTGAAGTCGATTTCCTGTCAAGGTACAAAAAGGTACAGTAACAAACCACAAACTCTAAAACACAGTCTTTATTGAGTCATGCCAGCAGGAATGAGGGGTACCAGTGGTGGGTGAACAGACTCACCTCACTATCAATGTTTGAACGGCAGTTAAAGAACACCGTCACATGGTAGAGCTTTTAAGACATTTTCCTGCCAACAAATTGGATAACATTTCTTGGAAGGTATTAGTACAGCTTCTGCTTTACATTTTGCACATCCTCTTCCTCAAGACATAGAAAGGATTTGTTGTTGGCAATTTAATCTCATGTGCCCATTATAATTAAGAACATCCTTCTGGTCTACAAAATTTCAACAGAAATCTGGAAGGGTTGCTCACAGTACACATTGGTAATCATTCTTTGCCTGTCTGATTTCTGGTTTCCAATTTACACATGTAAATGTCTAATTTCATAGGAATTTTTAATTCTTGAAGTTGACAATAGTGGCTAACAGTTCAAAGCAGAAACTGCCATTCTGGGACTGAGTGGTGCTGAAGGCTTATTGCAGCCTTTGGATCAGGCCTGATGAGCCTCCTTCAGGTGGCCAGAATACCCCCGATGTAAAGTCACATATTCTATCCGAATGCGGCTGTAAGGAGGCCATGTGAAAGAGCCTGATGCGGCTCGGAGGAGTACTTACCAATCTTCCTTCGGGAGGTATGATCTCCGTGTCTGAGCAATTCCCCCGAGGACCCTGAATGCAGCCGCCTGATGATAATCAGCCAGGGACCCAAATCCCCGCGCCTAACAGCCCCCCTCCTCGTGCCCGACAACCCATCCTTCCTGCGTCCGACAGCCCCATTCACCTCACCCGAGAGCCCCCATCACCGCGCCCGACACCACCCATCACTGCTGCCTGACAGCCTCCCCTGCCCCAACATCCTGTGCCAGCCGCACCTGCCCTGATGTCCTGCGCTGACAGGAACTGGAGTGCGCTCTGAGGCGCCTCTCCTGCAGCTGTCCCTTTCAGGCTGCCATCTGAAAGAACATTCCATAGGGCTGTTTCTGCTTCTGCAGACTGATTCTTGACGTAGAATGCAGCTGAAACTGGCTCCAGCTGTAGTCAATTCGCACTATTGTTTTAGAGATGAGGCAGGCATTAGGATATGAGACTCAGTCGAGGAATTGAGAATTGATTCCTGTCTGAAATGTCCTTGGTCACTCTCTCTCCTAGCTTCCTGGCAAAATCTGTGTGATGATGTCTTCATCAGAATTATCAGAACAAGATCCAGCTAATATTCTGCACCCTTCATCAAATTGGAAAGTGAATGGGGGGATTTGTGTGGTCAGGGCTTAATATGACACAGAATGATGCAGGTCTGTGTGGATTCAGTTGAAATGAGAGGGCAGATAACCTTTAACTTATCCCTGATCCCCCAACAAACCCACTCCCCCAATGCTAATCCCCCAAATGGCACAAGGTTGAACTGAGTCCTTTCAGGGTGAGAGGCAGAAGAGTGGCCTTTGTTCTGTACAAGGGCCAACAGATGCCAAGGACCGATCACCTCAAG
The DNA here is from genome assembly GCF_036971445.1 of Narcine bancroftii. Lineage (NCBI taxonomy): Eukaryota > Metazoa > Chordata > Chondrichthyes > Torpediniformes > Narcinidae > Narcine > Narcine bancroftii. The sequence goes on along the minus strand of NW_027211804.1, from coordinate 545,938 downwards.
GAGTGAACGAGGATTTAGAATAGGTTTTCCCCAACACAGAACAAAGTAGGAGCAGGAGGCTGTTTCTCCCCGTGAGCCTATTCTGCCTTTAGGTGAAGGACCACCAGAATGAGGAATAAAGAATGAAGCTGGAGGAACTCAGCAGGTTAGGTAGTGTCCATGGAGAGAGATGGTCAGTTAATGATTCAGGTCCGTACACAGACTGAAGCGAGAAGGGGAGCTGGCACAAAATTGGGAGGGCCCAGTGCCTCGGAAGCCACAGAGGATCACAAGACCACCCGACAGGCTGAACTTGTGATGGACACTATGAACTATGTATGTCATAAAGTACAGTACGTGCTCTGTGTCGCCAGATCACCTCGTTGGGTTTTATCTCAAAGAAGTGGTGAAAGGCTTCTATCTACCAGGTAGTCCATATCTACCTGACCTTCTCCAACCTCTCCCTTAGCTCCATCCTGGATTTCCCGGACTTGCCCCCTCTTGCTTCTGTTCATGGAACCTGGCCCAGTCGTGTATCAGTAATGCTCAGGTTTTTGGTCATTGAAGGTGTTTAATCACTCCATCCTATTTGACGTGATTATTGTGTGCACCACAATGCTGATCCCAAAGGCTTTGGGCAATGTGTACACCTGGTGTAACTGTGCCCAAACTGTCTGGGCTGCACACGTGGATGAGGAATCGAACTCCCACTTTGAGGTGACTCAGAGAATTAATGAAGGACACAGAGTTTCACCAAACCACACTCCAACTCTCTTCGTTCTTATATGCAAGATTCTTTGCACAAAACAGAGAGAGAGTTATTGATCGTATTTACACCAGCTTGACTTCAAGTCACAAGATAGTCTCGCGAGCCATTTACTTGAATGATGGCTCGCGTGGCAGCACCCACTCCTGGCGACTGTGGGTCACTCTGATTAGGGCGTCCGAGCAATGCCAGCATAAATGTTACCAATATTTAGGAGAAGTGTTGCCCAATTAAGGAATGGTTGTGGTGTTTTGGAGAATTTGTGTACAATGGTTGTTCTGGGAGAAGTGGAGGTTCTAATAAACAAAAACTGAAGGTTGTGTTTTGAAGGAAAGTATGGAGTGCTTTGCTAAAAAGGGACAAAAGTTGTATTTTTCAAAATAGGTCCTGTTTTTGGGTCAAAACCGACATCTTTACTGTGCAAAAATGTGTGCAATTTTCATTTCAAAAGCCAAAACTGTGATTTTCAAATTGGGGTTGAAAAAAACATCTGTGCTTTGTAAAATATGATACAATAAGATACAGGAGCAGAAGTAGGCCATTTGGCCCATTGTGTCCATTCCATCATGAACTGATCCATTCTCCCACTCACCTTTAATACCTTGACTATTCAGATATGTCACGGAGTTGTGTTAACCTTTAATATTAATTTAATATTTCTCGTATATAAAAATGTCTTAGTAAATTAAATTACTGAGGTAAAATATTGTACCTGTATTCTTGATGAGTTAGCTTGGATGTTTCCAGGTGTACAGAAGCCATACCACTTGGGATCATTAAAGCAAACACTGTGTCTGGGGCTCGAGAAAAATTTTTTCAATTGGTTTGGTTTGCCTCAAGAAATGAAATCAGATCAGGGAAAGAATTTTATGTCAGATGTATTTCAACCGTTAGTTTATAAACAAGGAGCTCAACAAATTGCATTGTCAGGATTTAAATATGGCGGTTCGGAAATTATGTAAAGATAAAATGCCCAGGGTTTCTTTGGAAAAATTGACTTGGAAATATGAGTTGGTGGGGGGGGGGGGGGGGGTGGGTGTGGTTTGTGTCTTCCTCATTTTAAGAATTTTGAAAAGCAGCTCAATTGAGATTTATAAATATATTGAATAATTTAGATGATATTCCAGCTTGGGTTTCTGTTGAATTTAATGCAATAGGGAATACGAATCCCCAAGATTTTATTTACAAATGGAATCCTAAGCTTTATTTGGAAGTGGGGAATCATCTATTTTGAAACATTTGATTGAGTTGATAATGAAATTGGCATGAAAGGTTTAATATTGAAATAGGCATTTTCCTTCTTCAATAGACAACCAATCCTGGAAGATTTGGAGATGGAAGGGTATTAAGAAAATTAGTTTTGAGGATGTGAGATTGAAATCTTTGAAAGAATTATCTTGTTATTACCAAGTTAAAGCTTTTTTATCTGTAAAAATAGGTCTTACTTTGATGTTACCTAATCAAAGTGAATTAGAATTACTGATTTGTTATCCTACTGGAAATAAATTTATTTCAGTAATGTATAACTTGCTTCAATCTAAGACCTCCAAAACTGGAGTGAATAAATCTAGATGAAGATGGGAAATAGATTTAAATTCTCAAATAAGCGAAAAGGATTGGATGGATTTGTGTAAATAATATGACTAAGATATAGGTTGGTTCAATATAATTTTTTACATCAGTTCTATTTGACAACGTAGAAAAGTTTAATGAAGCTCATCAAGGCTGAGGGGGGTCGGGGACCCAGAAGGCTGAGGGGGGATGGGGACCCAGAAGGCTGAGGGGGGACGGGGACCCAGAAGGCTGAGGGGGGACGGGGACCCAGAAGGCTGAGGGGGGACGGGGACCCAGAAGGCTGAGGTGGGACGGGGACCCAGAAGGCTGAGGGGGGACGGCGACTCAGAAGGCTGAGGGGGACGGGGACTCAGAAGGCTGAGGGGGGCGGGGACCCAGAAGGCTGAGGAGGACGGGGACGGGGTCCCAGAATGCTGACGGGGGACGGGGACCCATAAGGCTGAGGTGGGACGGGGACGGGGACCCAGAAGGCTGAGGGGGGACGGGGACCAAGAAGGCTGAGGGGGGATGGGGACCCAGAAGGCTCAGGGGGGACTTGGACCCAGAAGGCTGAGTGGGGACGGGGACCCAGAAGGCTGAGGGGGGACGGGGACCCAGAAGGCTGAGGGGGGACGGGGACCCAAAAGGCTGAGGGGGGACGGGTCTGGGACCAAGAAGGCTAAGGGGGGACGGGGACAGGGACCCAGAATGCTGAGGGGAGACGGGGACCCCGAAGGCTGAGTGGGGACGGGGACCCACAAGGCTGCGGATGCCTGGAGCGCATGGCCGGGCAGGATAGTGGAGTCTGGAATAATAGGGACCTTTAACATTTAGACAGGCACATTGATGCAAGAAAAATAGTGGGTTACGGGTGTGAGGGGAGAACGGTTCAGTTTGTAGAAGGTTTGAGCTATTGTCTTGTGACACCAATACCCCTGAGCAAAAAGCTCTGCAAAAGTACGGACACCGCCCAGAACCCTCCACCATTGAGAACATTTGCAGGGAACGCTGCTGTCAGAGAGCAGCAGCAATCAAGGATCCACATCACCCGCTCTGTTCTCACTGCTCCCATCAGGGAAGAGGTATAGCCAGGTTCAGGAACAGCTGCTACCCCTTCACCACGAGACTCAACACACATTCAGGGACTCATTTAAAGACTCTCCCTTTTGCACTTTGAATTTTTTTCTCTCTGTTGCAGTTTGTTTTCATATCCACATTTTCAGAGATTACAAGTCGATGAGTCCAGTTGGGGAAACTTGGTTTTGGTCTATATAATGGTTACTTTCATCCCCTTTTATTGTTCATTTGTATTAGTGTCTGGGCCCCTATGTGGTCCAGGTACAGCTGACAGACCTTTACCAAAGGGTCACGTTTATGTGATTTTTTTTTCCCGTAGGTAACTGCAGTTCGTTTCCACAGCCCAACGTGCTATCGGACATCCAGTTGATCGTGATACATCTCTTCGCGAAGGCCAGTGCTATTTTTATAAATGAGATTAGATATTTGGTCAAGTTGTCGCTTGTTTCAATGAAGAGATTGTCAGGTCTCACGTGGAGGTCACTGCTGTGATCGTGGTTAATTTTTCTGCGCTTTCTTGCCAAAATGGCCTCACTTTCACGCACGACAACGTAGAAAAGTTTAATGAAGCTCATCATCCCATTGGCCTTCATAACTATCTTATCAACCTGAGCGGCAACCTTGAGGGATGTTTGGATTTGAACCCCAAAGTCCCTCTGTTTATCCTCACTCATGTAACCGACTGGTAACCTTGTACCCAGCCTTCTGGTTTGTCCTTCCAAAATGCATCACCTCACACTTACCTGGATTGAAATCCTTATCCTTCGACAACCTTCAGCATCATCCACAACTCCTCCAACCTTCACATCATCTGCAGACATACTGACCCATCTTCTGCCTCTTCATCCAGGTCATTTATAAAAATCATCAAGAGCAGGGGTCCCAGAACAGATCCATGTGACACTCCACTCCTCTCTGCTTTCTTCCAACAAGACAATTTTTTATCCACAGCCAAAGTTACCCTGATCCTTTGCCAAATTGCTTTCTAATGAGTCTCGTCAAATTCTTGATAAAATCCATGTAGACCACATCTACCACACGACCCTCATTCATTTCCTTTCTTACCCCACTCAAATAAAACTCATTTAGACTCATGAGGCATGACCTTCCCATCACAAAGCCATGCTGACTGACCTTGAGAAGTCTGTACTTCTGCAAATGCTCATAGATCCTAACTGGTCTATAATTCCCAAGATTCTCCCCATTACCTTTTCTAAACAAGGCAACTGCATTTGATGGTTTGCGCTGGATTTTGGGGGCAGGGGGCTGGGTGTTTGTGGGCAAGGGCTGTGTTTGGGGGCTGTAGGGGACTCAGGGAATTCTCTTTTCCTCTTAACTGCAAGGAACACTATGTCTAACTTCCTGCTGATGTGACTCTGTCTGCTTTATGACTGAATGAAGTGAATTTTGTGTAATATTGCACTTTATACCATGACAATCAATTGAATTTTGATCTTGGCATGTTTGGAAGAATGTTCTTCGTGACAGTGACCCAGGTTCAAATCTGTCACCATGTAAGGGGTTTGAGTGTTTTTTTTTTCTCACCCTTGTTGAAGTCGATTTCCTGTCAAGGTACAAAAAGGTACAGTAACAAACCACAAACTCTAAAACACAGTCTTTATTGAGTCATGCCAGCAGGAATGAGGGGTACCAGTGGTGGGTGAACAGACTCACCTCACTATCAATGTTTGAACGGCAGTTAAAGAACACCGTCACATGGTAGAGCTTTTAAGACATTTTCCTGCCAACAAATTGGATAACATTTCTTGGAAGGTATTAGTACAGCTTCTGCTTTACATTTTGCACATCCTCTTCCTCAAGACATAGAAAGGATTTGTTGTTGGCAATTTAATCTCATGTGCCCATTATAATTAAGAACATCCTTCTGGTCTACAAAATTTCAACAGAAATCTGGAAGGGTTGCTCACAGTACACATTGGTAATCATTCTTTGCCTGTCTGATTTCTGGTTTCCAATTTACACATGTAAATGTCTAATTTCATAGGAATTTTTAATTCTTGAAGTTGACAATAGTGGCTAACAGTTCAAAGCAGAAACTGCCATTCTGGGACTGAGTGGTGCTGAAGGCTTATTGCAGCCTTTGGATCAGGCCTGATGAGCCTCCTTCAGGTGGCCAGAATACCCCCGATGTAAAGTCACATATTCTATCCGAATGCGGCTGTAAGGAGGCCATGTGAAAGAGCCTGATGCGGCTCGGAGGAGTACTTACCAATCTTCCTTCGGGAGGTATGATCTCCGTGTCTGAGCAATTCCCCCGAGGACCCTGAATGCAGCCGCCTGATGATAATCAGCCAGGGACCCAAATCCCCGCGCCTAACAGCCCCCCTCCTCGTGCCCGACAACCCATCCTTCCTGCGTCCGACAGCCCCATTCACCTCACCCGAGAGCCCCCATCACCGCGCCCGACACCACCCATCACTGCTGCCTGACAGCCTCCCCTGCCCCAACATCCTGTGCCAGCCGCACCTGCCCTGATGTCCTGCGCTGACAGGAACTGGAGTGCGCTCTGAGGCGCCTCTCCTGCAGCTGTCCCTTTCAGGCTGCCATCTGAAAGAACATTCCATAGGGCTGTTTCTGCTTCTGCAGACTGATTCTTGACGTAGAATGCAGCTGAAACTGGCTCCAGCTGTAGTCAATTCGCACTATTGTTTTAGAGATGAGGCAGGCATTAGGATATGAGACTCAGTCGAGGAATTGAGAATTGATTCCTGTCTGAAATGTCCTTGGTCACTCTCTCTCCTAGCTTCCTGGCAAAATCTGTGTGATGATGTCTTCATCAGAATTATCAGAACAAGATCCAGCTAATATTCTGCACCCTTCATCAAATTGGAAAGTGAATGGGGGGATTTGTGTGGTCAGGGCTTAATATGACACAGAATGATGCAGGTCTGTGTGGATTCAGTTGAAATGAGAGGGCAGATAACCTTTAACTTATCCCTGATCCCCCAACAAACCCACTCCCCCAATGCTAATCCCCCAAATGGCACAAGGTTGAACTGAGTCCTTTCAGGGTGAGAGGCAGAAGAGTGGCCTTTGTTCTGTACAAGGGCCAACAGATGCCAAGGATGGATCACCTCAAGGAGTGAACGAGGATTTAGAATAGGTTTTCCCCAACACAGAACAAAGTAGGAGCAGGAGGCTGTTTCTCCCCGTGAGCCTATTCTGCCTTTAGGTGAAGGACCACCAGAACGAGGAATAAAGAATGAAGCTGGAGGAACTCAGCAGGTTAGGCAGTGTCCATGGAGAGAGATGGTCAGTTAATGATTCAGGTCCGTACACAGACTGAAGCGAGAAGGGGAGCTGGCACAAAATTGGGAGGGCCCAGTGCCTCGGAAGCCACAGAGGATCACAAGACCACCCGACAGGCTGAACTTGTGATGGACACTATGAACTATGTATGTCATAAAGTACAGTATGTGCTCTGTGTCGCCACATCACCTCGTTGGGTTTTATCTCAAAGAAGTGGTGAAAGGCTTTGATATAGATGTATGGACTGGCCAGTCCATATCTTCCTGACCTTCTCCAACCTCTCCCTTAGCTCCACCCTGGATTTCCCGGACTAGCCCCCTCTTGCTTCTGTTCATGGAACCTGGCCCAGTCGTGTATCAGTAATGCTCAGGTTTTTGGTCATTGAAGGTGTTTAATCACTCCATCCTATTTGACGTGATTATTGTGTGCACCACAATGCTGATCCCAAAGGCTTTGGGCAATGTGTACACCTGGTGTAACTGTGCCCAAACTGTCTGGGCTGCACACGTAGATGAGGAATCGAACTCCCACTTTGAGTTGACTCAGAGAATTAATGAAGGACACAGAGTTTCACCAAACCACACTCCAACTCTCTTTCGTTCTTATATGCAAGATTCTTTGCACAAAACAGAGAGAGAGTTATTGATCGTATTTACACCAGCTTGACTTCAAGTCACAAGATAGTCTCGCGAGCCATTTACTTGAATGATGGCTCGCGTGGCAGCACCCACTCCTGGCGACTGTGGGTCACTCTGATTAGGGTGTCCGAGCAATGCCAGCATAAATGTTGCCAATATTTAGGAGAAGTGTTGCCCAATTAAGGAATGGTTGTGGTGTTTTGGAGAATTGCATTGTCAGGATTTAAATATGGCGGTTCGGAAATTATGTAAAGATAAAATGCCCAGGGTTTCTTTGGAAAAATTGACTTGGAAATATGAGTTGGTGGGGGGGGGGGGGGTGTGGTTTGTGTCTTCCTCATTTTAAGAATTTTGAAAAGCAGCTCAATTAAGATTTATAAATATATTGTATAATTTAGATGATATTCCAGCTTGGGTTTCTGTTGAATTTAATGCAATAGGGAATACGGATCCCCAAGATTTTATTTACAAATGGAATCCTAAGCTTTATTTGGAAGTGGGGAATCATCTATTTTGAAACATTTGATTGAGTTGATAATGAAATTCGCATGAAAGGTTTAATATTGAAATAGGCATTTTCCTTTTTCAATATACAACCAATTCTGGAGGATTTGGAGATGGAAGGGTATTAAGAAAATTAGTTTTGAGGATGTGAGATTGAAATCTTTGAAAGAATTATCTTGTTATTACCAAGTTAAAGCTTTTTTATCTTTAAAAATAGGTCTTACTTTGATGTTACCTAATCAAAGTGAATTAGAATTACTGATTTGTTATCCTGCTGGAAATAAATTTATTTCAGTAATGTATAACTTGCTTCAATCTAAGGCCCCAAAAACTGGAGTGAATAAATCTAGATGAAGACGGGAAATAGATTTAAATTCTCAAATAAGCGAAAAGGATTGGATGGATTTGTGTAAATAATCTGACTAAGATATAGGTTGGTTCAATATCATTTTTTACATCAGTTCTATTTGACTCCACAAAAATCAAATAGATTAAATCCTGCCGTATCGGATTAATGTTTTCGATGTGAACCTGAGATTGGAACATTTTTGCATTCAACTTGGCAATGTCCTAAAGTTAGACAATTTTGGATTGGGGTACGTAATTTTCACAGGCCTTCATGTTATTTTTACCGAGTAATATTAAGCTCACACCAAGACACAAGAGCAACTTGTCCGTGAACTACTCTTTGCAGACGATGCCGCTTTAGTTGCCCATTCAGAGCCAGCTCTTCAGCGCTTGACGTCCTGTTTTGCGGAAACTGCCAAAATGTTTGGCCTGGAAGTCAGCCTGAAGAAAACTGAGGTCCTCCATCAGCCAGCTCCCCACCATGACTACCAGCCCCCCCACATCTCCATCGGGCACACAAAACTCAAAATGATCAAGCAGTTTACCTATCTCAGCTGCACCATTTCATCGGATGCAAGGATCGACAACAAGATAGACAACAGACTCGCCAAGGCAAATAGCGCCTTTGGAAGACTACACAAAAGAGTTTGGAAAATCAACGAACTGAAAAACCTCACAAAGATTAGCGTATACAGAGCCATTGTCATACCCACACTCCTGTTTGGCTCCGAATCATGGGTCCTCTACCGGCATCACGCTTCCACCAGCGTTGTCTCTGCTCCATCCTCAACATTCATTGGAGCGACTTCATCTCCAACATCGAAGTACTCGATATGGCAGAGGCCGACGCTGCTGAAGATCCAACTGTGCTGGGTAGGTCACGTCTCCAGAATGGAGGACCATCGCCTTCCCAAGATGGTGTTATATGGCGAGCTCTCCACTGGCCACCGAGACAGAGGTGCACCAAAGAAGAGGTACAAGGACTGCCTAAAGAAATCTCTTGGTGCCTTCCACATTGACCACCGCCAGTGGGCCGATATCGCCTCAAACCGTGCATCTTGGCGCCTCTCAGTTTGGCCGGCAGCAACCTCCTTTGAAGAAGACCGCAGAGCCCACCTCACTGACAAAAGACAAAGGAGGTAAAACCCAACACCCAACCCCAACCCACCAATTTTCCCTTGCGACCGCTACAACCGTGTCTGCCTGTCCTGCATCGGACTTGTCAGCCACAAACGAGCCTGCAGCTGACGTGGACATTACCCCTCCATAAATCTTCGTCCGCGAAGCCAAGCCAAAGAAAGATTAAGGTTATGAGGCCAAAATTAAATTGAAATATTTATCACATTGAATTTGTGTCAATTGCTTCAGCAGTTGCTCGGAAATGTATAGCTGTAGCGGCACACATCGAGACGCAGTCGAATCGGCTCTGCACTGTTTACGGCCGCAGCAGCAGTGTAGCCGTGTCAAGATGTTACTGCTGGGCGCATCTTCTCCCCAGCTCAAACGGGCCATGCAGATGCACTTGGCTGCGTCGTTACATCACCGCCCCTGTGTGGGCGGCACTTACGGGCCACCTGATAAGGTGCAGCATGGGAATTTTCCAATATAAACTGTTGGAAGTGCAAGCGACTAACAAAGTCATCTCCTTATTTCATTTCTCCTTGTAGCTACCGCTACAATTGGTGACCCCGACGAGTCCAGACGATTCTGGACTCCACACCATGGATGCTGCAGCAGTCAACGCAGTGGCTATGAAATTGCCAACCTCTGGACGCTTCGCCCACGCACTTGGTTCAGGCAAGCGGAAGCACGATTTCACCTCCGGCAGATCACGTCTGACTCGACAACGTTCTACCATGTCGTCAGTTCCCTGGACCAAGAGACCGCGGCCAGTGTGGACGACCTGATACACGATCCCCGGAGGAAGGAAATACCCAGCCCTCAACAAACTCCTCTTGAGGGCTTTCGGCCTGTTCAGGCGACAGTGCGCTGCCAGGCTGATGCACCTGCACAGCTAAGGAGACAGAACACCATGTGCCCTGAATGATGAGATGGTCGCACGAGCAGAGGGCCACAAGTCATGCCTCATGTCTGAGTAGGCTTTCTTGGAACAGATGCCAGATGACATACAACTGCCGTTGACGGACGAAGATTTCTCAGACCCACGTAAGGTCACGGCCAGAGCTGATGCGCTGTGCACATGAAACATGAAAATGAGTCCGCCATGAACCGATTGACTCATCCTCATGTGGGGCAGCAGAACTGATCCCACCCGAACCGAGCACAACCGCCCCCCACCAAATTAGCAGAGGCACTGAACGTTAGCTGGTGTCTTTATCAGCAACATCGATGGGCTCGAGCGTGAAGATGCAGCCAGCCCTGCTCATTTTCAGAAAATGCCCAGGCCAGCCGCCGCTCATGGACAAGGTGGCTGACCTCACCAATAGCCTCTTGAACATTATTGACAAGGCTAGTGGCCGGCACGGGTGCTGAACTCAGTGTCATCCCACCAATCGCCCTGAAGAGACGAATATACCCACAAGGTCCCACCCTCTGGGCGACAAAAAAGACTGCCATCAAGACCTTTGTCACGCACAATGTCCAAAAACAACTCGGCAGAGAAAATTTCTAGTGGAATTTCATTCGAGCCACTGTGGACACATCACTTCTCGGCGCAGACTTTCTACGAGCACACAGCCTGCCTTTGGACGTGAAGGCCAAACGCTTGGTCCATTCCCAGACATCCCAATAGATATTTCTCCAGGAATGCTTTATGTTCTTGGCATTCTCCAGTTTATTTATTTTTTTAGGAGTGGGGGGGATGTTGGGAGGGTGGGTTGAGGGGGATGGGAGGATAATACCACATGTTTAATTTTTAAAAATAATTTACAGTTGAATGTAATACAATTATTATTTTGGTGAAAAATTGAGAAATAAAGTATTAAAAAAACCAAATTGCATTGTCTGCAAATCACCCAGAATGTGTGATGTGTGGCGGCTCACCACCAGGCAGGCGAACCAGCCCCGCTTGTAAGCCACGCGGTGGGACAGCCGGCCAAAATGGCGCCATTGGATGTGTTCCCTTCCTCCCAGCACGGGGCTCAGAAGCCCCGAGCTGGGGGACCACGTGATGCCCAGGTGACGTCAGCGCCCTCCAGCATGGTTTTCAGCCAGGTCCAGGATGGGAGTATAAGTACAGCTTAGCAGCCTGCAATAAACTAGTCTGCTCACTGAGCTCAAACTGTCTGGTTGTGTGTGTTCTTTCAGGAGCACTGTAGCTGATGCAACAATTGGTGACCCTGATTGGATCAAACGTCTTTGAACCCATCATGAGTGAGCCTGGGGTGATCAGCGCCTTAGCCGCGAAACTCCATGAATTCTGGGTTCAGGAGCTGGAGACCTGCGTCAGCCACGCAGAGGCTCAGTTTCACCTCTGCCAGACCTCGTCCGACACAACCAAATTCTATCATGTGGTCGCTGCCCTGGACCTGGCCATCGGCAGACACGTGCTGCACCTTGCTCAGCACCCACCCGCCGAAGACAAATACGAGACCGTAAAGCAAGTGCTTACTGGATCCCTCGGACTATACAGACACCAGCATGCCGCTCAGATGCTACACCTCGGCGCCCTGAGGGACAGGTCCCCAATGGAGCTGATGGACGAGATGCTCACGCTCATGGGTGAGCACACCAACTCCCCACTCTTCGAGTGCATTTTCCTCGACCATATGCCCGGAGACGTCCAGCTGCTGCTGGTCCAGGAGAGCTTCACTGACGTGAGGAAGGTCCCCAAGAAGGCCCAGGAGCTATGGCACGCACTATTCCCAGAGGGCTCAGTGGTCCAGTAGGTCTCGAGGCACAGACATGACCACGCCAAGCCTGCCCCGAGCGCTGCAGTAGAGCATTTGGCTCCTGCAGGGGTGCCCAAGAGCATAACCAAGGCCACAGCATCCGCTCCATGCCTCTGCTCCTACCACCAGCGCTGGGGAGCCAAGGCTCGGAAGTGTCATCAGTCTGGCTCATTCCAGGGAAATGACCAGGCCGGCCAGGGTTAATGGCTGCGGGGGCTGGCGAAGAACACAGCCTCCTCTATCTGCGGGACTCAGTCAGCAGCTGGCAGTTCCTCGTTGATCTGGAGCCCAGATCAATGTCATCCTGGCCACGACCGTCGAGTCCAGGAACTGACCTTGTGGTCCTCCCCTCCGTGCAGCCAATGCAACAGCAATCCAGATGTATGGAGACAAGACAGTCCACTTCCAGATCAGCCAATGAAATTTCACATGGAGGTTCACCGTCTTGTCCTTTCCAACTGCCATCCTGGGTGCAGACTTCCTCCTCGCACATGGGCTTCTGGTAGATATTCGGGGTAGGCGCCTGGTGGACGCCGTACCTTCCAGGCCGTTCGCCTCGACGCCTCCTGCTCGGAGCAACCACAGATGGCCACGATTAGCACACCCAGAGACTCGTTCCAGTGAATCCCGGAAGAGTTCACGACACTCATCAAGCCATAGTTCTCCGCTGCCTCACCGCACCACGGGCTGTTCCACCACATCCCCACTCAGGGCCCACTGGTTCACGCCAAGGCTCGCCGGCTCCTGCCTGACAATCTCAAGGAGGCGAAGGAGGAGTTTTGGCACCTGTTGGACCTGGGGATCATTCGGCGGTCTGAAAACCCATGGGCCTCGCCGCTCCACCTGGTCCTGAAAGCCTCCGGTGGCTGGCGTCCCTGCGGAGACTATCGACGGCTCAATGAGGTAACAGTTCCTGACCGTTATCCCATCCCTCACATCCAAGACTTTGCGGCCAACCTGCATGGTGCGAGGGTTTTCTCCATGGTTGACCTGGTGCGTGGATATTACCAGATCCCGGTGAACCCTGAGGACATACCAAAGACAGCAATCATCTCCCCCTTTGGCTTGTTCGAATTCCTGCGCATGCCATTCAGGCTCAAGGGTCCCGCTCAGACCTTCAAGCGCCTCATGGACTCTGTGGGCAGGGACTTGGATTTTGGCTTTATTTATTAGGACGACATTCTCGTCGCCAGCAAGGGCCAGGCGCAACACAAGGCCCACCTTTGTGCCCTTTTCTCCCGGCTGGCCGATTTCAGCCTTGCCATCAACCTGGCCAAGTGCTAGTTTGGGAAAGAGTCCATGCAGTTCCTGGGCCATACCATCACGGCCGAAGGAGCCACGCCCACCGCTGCAAAGGTCTCCGCTCTCAGGGAGTTACCATGTCCGGACAGCCTCAAGGAGCTGCAGGAGTTTGCGGGTATGGACTACTTTTACAACCGCTTCATCCCGGGATTTGATGAATGCAGCCGGTGCTGTATTAAAAATAAATATGTCTGATGATGTTAAAAATCCACTGGCTTATGATTCTCAGACATTGAATAAACACTCAAAAGAATTATTCTGCTGCTGGAAAATCATTTTTGTCCCTTGTATTAGCTCTGCAACATGTAGAAGAATGTGTTTGTGCTGCTATGGGATTAAGTATTGATCATAATTTTTGAGTAAGATTAAAAATAAGAATAGATGATGATTCAACTGGAGTTTAATTTTGCAAGAATAGGACTGAAGTATAAGACACTATAATGATATTAAGGGCCAGTGTCATTGAGGATTGCTTATTTAGATGTTGGATTTAGAGGTTTCTGCTACATTTGTTTTTATTCTATTGATTATGGCTGTGAAATCTATTAAGAACAAATCAGAGATTGCAGTTTAAAATTTTAACCTTTCAGAAGTCTAAAAATTTCTCCATGGGAAGGAGGTGTAATGGAATTGTGTTAACCTTTCAAATAAATCCTCAAAGGCTTAACTTTATCACACCACCAGACAGACAAAAAAAGGTATTAATTTGAATCCCACAATGAAAACATAAATCTGAATGACTAAAGTTAAATACAAATGATGTAAAAAAAATTATAATTCACCCAATTATATCGCACATTCATCAATTTAATCCACCATCTTCACACATAGTAAGTAGTCCGTTCTTCTTGGGTTAATTCTAAAGAAGAATCTCCCATTTAATCTAAAGTTGGTTTAGCCATTTTCTGTTGTCACAAACATTTCTGAAATAGATCCCTTTTTTTGCCCCATTTACAATTTTCAATTTTAGTTAACTTGGGTATCTTCAATTCCCGCCCAAATCCACCTGTGACAGCACTTGCATGGAATGACACCCGTTTACCATGTCGCTCTGTTCAACATCACTCCTCAGTGCCCGACCGTTCACCGTGTCTATCTTTTCTTGGTTTGCCCTTCAAAATGTGACACCTCACACTTGTCTGCATTAAATTCCATCTGCCCTTTCTCCAGCTGGTCCAGATCCTTCTGCAAGCTTTCCTGGCTGTCCACAACTCCACCGTTCTTGGTGTCACCTGCAAACTTGCTAATCCAATTCACCACATTATTGTTCCAGCACCTATCCCTGAGGCACAGCTCTCGTCACAGGCCTCCACAGAGGATATATGGATGGATGTTAAAATTCTCAAATGTACATTAGTTAAAATGGTGTCAAATTACAAGGAACAGAAGTTGGCCATTCAGCCCACTGTGTCTGCTATCCCCTGATCTAAACTGTTCTCGCCTCTCATTCCAAGTTCTGGCTTTTTCCCCTGATCCCTTGATACCCTGACTCATTAAACATCTATTAATTCCGCCACCCCCCCCCCCCCCACTTAAACTCCCTCAACAGTCCAGCAACAAATTCCATGACCTTCTGGTGAAATAAATTTCTCATCTGCTTTAAATAGGTATCTTCTAATTCTAAGACAATGTCTTTTTATCCAAGGGAAACATTATTCACATCTACTGTCCAATCCTTTCAGCATTGGAAAGGTTTCTGAGATCTCCTCTCCTTCTTCTATACTCCAATGAAGAGTGGACATATATCATCCTGGTAAATCTCTGCTCTCTCTCCAACATCAGCACATCCTTTTTAAGATAAACTTCGCAGTTCTCCAAATGAGGTCTCTCCCATGCCCCATCAACACCTCCCTACCCTTGAAACAAAGGCCAACATAGAATTTGCTTTCTTTTCCTGCCGATCCAACCTGGTGGTTACCCACTCACTATGTTTTCCTGAACGAGAACCCCCCCCCCCCAAGTCTCTTGACACTTGAAATAATTACATGTAATTTCTGTAACAGATTTGAAATTTTTGGAAAGATTTGGGAATCCTATTTATAAACTGTAGGAATTAAGTTGTAATCGCCCAACCTGAACCTTCTGACTCCTAAAATCAAGAAAATTTGTTAGATTTTATTTGATAGCTTTTTAGTAATGTTTTTATAAATACTTTCCAGATGTTATCTTTCTTTTCTATTGGGTTGTTGGGCAGGGGGAATTTAAAAAAAAATACTATGTATTAATTTTTCATTATCTATGAATGAGAAATTTATGTACGCATTTAATGCATGTGAAATTAAAATTTTCAAAGAGAAGCTTAACTTAACGTAATACATTTTGCTTATTTTCAAGAGTTGTGGAGAGTGAGGAGGCTTTTCATGGACTACAAAAGGATTTGGACTGTTTGGAAAGATGGCAGATGGAGTTTAATGTAGGTAAGTGTGAGGTGCTTTATTTTGGGAAGAATAACCAAGACGTATGCAGTGAAGGGGAAGGCATTGAGGAACAGAGGGACCTTGGAGGAATGGTTCAATAGACAATAGGAGCAGGAGTAGGCCCTTCGGCCTGTCGAGCCAGCACCACCATTTTACAGATCATGGCTGATCACTACTATCAGTACCCCTTTCCAGCCTTATCCCCATAACCCTTAACTCCTTTGCCCACAAGAGTCTTATCTAATCTCTTTTGAACATAATCAGCGAATCTGCCTCGACCACCCTCAGTGGCAGAGCATTCCACAGATTCACACTTCTCTGGGTAAAAAAATGTTTTCTCATCTCCGTCCTAAAGGGCCTACCCTGTATTCTTAAACTATGCCCTCTAGTCCTCGTCTTCCACATCACTGGGAACAAGTAATCCGACTTCACCCTGTCCATCCCCCTGATAATTTTGTATACCTCAATCATGTCCCCCCTCATCCTTCTAAACTCCATCGGATACAAGTCCAGTTTTTCTAGCCTTT
Organism: Narcine bancroftii; assembly: GCF_036971445.1. Lineage (NCBI taxonomy): Eukaryota > Metazoa > Chordata > Chondrichthyes > Torpediniformes > Narcinidae > Narcine > Narcine bancroftii. The sequence goes on along the minus strand of NW_027211804.1, from coordinate 529,705 downwards.
CAGCATATGTCAACCCCACCATCGCTGGAACTAACCTTGTAAATCTGCGCTGCACACCCACTATAGCTAGTATGTCCTTCCTCAAAATTGGAGACCAGTACTGGGTACAATACTCCAGGTGGGGTCTCACCAGGGCCCTGTACAACTGCAGAAGGGCGTCTCTGTTCCTATACTCCAATCCCCTCTTTATGAAAGCCAACATGCCATTTGCCTTCTTCACCACATTCTGAACCTGCATGTTAGCCTTCAGTGACCGGTGAACAAGTAAACCCAGATCCATTTTCTCCTCCCCACTCCCTAGCCTGTCTCCATTTAAATAATACTCACCTTTCCTATTATTGCCCCCAAAATGGATAACCTCACATTTGCTCACATTGAACGTCATCTTCCATTCAGCAGCCCAAACCCCAACCTGTCCAAGTCCCTCTGCATTTTCCTGACATCCTCCTCACACCCCACACCGCCACGCAGTTTAGTGTCATCTGCAAATTTGCTCATGTTATTAATAATACCCTCATCCAAATCATTTACATAAATTACAAACAACTGAGGACCCAATGCCGATCCCTGCGGCACTCAACTCGTCACATCCTGCCATCCTGAAAAGGACCGGCTTACTCCAACCCTTTGTTTCCTATTTCTTAACCAATTTCCTATCCATGTCAGCACCTTACCTCCAATTCCATGCTCCCTGATCTTGCCCACTAGTCTCCCGTGCGGTACCTTATCAAAGGCCTTCTGGAAGTCCAAATACACCACATCCACTGGCTCTCCCAAGTCCACCCTCTTTGTCACATCCTCGAAAAATTCCAGAAAGTTAGTCAAGCATGACTTACCCTTAAGGAATCCATGCTGACTAGCCCTTATCCTATTTCTGCCTAAGTGTTCTGGTATTACTCCTTTTATGATAGATTCCAATATCTTCCCCACCACTGACGTCAGGCTGACCGGTCTATAATTTCCCATTTTCTCCCTCCCTCCCTTCTTAAAAATCGGCACCACATCAGCCACTCTCCAATCCTCAGGGACCTCCCCCGAATCTATGGAACTTTGGAAAATGTCGACCAGTGCCTCCACAATTTCCATAGCAACTTCTTTAAGCACCCTGGGATGCAGCCCATCAGGCCCTGGGGTTTTATCAGCCCTCAGTCCCAACAATTTACTCACAACCTCCTGCTTCTATATCCGGATATCCATTGGATCCCCTACTTCCCCAGGAAAGTTTCCCAAGTCTCTTGATACCGCATGACCACTACCCCCTAACTGACCATAACCTATATCCTCCTTGGTGAAGACCGATGCAAAGTATTTGTTAAATTCCTCAGCCATCTCCTTGTTTCCGGTAATAATTCCAGCCTTTTCCATTCTTAATGGACCAATTTTAGACCGAACCAATTTCTTCCTCTTCACATATTTAAAAAATCTTTTGCTAACCTCCATGATATTATTTGCTAATTTCCTCTCATACTTCATTTTCCCCTCTCTTATGACTTTCTTAGTTACCCTCTGATGCTCTTTGAAGGTTTCCCAATCCTCTAGCTTCCCACTCCACTTTGCTATCTTATACTGACTCCTTTTGGATTTGATATTGGACTTGATTTCATTAGTTAGCCACGACTGCCATTTGCATCTCCTCGAGCCTTTCCTCCACTTTGGAATAAATTTGTCCTGAATCCTGTGGAAAATGTCCAAAAGCACCTGCCATTTTTCCCGAGTTGTCCTCCCAGCTAGTGTATCTTTCCATTTTATTTTGGCTAGCTCCTCCCTCATAGCTGCATAATCCCCTTTATTTAACTGCAGTACAGATGCTTCCGACTTCCTTTCTTTTTCCCTTTCTAATTGCAGCTCAAAAATAACCATACCATGGTCACTATTCCCTAATGGCTCCCCTACATCGAGGTCACTTATTAACTCTGCGTCGCTGCACAGCACCAAGTCCAGAATCGACTTCCCCCTGGTAGGTACTTCCACTAGCTGCTCCAAGAAAGTATCTCGTATTGGGTAGGACATGTAACACCAGCATCGTATAATTCAAAAGCAAGAGGAGTAGCTATATTAATTAGTAAAAATGTGCCATTTAAAATAGAAGAGGAAATAATAGATCCAGCAGGGAGATATGTAATGATAAAATGTCAGATATATTCAGAGTTTTGGAATCTACTCAATGTATATTCACCTAACGAAGAAGATCAAAAGTTTATGGAAGATATCTTTTTGAAGGTAGCAGATACGCAAGGGAACATATAAATAGGAGGGGATTTCAACCTGAATTTGGATTCAAATATGGATAAAACTGGGGAAAAAAATTAACAGAAAGAACAAAGTAACCAAATTATAATTAAATCAATGGAAGAAAGTATTTCGTAGACATTCAATAAACTCACTCTCTTGTGTTCCTGCCCCCGTCTGATTATCCCAGTCCATTTTCATGTTGAAGTCCCCCATAACTACCGTATTGCTACCACTTTGACATGCCACTCTTAATTCCTGATTTATACCTCTATATCTGAGCTACTTTTCGGAGACCTGTAAATGACCCCCATTATGGTCCTCATGCCTTTACAATTTCTTAATTCTATCCAAACAGACTCTACCCACCTGTTTCAGTGTCTTTCCTTTCAAACGCCTGAATTTCATTTCTTACCAACAGAGTTAACCCACCCCCTCTTCCCAACTTTCTGTCTTTTCTATGGGACGTGTACCCAGGAACATTGATTTCCCAATCCTGCCCTTCCCGCAGCCATGCCTCCGTAACTCCGACATCTCCTGTCCAAGCTGCAGATTGCAAGGGCTGTAAAGTGCTGCCACTGCCTGTTCACACCGAGTACTTCATGCATGAAGCGAGGGAGAGAGAGAGAGATCTAGGTATAATACCACCACCTGGTGTCCGGACTCGCAAACTACAGGATACATGATTTTTATTTTTCATGGGAGTGTTGGAGTATGAGAGGAGACTTGATTAAGGTTAACAAAATAGAGCAAGATGGATAATATGGAGCTCCAATGAACAGGGAGGTCTCACCTGTGAAGGAGCAAGTGTGAGATCCCCCAGTTCATTCTTGCTTGGGCAGTGGTGGCCAATTGCAAGACAGCTCCAATTAGGGGAAGAGAATATGCTGTTTCAGGTCATGGGTTTGAAACGGTTTCCCCAGTTGTGCCATTCAGACTCAAGAGAGCAGATGCTTGCAGACAGGAAGGAAACCTAGTTTTATTGTGGAGAATTGCTTGTTTTTCGGGGTGAAGGTTGTTTGTGGTCTGAGATTCCTAAATACTTTACAATGGAAGCAGCACTTTTCCTTTTGCCTGATTGCTACATAGCGGGTAAAATGTCTCAAATCTATCACTCAGCCAGTACTTTTGGTCATTGATTTGGAGAGAGAGTGATGGCTTGGCAATATTTATAGCATGGTGAGTCCAAAGCTCTCAAAGTGACAGTGTGGAAGGAGTTTGTCTGTTCTGTGTTTTCTGCCACCCTTGAGAACTTAAAATGTGTCCGTGAATTGTGGTATTGGTGAGACATAAGCTTGTTTTGCCCTCTTTTTGTTCTGTATGTCTATAAAGTTTCAGTTTAGGGATAAAATGTCCAGACACTGTTCTGTTCAAAAGTCTAGTAACCAAATCAGATTCTCCCGAGTTCTTGTCATGGATATGCATCAAGAAGCCTGTTTTGCAGCAGTCGTGTTGCATTAGAGGTGCACATACAATTTTCAAAAATAATGAGTTTGAAACCAGAAAAAGATCAGGTCGTGCCCAAAGGTTCATCTGTGCTGTTGAATTGAATTGATGCCCCCAGGTCCAGAATGTGCACTTCCACCCCATGGTCTTGAGCTTTCCAAATCGCCAATGAACTTACGGCCCCCTTGAGCTGTGGAGTGTGGGAGGAAATCCACACAGACACCAAGAGGATGTAGAAACTTCTTGCAGTCAGTGCTCACTTGATCCTGGGGTGACTCGTGCTGGAGAGGTGGGACTACTGTCCTGCCTTCACCTTGTGATGGCTGATTTTTGTCTGTTGGTGGATGGAGGTCTGACATGATATTCCCTTGGCCTTGAGGGAAAGAAGAGTAGAAATTGCAAGGGCTCTGACAGAAATATTTAAAACCTGTTTATCCACGGGTGAGGTGCCAGAGGAATGGATGTAATCTAATGTTCCATTGTTTAAAAACGGCTTCAAAAGCAAACCAGGTGAGCCTGACAAAATAGGTAAATTATTGGAGGGTAATCAGAGAGTACCTCGAAATGAATCTGTTCAAATAGCTGGCCTTGATCAACCATCGCATAGAATACAGGAGTCGGGCAGTGAGGTTGAGACTAGACAAGATGTTGGTGAGGCTCTTTTGTGAGTACTGTGTGCAGTTCTGGTCACCAAATGAGAGGAAAGCTATCAATAAAGTAGAGAGGGTGCAGAGAAGATTTACGTCAATGTTACCTGGATATCAGCAACTAGATTACAAAGAAAGATTGAGCAAATGAAGTCTTTATTCTTTGGATTGTAGATGGTTGAGAGGGGATTTGATCGAGGTCTTTAAAATTACTAGGAGGATAGAACGAGTTGATGTGGATAGACTTTTTTCATTGCGGGAGCAGAGATTGAAACAGGAGGTAAAAGTTTGGAAGTAACATGAGGGGGAACTTCTTTACTCAGAGTGGTGGCTGAGTGGAGTGAGCTTCCGGGAGAAATAGTGGCGGCAGGGTCCATTTTGTCATTTCAGGGAAAATTGGAGGGGAGGGGAATGCAGAGAGGTGGTACGAGAGGAGAGTATTTAGTTCAGTGCAGACAAGAAGGGCCAAGTGACCTGTTTCTGTGCTGTAATTGTTATAGGGTTAAAATGTGTGGCAGTAACTTGGAAGTCCGATGCGTATTTGGGAATGGGTCGATAGCCACACTGAAATAGGCCGTTGTATCCCACTTGAAATAATTACATTGAATTCACGGAACAAATTTGAATTTCTCTTTTGAAGATTTGGGATGTGTATTTTCCAATTGTAGGAATTAAGTTGTAATCACCCAACACGAACTTTCTGACTCCTAAAACCAAGAAAAGCAAGATTTTATTTGAGAGTTTTGCTCAATTTTTATGAATACTATCTAGATGTTTCCTCTCTTTATTGTTTTCTATTGGGCAGCTGTGGGAGGGGTTACTTTTTAAATCACTATGCATTAATTTTATATTATATTCAAATAAGAAATTTAGGTTTTTTCATGCATATGTTAAATTAAATGTAAAAATGTTACAAATAAGAAAAATGAAGAATTGTTTCAGGAACTGGCGATCTTCCATGAGTGCCATTAACCCCAGGCAGCAGGAATGTGTGAACGAAACACAAAACTGGCCAGAACAACTGAGGAAATACGGCTAAAAGTGCCCAAAAAGGTGCTGATGCCACCTTGATTTTAATGCAGGTGACACCGAGGAATGCGTTGGGGCAGAGATGGTACATGGACAGCCAATACGGACGTCTTGGGGAACAAAGCCCGCACCACCAGTCGGGATGGATAATGGTGGGTAATGAATTAGCAAATATTAGAGACACCGATAGAGAGCGACACACATACCCAGACAGACACACACACACACACACACACACACACACACACACACACACACACACACACACACACACACACACAGGCAGAGACAGAGAGAGACTCTGACAGCGAGAGAGAGACAGAGATACACACAGACGGAGACAGACACAGACAGACAGATAGAGAGACACACACAGACGGAGAGAGAGATACACACAGACAGAGACAGGGAGACACACATAGAGACAGAGAGACACACACACGACACAGAGACAGACATACACACAGACAGACACAGAGAGACACACATAGAGACACACACACGACACAGAGAGACAGATACACACACACACACAGAGACACACACACACAGACACAGAGAGAGTCACACATTGAGACACAGAGGGAGAGACAGAGAGAGAGACACACACACAGACAGCGACACACACAGAGACACAGAGAGGGAAACACACACAAACAGACAGAGAGAGAGACACAGAGAGAGAGACACACACACACACAGACCCACACAGAGAGAGACACAGACAGAGAGAGAGACATGGACAGAGAGACATGGACAGAGAGACACGGACAGAGAGACACGGACAGAGAGACACAGACAGAGAGACACAGACAGAGAGACACAGACAGAGAGACACAGACACACGGACACAGAGAGATACACACACAGAGAGAGAGACACACACACAGAGACAGACACAGAGACAGACACAGATACAGAGACACAGACAGAGAGAGACACACACACACATACCCAGACAGACAGACACACTCACACACAGACACAGAGAGACAGATATACAGACACAGACACACAGAGAGACACATACAGACAGAGAGAGAGACACTGACAGCGAGAGAGAGACAGAGAGAGAGACACAGACAGAGAGAGACACAGCGAGAGAGTCACAGACATACACACAGACAGAGACAGACACAGAGACAAACACAGAGTGACACAAAGAGAGACACAGATAGAGAGACATAGACACAGACTGAGAGAGAGACACAGACAGAGAGAGAGAGAGAGACACAGACAGACAGACAGAGAGAGAGAGAGACACAGAGAGATAGAGACACACACAGACTGACAGAGAGAGACCCCTTGGTTGTGCACTTAACTCCCTCATCTCTCCTGGCAGGATCTCATCACCTTTCCTACCCGTGGACCATGACATCTGTCTGCTCATCCTCCTTCCTGAGAATGGTGTGAACTCTACCCTAGAAACCCCACAGCAAAGAAAAGAGACCCTTCTGCCCTTCTCGTCCATGGTGAAATATCATTCTGCCAGTCTCATCGACCTGCACCCAGTCCCTAACCCTCCTGACTTCTCACATCCATGGATCTCTGCAATTGATTCTTAAAACGTAAGAGTTTGAATGTTAAATGGCAGACCATTGAGGAGTGTTGTCAAACAAAGGGATTGAGGAACTGTGGTACAGAACTGCCCGAAAGTGGAGTCCCTTGTAGAGATGGGGGGGTGGGGGGGAGTGAAGAAAGCTTCTGGTATTTTGGCCTTCAGAAATGAGAGGATTGAGTGCAGGAGGTGGGAGGCCACGAGGAAGTTGGACGAGGCATGGGTGAGGCCAACTTGGGAACGTTGTGTGCCGTTTGGGTGGCCGGAGGAGAGGAAGGATAGGAATGAGACAGCGCGTCGAGGAGAGGGACAAGAAGGTGGTCTGGCTTTCGGGGTTTGAGTTCCAGGGGAAGGTTGGACAGGCTGGGACTTTATTCCCTGGAGCGTATAAGATTGAGGAAGATTTGAAAATTGTGAGGGGGGACGGATCGTGTCCATGGGGACAGGCTGTTTCCAAGGAGAGTGGGAGAGATTCAAAGAGGAGGACATGGATTGAGATTGAAGGGGGATTTCTTTCCCTCAGAGGAGGGTGGGAGCGTGGAATGAGCTTTGGGCCAAGGTGGTGGAGGTGGGATGGACTGGACTCTTGGGGGGGGGGGGAGGGAAATGTGGGGCAGGTTCTGGTGTGGAAATGTGCAGCCTGAAGGGGAGATGGACTGGAGGCCCGAGGCAGCTCTCGGACCCTTCCCCAGTTGGACGAGGTTCTCAGGAGAGAGGGGGCTCCAAAGGGCTGGACCTCGAGCCCTGGGGCTCCATCCAGGGGCTCGGGGTGGTGGAGAGGAGATCCCGTGGAGGGGTGGGCCAAGCTCTCGCGAGAGCGACCCCTGGTGGCTGCCATGTTGTTGATCTTTGCCGCCTTTGGAGGAGTTGGTGGCGAGCGGGAGGGGGAGAGAGGTTCATGTCGGTTCCTCACGGGCGGGAATCGGGGCATTTTGGGAGCGAGACCAGGGAGGACAGAGATTCCACGGGTCGCCCTTTGGGTCGGGGGCGGCCGGAGCTCGGAGGGGAACGGGCAGGGGGATGGTTGTGAGGTGGGCCGGGGAACCGTGAGGGAGTTTGGGTCGGGGTGGCGTTAGGGTTTGTGGTAGTCGGGGACCCGCGAGGCTGAAGGGGGCGGTCGGGGTCTGTGAGGCTGTGGGGGGGAGGGGGATCCGCGAGGCTGAGTGGGATCGGGGACCCGCGAGGCTGAGGAGGTTTGCGGCCCGCGAGGTTGAGGTGGGTCATAGCCCGCTACGCTGAGGGGCGTCGCGGCCCGCGAGTCTGAGGGGAGTCGGGGCCCACGAGGCTGAGGGGGGAACGCTCCAACGAGGCTGAGCGGTGTCGGGGCAAGCGAGGCAGACGGGTGTCGGGGCCCGCGAGGCAGAGGGGGGGGTTGGGGCCTGCGAGGCAGAGGGGGGAGAGGGACGGGGACCCAGAAAGGTGAGGGGGTCGGGGACCCAGAAGGGTGAGGGGATCGGGGACCCAGGAGGGTGAGGGGGTCGGGGACCCAGAAGGGTGAGGGGGGTCGAGGACCCAGAAGGATGAGGGGGACCCGCCAGAGGGGTGTGGGAGATCTGCCAGAGGAGTGAGGGACACGCAAGGCTGTGGGGGGCGGGAATCCTGCGAGACTGAGGGGGACGGGTATCCAGAAGTTTGAGGGACACGCAAGGCTGAGGTACTCGTGGAACCAGAAGGGTGAGGGGAATGAGGACCCAGAAGGGTAATGGTGATCAGGACACAGAAGGGTGAGGGTGATCAGGTCTCAGAAGGGTGAGGGTGATCAGGACCCAGAAGGGTGAGGGTGATCAGGACCCAGAAGGGTGAGGGTGATCAGGACCCAGAAGGGTGAGGGTGATCAGGACCCAGAAGGGTGAGGGTGATCAGGACCCAGAAAGGTGAGGGGGGACGGGGACCCAAAAAGCTGAGGGGGGACGGGGACCCAGAAGGCTGAGGGGGGACGGGGACCCAGAAGGCTGAGGGGGGACGGGGACCCAGAAGGCAGAGGGGGGACGGGGACCCAGAAGGCTGAGGGGGGACGGGGACCCAGAAGGCTGAGGGGGGACGGGGACCCAGAAGGCTGAGGGGGGACGGGGACCCAGAAGGCTGAGGGGGGACGGGGACCCAGAAGGCTGAGGGGGGACGGGGACCCAGAAGGCTGAGGGGGGACGGGGACCCAGAAGGCTGAGGGGGGACGGGGACCCAGAAGGCTGAGGGGGGACGGGGACCCAGAAGGCTGAGGGGGGACGGGGACCCAGAAGGCTGAGGGGGGACGGGGACCCAGAAGGCTGAGGGGGGACGGGGACCCAGAAGGCTGAGGGGGGACGGGGACCCAGAAGGCTGAGGGGGGACGGGGACCCAGAAGGCTGCTGGGGGACGGGGACCCAGAAGGCTGCTGGGGGACGGGGACCCAGAAGGCTGCTGGGGGACGGGGACCCAGAAGGCTGAGGGGGGACGGGGACGGGGACCCAGAAGGCTGAGGGGGGACGGGGACGGGGACCCAGAAGGCTGAGGGGGGACGGGGACGGGGACCCAGAAGGCTGAGGGGGGACGGGGACGGGGACCCAGAAGGCTGAGGGGGGAAGGGGACGGGGACCCAGAAGGTTGAGGAGGTACGGTGACCCAGAAGGCTGAGGGGGGACGGGGACGGGGACCCAGAAGGCTGAGGGGGGAAGGGGACGGGGACCCAGAAGGTTGAGGAGGTACGGTGACCCAGAGGGCGGAGGGGGGACCGGGACGTGGACCCAGAAGGCTGAGGGCACCTGCGAGGCTGAAGGTGGGGGTGGGAACCCGCGTGGTTTGGTGGATCCGTATGGTTGAGGGGATCGGAGAACTGCGAGTGTGAGGGGGACCCGTGAGGTTGAGGGAATCCCGGCCCCATGGATGGGAATGAGCAGGAAGGTGTGCTGGTCAGTGGGACAAGAATATCAGTTCACCACAGACTGTAAGCTTTCAGCTCTGTAATGAGACGTCATTAACTATGACACCGACAGCCCAACCCTCTTTCTCCCAGTTTCACTGCAGACATTGGAAGACGGTCCTCTTTAAATTCTACAAATATGTTAATGGTAAGAGGAAAGCTAGAGACAAAATTGGTCCCTTAGAAAATCAGAGTGGAAAACTGTGTGTGGAACCTTGAGAAATGGGGGAGATATTGAACAGTTTCTTTTCTTCGGTATTCACTAAGGAGAAGGATATTGGGAGATGTGGGATAAAAAAAGCAAATTGGGTAAATATGGGGAATATAGAGATTACAAAAGGTGTAGTTTTAAGGCTTTTGAAGAATATAAAGGTGGATAAGTCTCCGGGACCAGACGGGATCTTCCCCAGGACATTGAGAGAAGTGAAGGAGGAAATAGCAGAGGCTCTGGCGGTAATTTTTCAAATGTCATTAGATATGGGGATAGTGCCGGAGGATTGGCGCATTGCGCATGTGGTTCCGTTATTTAAAAAAGGTTCAAGGAGGAAGCCTGGCAACTATCGGCCTGTAAGTTTGACGTATGTGGTAGGTAAATTAATGGAGAAAATTCTTAGAGATAGTACTTATAAACATCTGGATAGACAGGGTCTGATCAGGAGCACTCAACATGGATTTGTGGGAGGAAGGTCATGTTTGACCAATCTGATTGAATTTTTTGAAGAGGTGACTAGGAATGTGGATGAGGGTAGCGCAGTGGATGTTGTCTATATGGACTTCAGTAAGGCCTTCGATAAGGTACCACATGGAAGGTTAGTTAGGAAGGTGCAGTCTTTAGGTATAAATTTTGAGATAGTCAAATGGATTGAACATTGGCTGAAAGGGAGAGGCCAGAGAGTGGTAGTGGATAATTGTCTGTCAGGTTGGAGGCCGGTGACCAGTGGTGTGCCTCAAGGATCTGTATTGGGCCCACTGTTGTTCGTTATATACATTAATGATCTAGATGATGGGGTGGTGAATTGGATTAGTAAATATGCAGACGATACTAAGATAGGTGGAATAGTGGATAATGAAGAAGGTTTTCAAGGATTGCAGAGGGATTTGGGCTGCTTAGAAAAGTGGGCTGAAAAATGGCAGATGGAATTTAATGCTGATAAGTGTGAGGTGCTTCATTTTGGTAAGAAGAATCAGAATAGGACATATGTGGTAAATGGGAGAGCATTGAGGAATACAGAAGAGCAGAAAGATTTAGGAGTGACGGTACATCGTTCCCTGAAGGTAGAAACTCACGTGAATAGGGTGGTGAAGAAGGCTTTTAGTATGCTGGCCTTTATCAATTATTGCATGGAATATAGGAGTTGGGAGGTGATGTTGAGATTGTATAAGACGTTGGTGCGGCCTAATTTGGAGTTCTGTGTGCAGTTCTGGTCGCCTAATTATAGGAAGGATATAAACAGAGTGGAGAGAGTGCAGAGAAGGTTTACCAGAATGTTGCCTGGGTTTAAGCATCTGGACTATGGGGAGAGATTGGACAGATTGGGTCTTTATTCTTTGGAGCGTAGAAGGTTGAGAGGGGATTTGATAGAAGTATTTAAGATTATGAAAGGGATAGACAGAATGGATGTGGATAGACTATTTCCGTTAAGAGGAGGAAAGTTTAAAACAAGAGGACATGAGTTAAGAATTAAGGGGCAGAGGTTTAGAGGTAACATGAGGGGGAACTTCTTTACTCAGAGAGTGGTAGCTGTGTGGAATGATCTTCCGGGAGAAATAGTGGCGGCGGAGTCAATTGTATTATTTAAGAAAAGGTTGGACAGGTATATGGATGAGAGGAAGATGGAGGGTTATGGGCATTGTGCAGGGAGGTGGGATTAGAAAGGGGTGTTTGGTTCGGTGCGGACTAGAAGGGCCTAATGGCCTGTTTCCGTACTGTAATTGTTATGTTATGTTATGTTAAAATAATTCAAATACCCCTGGGAGCGGACCCGCCGAAGCCACAGATTAGAATCTGCATCTCAGATGGTGAAGTCTTCAGATTTTTCTTTAAAATATTGTTTACATTGTAAAACCATTTGGAAAGTGCATTAACATATATTGCAATGTTCAATTCAAAAGGAAAAACTAGCACTAAGCAAGGTTCAAAAAAAAACACAGGAATAAAGTGCCATCATCTTGGAGATGGATTTCACAGTGACTAAGGACAAGATTTGTTCTTGTCTCTACCTGTGCACACACGAGGATGAGAGCAGTGTTTGAGATGCTCTATCCAGAAAGAATTCCGATCCATATCCCCACAGTTTTATTCCTCGTATTTCAGATTGAAATAGCAGAGAATGAGAATCCAGGCAAAAGGACGGAAGCCCAGACCAAGCAACAATTTGAGCAGAAGGATTTAGGTCCACCGGTAGAGAGAGAGAGAGAGAGAGAGTGGAAGGACACTGTCAGAATGCCCATAGGATTTAACCTGTTTAAAAGCAGGTGGCACAAATCTGTGCAGAGGGGCACAATTTAAAGGCGATTGCAGATGTTTGATTGGGAAGCTGCAGGAATTCAGCCCATCAGAATAAAGTAAATGCAATATCCAGAGAGAGAAACCTTGGGCTTTTCTCTGGAGTGATGCAGGAAGCTCATAGAGTGAATGGATTTGAGGCAGAGCTTGGTGGAGGAGCAGGCAGTGCTGAGGAAACACAAGGCTGCTGAAGGACTTGTAGAAAGAGAACGTGCAGAAGGCTGCGGGTGCCTGGAGTGCATGGCCGGGCAGGATGGTGTAGTCTGGAATAATAGGGACCTTTAACATTTAGACAGGCACATTGATGCAAGAAAAATAGTGGGTTTACGGGTGTGAGGGGTGAAAGGTTCAGTTTGTAGTAGGTTTGATCAGTTGTCTTGTGACACCAATACCCCTGAGCAAAAATCTCTACAAAAGTATGGACACCGCCCAGGACATCTCATGTAAAAACCCGCCACATTTGGGAACATTTGCAGGGAACGCTGCTGTCAGAGAGCAGCAGCAATCAAGGATCCACATCACCCGCTCTGTTCTCACTGCTCCCATCAGGAAAGAGGTATAGCCAGGTTCAGGAACAGCTGCTACCCCTTCACCACGAGACTCAACACACATTCAGGGACTCATTTAAAGACTCTCCCTTTTGCACTTTGAATTTTTTCTCTCTCTATTGCAGTTTGTTTTCATATCCACATTTTCAGAGATTACAAGTAGATGAGTCCAGTTGGGGAAACTTGGTTTTGGTCTATATAATGGTTACATTCATCCCCTTTTATTGTTCATTTATATTAGTGTCTGGGCCCCTATGTGGTCCAGGTACAGCTGACAGACCTTTACCAAAGGGTCACGTTTATGTGATTTTTTTTTCCCGTAGGTAACAGCAGTTCATTTCCACAGCCCAGCGTGCTATCGGACATCCAGTTGATCGTGATACATCTTTTCGCGAAGGCCAGTGCTATTTTTATAAATGAGATTAGATATTTGGTCAAGTTGTCGCTTGTTTCCATGAAGATATTGCTCCAGGTCTCACGTGGAGGTCACTCCTGTGATCGTGGTTAATTTTTCTGCGCTTTCTTGCCAAAATGGCCTCACTTTCACGCACGACCACGTAGAAAAGTTTAATGAAGCTCATCATCCCATTGGCCTTCATTTCGGTTGAAGCACTGCATGCAGATTTTACAAAGCAGTCTGAAACCCTTTTTCCACGGGAATCCCAGTTCATTGGCCATGCAGTGTCTCAGGTTAGGAAGCCCTTGGTCCCATTTCCACTGGGACACAAGATTGCTTTTCCACTGAACACAACTCATCCCCGGGGAGCGGAGTGTTCTGCCTTCGACTGGAAACAGGTGATTTTCTGCTGTCTCTCTTCCACTGGTTTTACCATCAGGCCGACGTCGGCAAACGCCGCGGATATGAGTAGGGTTAGAGGTGGCGTGAAATGACATCGTTTGACACTGGCATTTGGACAGTGTCCCTTTTCCACTGGACCCTGTCCCAGTAAATTCCCGGGATTGGCCATGAGGGGCTGTACTTTTGAAGTTGAAACACTTTGCAGAGCAAAGTCTTGGAATTTAATTTCTTCAACTATGTACGCTATTCTGGCGCTCCATCCTGTAGGATGTAGATGGTTCCTTTCATAGCACCTGAATCAATTCCTGACTAATCACAGAGCACTTCTGGTGTAGGGATTGCTTCAAGTGGAATTTGAGTTTGAGAGCATTTTGAAAACCACAGGTGTAAGTTATAGGGAAAGGTTAAGCAAAATTTTTATTCTGCGGAGCATAAAAGGTTGAGGTTGGATTGGGTTGAGGTATTTAAAATTATTGGGGTATAGATTTGACGTGGGTTGAGAGAAAGGGGCAGAAGTTTCGAGGAAATGTGAGGGGGGGACTTTCACTCAGAGTGGTGGGTGTGTGGAATGGACTTGCAGATGAAGTGGAGGAGGCAGGCTCAATATTAGCTCTTAAGGAGAAGTTGGATATGTATTTGGACAGGAAAGGAATGGAGGGTCAAGGGGCGAGTGTAGGTCAATGGGATTAGGTAGGACAAAGTGTTCGGCGTGGACTCGAAGGGCAAAGTTGGCCTATTTCGATGCTGTAATAGTTGGAGAGGTAAAACGTGTATGTGAACATTTTGGGTCCAGTGACCATAGATTAGTTTCCAATCAATTATGGATAAGAGTGGGGTCTGCTGCAACAGCACCACTCAATCAATGCACCGGACACAGTTAATCAGGAAAGATGTTTATTCAGACTTGTTCCTCTCTTAGGTCTCTTGCCCACGACCTTACCAGAGAGAGGGGGATCTTTTTCTCTTCTATCCATCAGTGACTGGTGTCATCCTCTGTTCTGCTAATATTTCAAAACAGCACTGAGCCCACGTTAAATGTTCCACTTGAAACTCAAACATGTTACAGACTAAACCAAGCCAGTCATCTTTGCTAAAATTAATGATGAGGGAGAAAATGAAGGGAATAGAAAGCAAGGGAGTAACAGGGAGAGGATGCAGAAAATAATGCAGGCTGAATGAGAGGGGAAAGAAATCAGGCTTCAGATGATTAAGGAAGACGAGGCGAAAGAAGGAGACCCTAGGACACTGCCACCCTATGTTGAGAATGAGGACTCAAAAGATTCCTTGTGGGCAAGGCTATCTGCATGTGCTTCCCAGCAGCCACCGTGACCAGTCCTGCATCTCACTTGATTCAATAAAAGGTGGTTTCAGACTTGGCTCTGACGTAAACAATTTGCTCATTTTCAAACCAACTTTCCTCCCTCCGTCATTGACGGCCGTGACACTGTGCACGAGTGAGGAAGATGGGGTGAAAGATCTTGAACTGAAAGTTACCTGCAGTAATTGGAAAGCTGCCTTCCAGAGACCTTCAATCATGTCAATGTTTCACCAGTTGTTGGACTTTACCAGCGATGAAACAGCGTCCCACTCCCACAGTGTTTCCTGTTACTAACTTGGACAGGAGTAAAAAAATGATTCACACAAAGAATTATAAACCAGGGGAAAGATATACTCTGAAAACAACAAGAAATGTTGTTCATATCCCACTGTGCTCCCGATAGAAGTCAAAATCCAATGGGCTTTATGAACTAAAACACAAATGGAACTTAACCCAAGATTATTCCCCCACCCCCCGTCCTATTAAATGTTGAATCCTGTTGTGTGAAGAAGGAGTTGCCTGGAACGTTAGCCCATCCCAGAAAGCTCACCAGACTTGGACTGCAGATCAACACTTAAGGATGACCAGCCGCAGCTTAATTTAATGCAATGCTTATTCCCCCCCCCCCAGCAAAAATCTTCAGCATTGCTTCATTGAAACTGGTCTAATTCCAAATAAGATCAGCAATGTCTTTTGGACCGAGTACAAAAGAGAGAGAGCTGAGGTACCTTCGAAACCCAGAACCAAATACATGCAACATTCAGTGGCAGCTCTCCTTGCATCTAATCAAGCACTTTTGAGCCACTATGAACTGTTCCCCAAGAGAATTCATCCAACCATCCATGAGTGCATTCCTGTCAACTCGAAAGCCGAGAGGGGATTTGGTAGAGTATTTAAAATTACAAGAAGGATGGATAGAGTTGATGTGGATAGGCAATTCCATTGCAAGTGGGAGAGATTGAAACAAGAGGTCTTGAGTTAAGAGGCAAAAGTTTTGAAGTAACGTGAGGGGGAACTTCTTGACTCAATGGTGGCTGAGTGGAGTGAGCTTCCGGGAGAAATAGTGAAAGCAGGGTCCATTTTGTCATTTAAGAGAAAATTGGAGGGGTGGGGAATGCAGAGAGGTGGTACTAGAGGAGAGTATTTAGTTCAGAGCAGACGAGAAGGGCCAAATGACCTGTTTCTGTGCTGTAATTGTTCTTGGGGTAAAATGTGTGGCAGTAACTTGGAAGCTCAACATGAACCTTCCGACTCCTAAAATCAAGAAATTTAAGATGTTAGATTTTATTTGAAAGGTTTGGTAAATTTTTATAAATACTATCCAGATGTTTTTTTCTTTTTTTCTTTACATCAGGAAAAATTAAATGAAATGGTTCTTGCAGTCAAGAGCAAGAGAATTCCTCCAATCCAGCCCTTGCCCACAAACACCCCCCCCCCCCCCCCATTCTGGGATCAACCCATCAGCAGCGTCCACTTCAGAGACAAACCTCAGGCACGAACATCCCAAAACCATCATCCCAAGACAAGGGGTTAATTTTTTTTAATCACTATGCATTCATTTGATGTTATTTCAAATAAAAAATTAGTTTTTAATGCATATGTGAAATTAAATAATTTAAAAAAAATAAGATGAATGAAGAATTATTTCAGGAATTATCAATCATCCACTACTCCCATTAACCCCAGACACCAGTACTGAATGAAAAACTAAACTGGCCAGATTGACTGAGTAAACACAGCTAAAATTGGCCAAAAGGTGCTGATGCCATCATTGATTTAAATGCAAGAGACACTGAGGACTGCATTGGGACAGAGATGGTCCATGGACAGCCAATACGGATGCCTTGGGGAACAAAGCCCGCACTGCCAGTTGGGATGAATTAGATTATGACATAAGCAAATATTAGATACCCCCCCCCCCCCACAGAGAGACCCAGCCTTGATTTTCATTTTTTATATTGATAGAGAGATCCCAGACATCACCAAATGTACCGAGACCCCACCGCATGTTATCAGTTAAAGGCAACGTATTCCTCTCTAATGGAACTTTTACTACCTCTATTACAGGAAACATCCTCCCTGCCTCATTTGCCATTGGAACGTTAGGCCCGCTTGTCGTCACAAG
The DNA here is from genome assembly GCF_036971445.1 of Narcine bancroftii. Lineage (NCBI taxonomy): Eukaryota > Metazoa > Chordata > Chondrichthyes > Torpediniformes > Narcinidae > Narcine > Narcine bancroftii. Next base: position 512,604 of record NW_027211804.1, on the reverse strand, counting down.
GCCAGAAAACGCTTGAGTCAGAATACTGATCATCGTTTGAGGAGTGACGAAGGAATTTGTGAGCACGATAAGAATCCTGTTTCACTCTGGTCTGAGATTGGATGGTGAGTCCTCAGCTACACATCCCTGCAACACACTCTCCTTCGCCAACAACTGCCTCACACTCCTATTCACCCCACCAGCTCCGTGCATTCCCCCTCATTCACCTGCGATTTTCCCCCCCACAAACACCTGTTAACCTGCCACCTCCACTGAAGAGTGGGTGAACACACAAATCCCTTGCAGACGGGGCCAGATTTGATCCAGAGTCATGGACTTAACAGGACCATAACACCACCTGTGGCATAAATATTCCCAAACCAATGCTCTAGGGCACTGGGAGAGCAAACAGCTCAAATTCTGCATTTGAGAAGTTTGAACTGCTGCACAACCATCAGGATCAAAGAAAACCCTAGTTTGCTTAGTTTTCAGCTGTCATAGACCACAAAAGGCTTCCAAACCAAAATTCATAAGACAAGCCCCACAAACAAACAAATCTCTCATAAAGCTCTAACACTCCCCTATCGAGAGGTATCATCTCCTCAAACATCTCAATGCCACAGGTGAGAAAACTGTTTTAACTCCCACTCCAAATTAAAAAGGTGCTATTCCCTTAATTGCAGCTCTCTTGAAGGGCGGAGATGGGCCTTGTTTAAAGGACCAGCCACAATTTACTGAGATATTTCACACCTGAATTAATTGTCCTCCTGATTCCAGCTCAGGGTTTCAAACAGGAGAGTTTCCCCACTCTCGTCACTTGCAGCTTTCAGGCAGAGATGAGGTGATGCTGCCATCAGTGGAAGGTAGGAAGCCTGGTTTTACTGTGGCTGCTTTTTCTGGGGTGGTTCTTTGAGTTGTTGGGGTGAAAGGAATCCGGTGTTTGTGGAAGCCCCTGTTTGTGGGTAGTTTGCAAACTGGTGTTCCATGTGGTTCGTGGGTATTGAGCCAGAGAAATGTGTTGTTTTAATGTGTGTGGTTTACGGTGCCTGCAACTTTAGCTCTTGTCTTGGGATGATGGTTTTGGGATGTTTGTGCCTGAGGTTTGGCTCTGAAGTTGTCGGACTCTGGCTTTCCCTTACTCTTAATTTAGTCTGTATGTGGTCTGAGTCCAGCGTGTTCTTTGAATGAAGTGATAGGAGAAGGTATTCGGTTCAACAGTCAATTTATTACCCAGCACAAGAATAAAACTTAACAGAGCTCTAGGTCAGTCGTTAGTTCATAGGTCACCTGCACAGTGAGCTATTCCCCAAGACTGACCCCTATTGTCCAGTTGGCTCAGTTTATATAGATCAACCTTATCATACAGAACAAAAGTTGGCTTCCTTTGCTAGATCTTTTTGCATAAGGGTTATCACAAGTCATCTCCTGCTTTGCAGATATCTGGGGTGTAGCGCTCCCATCTTAATCCTCCAGGCCAGACTATCCTGTTGTTTTGATCAGAAATTAATTCATCACCAGATATTTCTAATCACCATTCTGTTCCTGTCTGGCCAATTTCTGCTGTTCTCTTTAACACCTCCTCATGCCTTAATCTTCCTCCTAGACTGGTTTTCCATTTCCTTGGTTTCTTGCAGGCCATTCTTTGTTCTGGTCTGGCCTGTGTCTCCTGTGCTACTCACCACCTCCTTCAGTTGGAGCTTTCTTCCTAAATCGTTTTATGAATTTCCTCTCCCTGTATTTGGGAGCAGACAATTTTGCTCAGCCAACTTCGCTCCATGCTGTGATTGCCACTTAATCACATTCCTCTTTTTCCCTGAACCATGCAGTACATATCAACTTATTAATTAATCATTTCTTTCATAATGTTTTAACCCCTAGATTCCAACAAAGTGTAGGCTGCTGATGGTTTGATCCCAGAATTGGGGTGGGGAGGGGGGCGGGGGGTGTTATTTGTGGGCAAGGGCTGGTTTGGAGGCTGCAGGGAATTCTTTTGCTCTTGACTGTAAGAAGCATTTCATTTAATTTTTACTGATGTAACCATCTTACCTTACGTGTGTGTAATATTGCACTATGTTACAGGACAGTCAGTCGAATTTTGATCTTGGCATGTTTAACAGAAAATGACAGTGACCCAGGTTCAAATCTGTCCCTTGTGTCAGGATTTTCCCCCCATCACCTTTTACAAAATGGCAAGGTGAACAGGGGCATTTGTGTGGGTCAGGGTTTTTTTTTAATTAATTTTTAAGAGTTAGTTATATTCTTGTTAATTTTACAAGAATATAATTCAAATCCCGATACATGTGGTTGATTAATACAAATTGAGATCTACCCAGACCCACCCTCTCCACATCCCATATGAGGGACCAGAGATCTTCAACAGATGTTTTATTTAACCATAATATTGTGAATATTTCAAAACTTCACTTCAACCCACCTTTAGGAAATGTGGGCTCCAAAGATAGAATGTTCATCTCGTGAACGATACATTATTTTCTTGTGGTGAACAGTTCCGAACCTCAGCCAGTTTGCAAGATATGGCCACGCACTTTCTAGCTGTACAATTTGCAGCAATTTACACCTGGTAAATATTCAGTTCTAATTTAAATTTAATTCCTTAACATTTTTCTCATGGATCCTGTGGGAATTTTAAAAAAAATACTTATTTCAACCAAGCTGCCCAACTTTAGGACATTGCCAAGTCAAATGCAGAAAAGTACAAATGACTTGTTAACATTTGAAACAAATCCGATTCCATGTATTTTCTTTTGAGGTGTCTGGTGAATAAAATTGTATTGAACCAGTCTATCTCATTTATAACGATCAGTCCATTTTCTATGTTCAAATCTCCATCCCATCTTTGCCTCAGTTTATGAATTCCTAATTTCTCAGCTTTTGCAGTCATTTCTACATTACTGAATAAATTTATATTCCCATGACCTGTTTCAGATGGTCAGGGCTTGTTATGACCTGTTACTGTTCTATCTGCCACTGTATTTTACATTTTGCATATCCTCTTCCTAAAGACAAGGAAAGGACTTCTTGTTGGTCATCTAATCTCATGTACCAGTTAGGGTTAGGGAACACAAAAAAATCAACAGGAGTCTGGAAGAGTTGCTCACAGTTCACGTTAGTAATCATTCTCTGCCTGCCTGATTTCTGGTTTCCAATTTACCCAAATGTCTTAATTTCATAGCAGTCTTAAATTCTTCACTTCAAAGCAGAAACAATGCCATTCAGGGTCTGAGTGGTGCTGGGGGCTTATTGCAGCCTTTGGATCAGGTCTAATTTACCGCACGGATGGCAGTCTCTTCAATCTGAGGCGCCTGCAAGCTCACACCAAGACACAAGAGAAACTTGTCCGTGAACTACTCTTTGCAGATGATGCCGCTTTAGTTGCCCATTCAGAGCCAGCTCTTCAGCGCTTGACGTCCTGCTTTGCGGAAACTGCCAAAATGTTTGGCCTGGAAGTCAGCCTGAAGAAAACTGAGGTCCTCCATCAGCCAGCTCCCCACCATGACTACCAGCCCCCCCACATCTCCATCGGGCACACAAAACTCAAAACGGTCAACCAGTTTACCTATCTCGGCTGCACCATTTCATCAGATGCAAGGATCGACAATGAGATAGACAACAGACTCGCCAAGGCAAATAGCGCCTTTGGAAGACTACACAAAAGAGTCTGGAAAAACAACCAACTGAAAAACCTCACAAAGATAAGCGTATACAGAGCCGTTGTCATACCCACGCTCCTGTTCGGCTCCGAATCATGGGTCCTCTACCGGCACCACCTACGGCTCCTAGAACGCTTCCACCAGCGTTGTCTCCGCTCCATCCTCAACATCCATTGGAGCGCTCACACCCCTAACGTCGAGGTACTCAAGATGGCAGAGGTCGACAGCATCGAGTCCACGCTGCTGAAGATCCAGCTGCGCTGGATGGGTCACGTCTCCAGAATGGAGGACCATCGCCTTCCCAAGATCGTATTATATGGCGAGCTCTCCACTGGCCACCGTGACAGAGGTGCACCAAAGAAAAGGTACAAGGACTGCCTAAAGAAATCTCTTGGTGCCTGCCACATTGACCACCGCCAGTGGGCTGATAACGCCTCAAACCGTGCATCTTGGCGCCTCACAGTTTGGCGGGCAGCAGCCTCCTTTGAAGAAGACCGCAGAGCCCACCTCACTGACAAAAGGCAAAGGAGGAAAAACCCAACACCCAACCCCAACCAACCAATTTTCCCTTGCAACCGCTGCAATCGTGTCTGCCTGTCCCGCATCGGACTGGTCAGCCACAAACGAGCCTGCAGCTGACGTGGACTTTTTACCCCCTCCATAAATCTTCGTCCGCGAAGCCAAGCCAAAGAAGAAAGAAGGATCAGGTCTAACAATTTGCACCATTGTTTTGAAGATCAGGCAGGCATTTGGATATGTATGGCTCAGTAGAGGAGGTGAGAATTGATCCCTGTCTGGAATGTGCTTTTTAACTCTCTTTCCCAGCTTTCTGCCAAAGTGGTTTCTTCATCATAATTCCCAGAAGAAGATATTCTACAGCTAATATTCCACACACTTCACCAAATGAGGCTAGTTGTGGGAAAAAGAAGTTCCTGTCTGTGTGGATGGACAATTTAAGGGTGAAAAAATGACCTGATGTCCACATATAGTAACTCAACCAAATTCTGTAAGGACACAAATGCTGGAGAAGCTCATCTGATCAAGCAGTGAACCTTTATAGAGTACAGATACTCGTAGCCCTGTTAAAAGGCACAAGCCTGAAACACTGGTTGTGTATCTTTTTTTAAACTTTATTTATGAACATATAAAATACATAGTAAACAAAATAAACCAACCTCCCAAAAAAAACTATATTCCATCCCCCCTCCCCATAATTAACCCCCCCCAAACTCCCTCGACTGAGGGAGAGAAAAATCATATCAATTCGTTGCGGCAGAATGAAAACACCAAACCTAATTTTCCACGTCATCGCAATGCATTTACTGGCCACTGCTAATACTAACTGAATAAACTCAATTTGAGGTTTATCCATTCTTAATCCCGTTGTTCAAGTTGTAATATACCGCATTAGAAAAAGCAGTGGATCGAACATAAAAAGAGTTTCTTTAAAGTAGTTTCAAATAAATCCTCAAAGGCTTAACTTTATCACACAACCAGATAGACAAAAAAAAGTATTAATTTGAATCCCACAATGAAAACATTAGTCTGAATGACTAAATCCTTATCGTTTTTTCCTGGAGTTAAATACAACTGATGTAAAAAAAAATTATAATTCACCCAATTATATCGCACATTCATCAATTTAATCCACCATCTTCACACATAGTAAGTAGTCCGTTCTTCTTGGGTTAATTCAAAAGAAGAATCTCCCATTTAATCTAAAGTTGGTTTAGCCATTTTCTGTTGTCACAAACATTTCTGAAATAGATCCCTTTTTTTGCCCCATTTACAATTTTCAATTTTAGTTAACTTGGGTATCTTCAATTCCCGCCCAAATCCACCTGTGACAGCACTTGCATGGAATGACACCCGTTTACCATGTCCCTCTGTTCAACCTCACTCCTCAGTGCCCGACCGTTCACCGTGTCTATCTTTTCTTGGTTTGCCCTTCAAAATGTGACACCTCACACTTGTCTGCATTAAATTCCATCTGCCCTTTCTCCAGCTGGTCCAGATCCTTCTGCAAGATTTCCTGGCTGTCCACAACTCCTCCGTTCTTGGTGTCATCTGCCAACTTGCTAATCCAATTCACCACATTATTGTTCCAGCACCTATCCCTGAGGCACATCTCTCATCACAGGCCTCCAGTCTGAAGAGCAATTGGTCTCACCAACTCACTGGCTTCTCCTGCACAGCCGTTGTTTCACATCCAAAATACAGAGGACATATGGATGGATGTTAAAATTCTAAAAGGTACATTAGTTAAAATGGTGTCAAATCACAAGGAACAGAAGTTGGCCATTCATGCCACTGTGTCTGCTATCCCCTGATCTAAACAGTTCTCGCCTCTCATTCCAAGTTATGGCTTTTTCCCCTGATCCCTTGATACCCTGACTCATTAACCATTTATTAATTCCGCCCCCCCCCCCCCCCCCCCCACCACTTAAACTCTCTTAACAATCCAGCAACAAATTCCATGACCTTCTGGTGAAATAAATTTCTCATCTGCTTTAAATAGGTACCTTCCAATTCTAAGACAATGTCTTTTTATCCAAGGGAAACATTATTCACATCTACTGTCCAATCCTTTCAGCATTGGAAAGGTTTCTGAAATCTCCTCTCCTTCTTCTATACTCCAATGAAGAGTGGAGATATATCATCCTGGTAAATCTCTGCTCTCTCTCCAACAACAGCACATCCTTTTTAAGATAAACTTCGCAGTTCTCCAAATGAGGTCTCTCCCATGCCCTATCAACACCTCCCTACCCTAGAAACAAAGGCCAACATAGAATTTGCTTTCTTTTCCTGCCGATCCAACCTGGTGGTAACCCACTCACTATGTTTTCCTGAACGAGAACCCCCCCCCCCCAAGTCCCTTGACACTTGAAATAATTACATGTAATTTCTGTAACAAATTTGAAATTTTTGGAAAGATTTGGGAATCCTATTTATAAACTGTAGGAATTAAGTTGTAATCGCCCAACCTGAACCTTCTGACTCCTAAAATCAAGAAAATTTGTTAGATTTTATTTGATAGTTTTTTAGTAATTTTTTTATAAATACTTTCCAGACGTTATCTATCTTTTCTATTGGGTTGTTGGGCAGGGGGAATTAAAAAAAATACTATGTATTAATTTTTCATTATCTTTGAATGAGAAATTTACGTACGCATTTAATGCATGTGAAATTAAAATTTTCAAAGAGAAGCTTAACATAACGTAATACATTTGGCTTATTTTCAAGAGTTGTGGAGAGTGAGGAGGGTTTTCATGGAGTACAAAAGGATTTGGACTGTTTGGAAAGATGGCAGATGGAGTTTAATATAGGTAAGTGTGAGGGGCTTTATTTTGGTAAGAATAACCAAGACGTATGCAGTGAAGGGGAGGGCATTGAGGAACAGAGGGATCTTGGAAGAATGGTTCAATAGACAATAGGAGCAGGAGTAGGCCCTTCTGCCTGTCGAGCCTTCAGTGACCGCCATTTCACAGATCATGGCTGATCACTACTATCAGTACCCCTTTCCAGCCTTATCCCCATAACCCTGAACTCCTTTGCCCACAAGAGTCTTATCTAACTCTCTTTTGAACATAATCAGCGAATCTGCCTCTACCACCCTCTATGGCAGAGCATTCCACAGATTCACACTTCTCTGAGTAAAACAATGTTTTCTCATCTCCGTCCTAAAGGGCCTACCCTGTATTCTTAAACTATGCCCTCTAGTCCTCGTCTTCCCCATCACTGGGAACATGTAATCCGACTTCACCCTGTCCATCCCCCTGATAATTTTGTATACCTCAATCATGTCCCCCCTCATTCTTCTAAACTCCATCGGATACAAGTCTAGTTTTTCTAGCCTTTCAGCATATGTCAACCCCGCCATCGCTGGAACTAACCTTGTAAATCTGCGCTGCACATCCTCTATTGCTAGTATGTCCTTCCTCAAAATTGGAGACCAGTACTGGGTGCAATACTCCAGGTGGGGTCTCACCAGGGCCCTGTACAACTGCAGAAGGGCGTCTCTGTTCCTATACTCCAATCCCCTCTTTATGAAAGCCAACATGCCATTTGCCCATTTCACAGCTTTCTGAACGTGCATGTTAGCCTTCAGTGACCGGTGAACAAGTACACCCAGATCCATTTGCTCCTCCCCACTCCCTAGCTTGTCTCCATTTAAATAATACTCAGCTTTCCTATTATTGCCCCCGAAATGGATAACCTCACATTTGCTCACATTGAACGTCATCTTCCATTCAGCAGCCCACACCCCCAACCTGTCCAAGTCCCTCTGCATTTTCCTGACATCCTCCTCACACCCCACACCGCCACCCCGTTTAGTGTCATCTGCAAATTTGCTCATGTTATTAATAATCCCCTCATCCAAATCATTTACATAAATTACAAACAACTGAGGACCCAATACCGATTCCTGCGGCAATCCACTCATCACATCCTGCCATCCTGAAAAAGACCCGCTTACTCCAACCCTTTGTTTCCTATTTCTTAACCAATTTCCTATCCATGTCAGCACCTTACCTCCAATTCCATGCTCCCTGATCTTGCCCACTAGTCTCCCGTGCGGTACCTTATCAAAGGCCTTCTGGAAGTCCAAATACACCACATCCACTGGCTCTCCCAAGTCCACCCTCTTTGTCCCATCCTCGAAAAATTCCAGAAGGTTAGTCAAGCATGACTTACCCTTAAGGAATCCATGCTGACTAGCCCTTATACTATTATTTCTGCCTAAGTGTTCTGCTATTACTCCTTTTATGATAGATTCCAGTATCTTCCCCACCACTGACATCAGGCTGACCGGTCTATAATTTCCCGTTTTCTCCCTCCCTCCCTTCTTAAAAATCGGCACCACATCAGCCACTCTCCAATCCTCAGGGACCTCCCCCGAATCTATGGAACTTTGGAAAATGTCGACCAGTGCCTCCACAATTTCCATAGCAACTTCTTTAAGCACCCTGGGATGCAGCCCATCAGGCCCTGGGGTTTTATCAGCCCTCAGTCCCAACAATTTACTCACAACCTCCTGCTTCTAGATCCGGATATCCATTAGATCCCCTACTTCCCCAGGAAAGTTCCCCAAGTCTCTTGATACCGCATGACCACTACCCCCTAACTGTCCATAACCTATATCCTCCTTGGTGAAGACAGATGCAAAGTATTTGTTAAATTCCTCAGCCAACTCCTTGTTTCCGGTAATAATTCCACCCTTTTCCATTCTTAATGGACCAATTGTAGACAGAACCAATTTCTTCCTCTTCACATATTGAAAAAAGCTTTTGCTATCCTCCATTATATTATTTGCTAATTTCCTCTCGTACTTCATTTTCCCCTCTCATGAATTTCTTAGTTACCCTCTGATGCTCTTTGAAGGTTTCCCAATCCTCTAACTTACCACTCTGCTTCGCTATCTTATACTTACTCCCTTTGGATTTGATAGTGCACTTGATTTCATTAGTTAGCCATGGCTGCCATTTGCATCTCCTAGAGCCTTTCCTCCACTTTGGAATAAATTTGTCTTGAATCCTGTAAAAAATGTCCAAAAATACCTGCCATTTTCCCCAGTTGTCCTCCCAGCTAGTGTATCTTTCCATTTTATTTTGGCTAGCTCCTCCCTCATAGCTGCATAATCCCCTTTATTTAACTGCAGTACAGATGCTTCCGACTTCCTTTCTTTTTCCCTTTCTAATTGCAGCTCAAAAATAACCATACCATGGTCACTATTCCCTAATGGCTCCCCTACATCGAGGTCACTTATTAACTCTGCGTCGCTGCACAGCACCAAGTCCAGAATCGACTTCCCCCTGGTAGGTTCTTCCACTTGCTGCTCCAAGAAAGTATCTCGTATTGGGTAGGACATGTAACACCAGCATCGTATAATTCAAAAGCAAGAGGAGTAGCTATATTAATTAGTAAAAATGTGCCATTTAAAATAGAAGAGGAAATAATAAATCCAGCAGGGAGATATGTAATGATAAAATGTCAGATATATTCAGAGTTTTGGAATCTACTCAATGTATATTCACCTAACGAAGAAGATCAAAAGTTGATGGAAGATATCTTTTTGAAGGTAGCAGATACGCAAGGGAACATATTAATAGGAGGGGATTTCAACCTGAATTTGGATTCAAATATGGATAAAACTGGGGAAAAAAATTAACAGAAAGAACAAAGTAACCAAATTATAATTAAATCAATGGAAGAAAGTATCTCGTAGACATTCAATAAACTCACTCTCTTGTGTTCCTGCCCCGTCTGATTATCCCAGTCCACTTTCATGTTGAAGTCCCCCATAACTACCGTATTGCTACCACTTTGACATGCCACTCTTAATTCCTGATTTATACTTCTATATCTGAGCTACTTTTCGGAGGCCTGTAAATGACCCCCATTATGGTCCTCATGCCTTTACAATTTCTTAATTCTATCCAAACAGACTCGACCCACCTCTTTCAGTGTCTTTCCTTTCAAACGCCTGAATTTCATTTCTTACCAACAGAGCTAACCCACCCCCTCTTCCCAACTTTCTGTCTTTTCTATAGGACGTGTACCCAGGAACATTGATTTCCCAATCCTGCCCTTCCCGCAGCCATGTCTCCGTAACTCCGACATCTCCTGTTCAAGCTGCAGATTGCAAGGGCTGTAAAGTGCTGCCACCGCCTGTTCACACCGAGTACTGCATGCATGAAGCTAGGGAGAGAGAGAGAGAGAGAGAGAGAGGTATAATACCACCACCTGGTGTCCGGACTCGCGAACTACAGGATACATGATTTTTATTTTTCATGGGAGTGTTGGAGAATGAGAGGAGACTTGATTAAGGTTAACAAAATAGAGCAAGATGGATAATATGGAGCTCCAATGAACAGGGAGGTCTCACCTGTGAAGGAGCAAGTGTGAGATCTCCCAGTTCATTCTTGCTCGGGCAGTGGTGGCCAATTCAAGACAGCTCCAATTAGGGGAAGAGAATATGCTGTTTCAGGTCATGGGTTTGAAACGGTTTCCCCAGTTGTGCCATTCAGACTCAAGAGAGCAGATGCTTGCAGACAGGAAGGAAACCTAGTTTTATTGTGGAGAATTGCTTGTTTTTCGGGGTGAAGGTTGTTTGTGGTCTGAGATTCCTAAATACTTTACAATGGAAGCAGCACTTTTCCTTGTGCCTGATTGCTACATAGCGGGTAAAATGTCTCAAATCTATCGCTCAGCCAGGACTTTGGGTCATTGATTTGGAGAGAGAGTGATGGCTTGGCAATATTTATAGCATGGTGAGTCCAAAGCTCTCAAAGTGACAGTGTGGAAGGAGTTTGTCTGTTGTTTGTGTTTTCTGCCACCCTTGAGAACTTAAAAAGTGTCCGTGAATTGTGGTATTGGTGAGACACAAGCTTGTTTTGCCCTCTTTTTGTACTGTATGTCTATAAAGTTTCAGTTTAGGGATAAAATGTCCAGACACTGTTCTGTTCAAGAGTCTAGTAACCAAATCAGATTCTCCCGAGTTCTTGTCATGGATATGTATCAAGAAGCCTGTTTTGCAGCAGTCGTGTTGCATTAGAGGTGCACATACAATTTTCAAAAATAATGAGTTTGAAACCAGAAAAAGATCAGGTCGTTCCCAAAGGTTCATCTGTGCTGTTGAATTGAATTGATGCCCCCAGGTCCAGAATGTGCACTTCCACCCCATGGTCTTGAGCTTCCCAAATCGCCAATGAACTTACGGCCCCCTTGAGCTGTGGAGTGTGGGAGGAAATCCACACAGACACCGAGAGGATGTAGAAACTTCTTGCAGTCAGTGCTGACTTGATCCTGGGGTGACTCGTGCTGGAGAGGTGGGACTACTGTCCTGCCTTCACCTTGTGATGGCTGATTTTTGTCTGTTGGTGGATGGACGTCTGACATGATATTCCCTTGGCCTTGAGGGAAAGAAGAGTAGAAATTGCAAGGGCTCTGACAGAAATGTTTAAAACCTGTTTATCCACGGGTGAGGTGCCAGAGGAATGGATGTAATCTAATGTTCCTTTGTTGAAAAACGGCTTCAAAAGCCAACCAGGTGAGCCTGACAGTGATAGGTTAATTATTGGAGGGTAATCAGAGAGTACCTCGAAAAGAATCTGTTCAAATAGCTGGCCTTGATCAACCATAGCATAGAATACGGGAGTTGGGCAGTGAGGTTGAGACTAGACAAGATATTGGTGAGGCCCTGTTGAGATACTGTGTACACTTCTGGTCACCAAATGAGAGGAAAGCTATCAACAAAGTAGAGAGGGTGGAGAGAAGATTTACGTCAATGTTACCTGGATATCAGCAACTAGATTACAAAGAAAGATTGAGCAAATGAAGTCTTTATTCTTTGGATTGTAGATGGTTGAGAGGGGATTTGATCGAGGTCTTTAAAATTACTAGGAGGATAGAACGAGTTGATGTGGATAGACTTTTTTCATTGCGGGAGCAGAGATTGAAACAGGAGGTAAAAGTTTGGAAGTAACATGAGGGGGAACTTCTTTACTCAGAGTGGTGGCTGAGTGGAGTGAGCTTCCGGGAGAAATAGTGGCGGCAGGGTCCATTTTGTCATTTCAGGGAAAATTGGAGGGGAGGGGAATGCAGAGAGGTGGTACGAGAGGAGAGTATTTAGTTCAGTGCAGACAAGAAGGGCCAAGTGACCTGTTTCTGTGCTGTAATTGTTATAGGGTTAAAATGTGTGGCAGTAACTTGGAAGTCCGATGCGTATTTGGGAATGGGTCGATGGCCACACTGAAATAGGCCGTTGATTCCCACTTGAAATAATTACATCGAATTCACGGAACAAATTTGAATTTCTCTTTTGAAGATTTGGGATGTGTATTTACCAATTGTCGGAATTAAGTGTTAACCACCCAACACGAACTTTCTGACTCCTAAAACCAAGAAAACCAAGATTTTATTTGAGAGTTTTGGTCAATTTTTATAAATACTATCTAGATGTTTTCTCTCTTTATTGTTTTCTATTGGGTAGCTGTGGGAGGGGTTACTTTTGAAATCACTATGCATTAATTTTATCTTATTTTCAAATAAGAAATTTAAGTTTTTTAATGCATATGTTAAATTAAATGTAAAAATGTTACAAATAAGATGAATGAAGAATTGTTTCAGGAACTGGCGATCTTCCACGAGTGCCGTCAACCCCAGGAAGCAGGAATGTGTGAACGAAACACAAAACTGGCCAGAAGAACTGAGGAAACACAGCTAAAAGTGTCCAAAAAGGTGCTGATGCCATCTTGATTTTAATGCAGGTGACACCGAGGAATGCGTTGGGGCAGAGATGGTCTATGGGCAGCCAATACGGACGCCTTGGGGAACAAAGCCCGCACCACCAGTAGGGATGGATAATGGTGGGTAATGAATAAGCATATATTAGAGACACCGAGAGAGAGCGACACACACATACCCAGACAGACAGACACACACACACAGACACAGAGAGACATATACACACACACAGACACACACAGAGACACACACAGACACACACGTAATATTTGCTTAAGTTGTCGTTTGTTTCCATGAAATTATCTCAAAGATATTGCTGCGGGTCGACTGTGGAGGCCACTCCTGTGATCGCGGTTCGTTTTACTGCGCTTTTTTGGCCAAAATGGCCACACTTTCACGCACGACCACGCCGTACATGGAAAGATTAATGATGCCTGGCGTCCCATTGGCCTGAAATATTCTATTAAATTTTATTAAAATGTTCAAAAAAAAGCTTAACATAACGTAATACATTTTGCTTATTTTCAAGTTGTGGAGAGTGAGGAGGGTTTTCATGGACTACAAAAGGATTTGGACTGTTTGGAAAGATGGCAGATGGAGTTTAATGTAGGTAAGTGTGAGGTACTTTATTTTGGTAAGAATAACCAAGACATATGCAGTGAAGGGGAGGGCATTGAGGAACAGAGGGACCTTGGAGGAATGGTTCAATAGACAATAGGAGCAGGAGTAGGCCCTTCGGCCTGTCGAGCCTTCAGTGACCGCCATTTTACAGATCATGGCTGATCACTACTATCAGTACCCCATTCCAGCCTTATCCCCATAACCCTTTACTCCTTTGCCCACTAGAGTCTTATCTAACGCTCTTTTGAACATAATCAGCGAATCTGCCTCTTCCACCCTCTGTGGCAGAGCATTCCACAGATTCACACTTCTCTGGGTAAAAAAATGTTTTCTCATCTCCGTCCTAAAGGGCCTACCCTGTATTCTTAAACTATGCCCTCTAGTCCTCGTCTCCCCCATCACTGGGAACAAGTAATCCGACTTCACCCTGTCCATCCCCCTGATAATTTTGTATACCTCAATCATGTCCCCCCTCATCCTTCTAAACTCCATCGGATATAAGTTCAGTTTTTCTAGCCTTTCAGCATATGTCAACCCCGCCATCGCTGGAACTAACCTTGTAAATCTGCGCTGCACACCCACTATAGCTAGTATGTCCTTCCTCAAAATTGGAGACCAGTACTGGACGCAATACTCCAGGTGGGGTCTCACCAGGGCCCTGCACAACTGCAGAAGGGCGTCTCTGTTCCTATGCTCCAATCCCCTCTTTATGAAAGCCAACATGCTATTTGCCTTCTTCACAGCTTTCTGAACCTGCATGTTAGCCTTCAGTGACCGGTGAACAAGTACACCCAGATCCATTTGCTCCTCCCCACTCCCTAGCTTGTCTCCATTTAGAGAATACTCAGCTTTCCTATTATTGCCCCCAAAATGGATAACCTCACATTTGCTCACATTGAACGTCATCTTCCATTCAGCAGCCCACACCCCCAACCTGTCCAAGTCCCTCTGCATTTTCCTGATATCACCCTCACACCCCACACCGCCACGCAGTTTAGTGTCATCTGCAAATTTGCTCATGTTATTAATCCCCTCATCCAAATCATTTACAGAAATTACAAACAACTGAGGACCCAATACCGATCCCTGCGGCACTCTACTCGTCACATCCTGCCATCCTGAAAAGGACCGGCTTACTCCAACCCTTTGTTTCCTATTTCTTAACCAATTTCCTATCCATGTCAGCACCTTACCTCCAATTCCATGCTCCCTGATCTTGCCCACTAGTCTTCCACTTCTCTATCTTATACTTACTCCCTTTGGATTTGATATTGCACTTGATTTCATTAGTTAGCCACGACTGCCATTTGCATCTCCTAGAGCCTTTCCGCCACTTTGGAATAAATTTGTCCTGAATCCTGTGGAAAATGTCCAAAAGCACCTGCCATTTTTCCCGAGTTGTCCTCCCAGCTAGTGTATCTTTCCATTTTATTTTGGCTAGCTCCTCCATCATAGCTGCATAATCCCCTTTATTTAACTGCAGTACAGATGCTTCCGACTTCCTTTCTTTTTCCCTTTCTAATTGCCGCTCAAAAATAACCATACCATGGTCACTATTCCCTAATGGCTCCCCTACATCGAGGTCACTTATTAACTCTGCGTCGCTGCACAGCACCAAGTCCAGAATTGACTTCCCCCTGGTAGGTTCCTCCACTAGCTGCTCCAAGAAAGTATCTCGTATTGGGTAGGACACGTAACAGCAGCATCGTATAATTCAAAAGCAAGAGGAGTAGCTATATTAATTAGTAAAAATGTGCCATTTAAAATAGAAGAGGAAATAATAGATCCAGCAGGGAGATATGTAATGATAAAATGTCAGATATATTCGGAGTTTTGGAATCTACTCAATGTATATTCACCTAACGAAGAAGATCAAAAGTTTATGCAAGATATCTTTTTGAAGGTAGCAGATACGCAAGGGAACATATTAATAGGAGGGGATTTCAACCTGAATTTGGATTCAAATATGGATAAAACTGGGGAAAAAAATTAACATAAAGAACAAAGTAACCAAATTTATAATTAAATCAATGGATGAAAGTATCTCGTAGACATTCAATAAACTCACTCTCTTGTGTTCCTGCCCCCGTCTGATTATCCCAGTCCACTTTCATGTTGAAGTCCCCCATAACTACCGTATTGCTACCACTTTGACATGCCACTCTTAATTCCTGATTTATACTTTAATATCTGAGCTACTTTTCGGAGGCCTGTAAATGACCCCCATTATGGTCCTCATGCCTTTACAATTTCTTAATTCTATCAAAACAGACTCTACCCACCTGTTTCAATGTCTTTCCTTTCAAATGCCTGAATTTTATTTCTTACCAACAGAGCTACCCCACCCCTTCTTCCCAACTTTCTGTCTTTTCTATAGGACGTGTACCCGGGAACATTGATTTCCCAATCCTGCCGTTCCCGCAGCCATGTCTCTGTAACTCCGACATCTCCTGTCCAAGCTGCAGATTGCAAGGGCTGTAAAGTGCTGCCACCGCCTGTTCACACCGAGTACTGCATGCATGAAGCGAGAGGGGGAGAGAGAGAGAGAGAGATCTAGGTATAATACCACCACCTGGTGTCCAGACTCGCGAACTACAGGATACATGATTTTTATTTTTCATGGGAGTGTTGGAGAATGAGAGGAGACTTGATTAAGGTTAACAAAATTGAGCAAGATGGATAATATGGAGCTCCAATGAACAGGGAGGTCTCACCTGTGAAGGAGCAAGTGTGAGATCTCCCAGTTCATTCTTGCTCGGGCAGTGGTGGCCAATTGCAAGACAGCTCCAATTAGGGGAAGAGAATATGCTGTTTCAGGTCATGGATTTGAAACGGTTTCCCCAGTTGTGCCATTCAGACTCAAGAGAGCAGATGCTTGCAGACAGGAAGGAAACCTAGTTTTATTGTGGAGAATTGCTTGTTTTTCGGGGTGAAGGTTGTTTGTGGTCTGAGATTCCTAAATACTTCACAATGGAAGCAGCAATTTTCCTTGTGCCCGATTGCTACATAGCGGGTAAAATGTCTCAAATCTATCGCTCAGCCAGGACTTTGGGTCATTGATTTGGAGAGAGAGTGATGGCTTGGCAATATTTATAGCATGGTGAGTCCAAAGCTCTCAAAGTGACAGTGTGGAAGGAGTTTGTCTGTTCTTTGTGTTTTCTGCCACCCTTGAGAACTTAAAAAGTGTCCGTGAATTGTGGTATTGGTGAGACACAAGCTTGTTTTGCCCTCTTTTTGTTCTGTATGTCTATAAAGTTTCAGTTTAGGGATAAAATGTCCAGACACTGTTCTGTTCAAAAGTCTAGTAACTAAATCAGATTCTCCCGAGTTCTTGTCATGGATATGTATCAAGAAGCCTGTTTTGCAGCAGTCGTGTTGCATTAGAGGTGCACATACAATTTTCAAAAATAATGAGTTTGAAACCAGAAAAAGATCAGGTCGTGCCCAAAGGTTCATCCGTGCAGTTGAATTGAATTGATGCCCCCAGGTCCAGAATGTGCACTTCCACCCCATGGTCTTGAGCTTCCCAATTCGCCAATGAACTTACGGCCCCCTTGAGCTGTGGAGTGTGGGAGGAAATCCACACAGACACCAAGAGGATGTAGAAACTTCTTGCAGTCAGTGCTCACTTGATCCATGACTCGTGCTGGAGAGGTGGGACTACTGTCCTGCCTTCATCTTGTGTCGGCTAATTTTTGTCTGATGGTGGATGGACGTCTGACATGATATTCCCTTGGCCTTGAGGGAAAGAAGTGTAGAAATTGCCAGGGCTCTGACAGAAATATTTAAAACCTGTTTATCCACGGGTGAGGTGCCAGAGGAATGGATGTAATCTAATGTTCCTTTGTTGAAAAACGGCTTCAAAAGCCAACCAAGTGAGCCTGACAGTGATAGGTTAATTATTGGAGGGTAATCAGAGAGTACCTCGAAAAGAATCTGTTCAAATAGCTGGCGTTGATCAACCATCACATAGAATACAGGAGTCGGGCAGTGAGGTTGAGACTAGACAAGATATTGGTGAGGCTCTTTTGTGAGTACTGTGTGCAGTTCTGGTCACCAAATGAGAGGAAAGCTATCAATAAAGTAGAGAGGGTGCAGAGAAGATTTACGTCAATGTTACCTGGATATCAGCAACTAGATTACAAAGAAAGATTCAGCAAATGAAGTCTTTATTCTTTGGATTGTAGATGGTTGAGAGGGGATTTGATCGAGGTCTTTAAAATTACTAGGAGGATAGAACGAGTTGATGTGGATAGACTTTTTTCATTGCGGGAGCAGAGATTGAAACAGGAGGTAAAAGTTTGGAAGTAACATGAGGGGGAACTTCTTTACTCAGAGTGGTGGCTGAGTGGAGTGAGCTTCCGGGAGAAATAGTGGCGGCAGGGTCCATTTTGTCATTTCAGGGAAAATTGGAGGGGAGGGGAATGCAGAGAGGTGGTACGAGAGGAGAGTATTTAGTTCAGTGCAGACAAGAAGGGCCAAGTGACCTGTTTCTGTGCTGTAATTGTTATAGGGTTAAAATGTGTGGCAGTAACTTGGAAGTCCGATGCGTATTTGGGAATGGGTCGATGGCCACACTGAAATAGGCCGTTGATTCCCACTTGAAATAATTACATCGAATTCACGGAACAAATTTGAATTTCTCTTTTGAAGATTTGGGATGTGTATTTACCAATTGTCGGAATTAAGTGTTAACCACCCAACACGAACTTTCTGACTCCTAAAACCAAGAAAACCAAGATTTTATTTGAGAGTTTTGGTCAATTTTTATAAATACTATCTAGATGTTTTCTCTCTTTATTGTTTTCTATTGGGTAGCTGTGGGAGGGGTTACTTTTGAAATCACTATGCATTAATTTTATCTTATTTTCAAATAAGAAATTTAAGTTTTTTAATGCATATGTTAAATTAAATGTAAAAATGTTACAAATAAGATGAATGAAGAATTGTTTCAGGAACTGGCGATCTTCCACGAGTGCCGTCAACCCCAGGAAGCAGGAATGTGTGAACGAAACACAAAACTGGCCAGAAGAACTGAGGAAATACGGCTAAAAGTGCCCAAAAAGGTGCTGATGCCACCTTGATTTTAATGCAGGTGACACCGAGGAATGCGTTGGGGCAGAGATGGTCCATGGACAGCCAATACGGACGCCTTGGGGAACAAAGCCCGCACCACCAGTCGGGATGGATAATGGTGGGTAATGAATAAGCAAATATTAGAGACACTGATAGAGAGCGACACACATACCCAGACAGACAGACACACACACACAGACACACACACACACACACACAGACACACACAGGAAGAGACAGAGAGAGACTCTGACAGCGAGAGAGAGACAGAGAGACACACACAGACGGATACACACACAGACACACACAGACAGATAGAGAGACACACACAGATGGAGAGAGAGATACACAGAGACAGAGAGACACACATAGAGACAGAGAGAGACACACACACACACGACACAGAGAGACAACACACACACACGACACAGAGAGACACACACACACACACACAGACAGAGAGAGAGAGAGACACACACACATACAGACACAGAGAGAGTCACACATTGAGACACAGAGGGAGAGACAGAAAGAGAGACACACACAGACAGTGACACACACAGAGAGAGAAAGACACACAAACAGACAGAGAGAGAGACACACAGAGAGAGAGAGAGACACACACACACAGACCCACACAGAGAGAGACACAGACAGAGAGAGGGAGATAGAGAGAGAGACATGGACACAGAGAAACAGACAGAGAGACACAGACAGAGAGACACAGACAGAGAAACACACACACACACACAGACACAGACACACAGACACAGAGAGAGACACAGACACAGAGAGACACACACACACTGAGACAGACACAGAGACAGATACAGAGACACAGACAGAGAGACACACACACATACCCAGACAGACAGACACACTCACACAGAGACACAGAGAGACAGATATATAGACACAGAGAGACAGATATACCGACACAGACACACAGAGAGACACATACAGACAGAGAGAGAGAGACTGACAGCGAGAGAGAGACACACAGACAGAGAGAGACACACAGACAGAGAGAGACACACAGACAGAGAGAGACACACAGACAGAGAGAGACACACACACACAGAGACAGACACAGAGACAGACACAGATACAGAGACACAGACAGAGAGAGACACACACACATACCCAGACAGACAGACACACTCACACACAGACACAGAGAGACAGATATATAGACAAAGAGAGACAGATATACAGACACAGACACACAGAGAGACACATACAGACAGAGAAAGAGACACTGACAGCGAGAGAGAGACAGAGAGAGAGACACAGACAGAGAGAGACAGAGAGAGAGAGTCACAGACATACACACACAGAGACACACACAGACAGACACACACAGACAGAGAGAGACACACAGACAGAGAGTGACACACAGACACAGAGACACACACAGAGAGACACAGAGTGACACAAAGAGAGACACAGATAGAGAGAGAGACACAGACAGAGAGAGAGACACAGACAGAGAGAGAGACACAGACAGACAGAGACACAGACAGACAGAGACACAGACAGAGAGACACAGACAGAGAGAGAGAGAGACACAGAGAGATAGAGACACACACAGACTGACAGAGAGAGACCCCTTGGTTGTGCACTTAACTCCCTCATCTCTCCTGGCAGGATCTCATCACCTTTCCTACCCGTGGACCATGACATCTGTCTGCTCATCCTCCTTCCTGAGAATGG
Organism: Narcine bancroftii; assembly: GCF_036971445.1. NCBI lineage: Eukaryota > Metazoa > Chordata > Chondrichthyes > Torpediniformes > Narcinidae > Narcine > Narcine bancroftii. The sequence goes on along the minus strand of NW_027211804.1, from coordinate 492,298 downwards.
TGTGAACTCTACCCTAGAAACCCCACAGCAAAGAAAAGGGACCCTTCGGCCCTTCTCGTCCATGGTGAAATATCATTCTGCCAGTTTCATCGACCTGCACCCAGTCCCTAACCCTCCTGACTTCCCACATCCATGGATCTCTGCAATTGATTCTTAAAACGTAAGAGTTTGAATGTTAAATGGCAGACCATTGAGGAGTGTTGTCAAACAAAGGGATTGAGGAACTGTGGTACAGAACTGCCCAAAAGTGGAGTCCCTTGTAGAGATGGGGGGGGTGGGGGGGAGTGAAGAAAGCTTCTGGTATTTTGGCCTTCAGAAGTGAGAGGATTGAGTGCAGGAGGTGGGAGGCCACGAGGAAGTTGGACGAGGCATGGGTGAGGCCAACTTGGGAACATTGTGTGCCGTTTGGGTGGCCGGAGGAGAGGAAGGATAGGAATGAGACAGCGCGTCGAGGAGAGGGACAAGAAGGTGGTCTGGCTTTCGGGGTTTGAGTTCCAGGGGAAGGTTGGACAGGCTGGGACTTTATTCCCTGGAGCGTCGAAGATTGAGGAAGATTTGAAAATTGTGAGGGGGGACGGATCGTGTCCATGGGGACAGGCTGTTTCCAAGGAGAGTGGGAGAGATTCAAAGAGGAGGACATGGATTGAGATTGAAGGGGGATTTTCTTCCCTCAGAGGGGGGTGGGAACGTGGAATGAGCTTTGGGCCAAGGTGGTGGAGGTGGGATGGACTGGAATCTTGGGGGGGAATGTGGGGCAGATCCTGGTGTGGAAATGTGCAGCCTGAAGGGGAGATGGACTGGAGGCCCGAGCCAGCTCTCGGACCCTTCCCCAGTGGGACGAGGTTCTCAGGAGAGAGGGGGCTCCAAAGGGCTGGACCTCGAGCCCTGGGACTCCATCCAGGGGCTCGGGGTGGTGGAGAGGAGATCCCGAGGAGGGGTGGATCAAGCTCTCGCGAGAGCGACCCCTGGTGGCTGCCATGTTGTTGATCTTTCCCGCCTTTGGAGGAGTTGGTCGCGAGCGGGAGGGGGAGAGAGGTTCGTGTCGGTTCCTCACGGGCGGGAATCGGGGCATTTTGGGAGCGAGACCAGGGAGGACGGAGTTTCCACGGGTCGCCCTTTGGGTCTGGAGCGGCCGGAGCTCGGAGGGGAACGGGCAGGGGGATGGTTGTGAGGTGGGGCCGGGGTACCGTGAGGAAGTTTGGGTCGGGGTGGCGTTAGGGTGTGTGGTAGTCGGGGACCCGCGAGGCTTAAGGGGGGGGGGGGGGGTCGGGGTCCGTGAGGCTGTGGGGGGGAGGGGGATCCGCGAGGCTGAGGGGGCTCGGGGCCCGCGAGGATGAGGGGGCTCGGGGCCCGCGAGGCAGAGGGGGGAGAGGGACGGGGACCCAGAAGGGTGAGGGGGTCGGGGACCCAGAAGGGTGAGGGGGTCGGGGACCCAGAAGGGTGAGGGGGTCGGGGACCCAGAAGGGTGAGGGGGTCGGGGACCCAGAAGGGTAAGGGGTTCGGGGACCCAGAAGGGTGAGGGGGGTAGAGGACCCAGAAGGGTGAGGGGGACCCGCCAGAGGGGTGTGGGATATCTGCAAGAGGAGTGAGGGACATGCAAGGCTGTGGGGGGCGGGGATCCTGCGAGGCTGAGGGGGACGGGTATCCAGAAGGTTGAGGGACACGCAAGGCTGAGGTACTCGTGGAACCAGAAGGGTGAGGGGAATGAGGACCCAGAAGGGTAATGGTGATCAGGACACAGAAGGGTGAGGGTGATCAGGACCCAGAAGGGTGAGGGTGATCAGGACCCAGAAGGGTGAGGGTGATCAGGACCCAGAAGGGTGAGGGTGATCTGGACCCAGAAGGGTGAGGGTGATCAGGACCCAGAAGGGTGAGGGTGATCAGGACCCAGAAGGGTGAGGGTGATCAGGACCCAGAAAGGTTAGGGGGGACGGGGACCCAAAAAGCTGAGAGAGGACAGGGACCCAGATGGCTGACGAGGACCCAGAAGGCTGAGGGGGAAGTGGGGACCCAGAAGGCTGAGGGGGGAAGGGGACGGGGACCCAGAAGGTTGAGGAGGTACGGGGACCCAGAGGGCGGAGGGGGGGACCGGGACGTGGACCCAGAAGGCTGAGGGCACCTGCGAGGCTGAAGGTGGGGGTGGGAACCCGCGTGGTTTAGGGGATCCGTGTGGTTGAGGGGATCGGAGAACTGCGAGTGTGAGGGGGACCCGTGAGGGTGAGGGAGTCCCGGCCCCATGGATGGGAATGAGCAGGAAGGGGTGCTGGTCAGTGGGACGAGTATATCAGTTCACCACAGATTGTAAGCTTTCAGTTCTGTAATGAGACGTCATTAACTATGACACCGACAGCCCAACCCTCTTTCTCCCAGTTCCACTGCAGACATTGGAAGACGGTCCTCTTTAAAATAATCCAAATACCCCTTGGCGCGGACCCGCCGAAGCCACAGATTAGAATCTGCATCTCAGATGGTGAAGTCTTCAGATTTTTCTTTAAAATATTGTTTACATTGTAAAACCATTTGGAAAGTGCGTTCACATATATTGTTATGTTCAAATCAAAAGGAAAAACTAGCACTAAGCAAGGTTCAAAAAAAAACACACAGGAATAAAGTGCCAGCATCCTGGAGATGGATTTCACAGTGACTAAGGACAAGATTTGTTCTTGTCTCTAGCTGTGCACACACGAGGATGAGAGCAGTGTTTGAGATGCTCTAGCCAGAAAGAATTCCAATCCATATCCCCTCGGTTTTATTCCTCGGGCTGACGGCAAGGTTCAGACTGAAATAGCAGAGGATGAGAATCCAGGCAAAAGGACAGAAGCCCAGACCAAGCAACAATTTGGGCAGAAGGATTTAGATCCACTGGTAGAGAGAGAGAGAGAGAGAGAGTGGAAGGATACTGTCAGAATGCCCATAGGATTTAACCTGCTTAAAAGCAGGTGGCACAAATCTGTGCAGAGGGGCACAATTTAAAGGCGATTGCAGATGTTTGATTGGGAAGCTGCAGGAATTCAGCCCATCAGAATGAAGTAAATGCAATATCCAGAGAGAAACCTTGGGCTTTTCTCTGGAGTGATGCAGGAAGCTCATAGAGTGAATGGATTTGAGGCAGAGCTTGGTGGAGGAGCAGGCAGTGCTGAGGAAACACAAGGCTGCTGAAGGACTTGTAGAAAGAGAACGTGCAGAAGGCTGCGGGTGCCTGGAGTGCATGGCCGGGCAGGATGGTGTAGTCTGGAATAATAGGGACCTTTAACATTTAGACAGGCACATTGATGCAAGAAAAATAGTGGGTTTACGGGTGTGAGGGGTGAAAGGTTCAGTTTGTAGTAGGTTTGATCAGTTGTCTTGTGACACCAATACCCCTGAGCAAAAAGCTCTGCAAAAGTTAAGACACCACCCAGGATATCTTAGGTAAAAACCCTCCACCATTGAGAACATTTGCAGGGAACGCTGCTGTCAGAGAGCAGCAGCAATCAAGGATCCACATCACCCGCTCTGTTCTCACTGCTCCCATCAGGAAAGAGGTATAGCTGGGTTCAGGAACAGCAGCTACCCCTTCATCACGAGACTCAACACACATTCAGGGACTCATTTAAAGACTCTCCCTTTTGCACTTTGAATTTTTTCTCTCTCTATTGCAGTTTGTTTTCATATCCACATTTTCAGAGATTACAAGTAGATGAGTCCAGTTGGGGAAACTTGGTTTTGGTCTATATAATGGTTACATTCATCCCCTTTTATTGTTCATTTATATTAGTGTCTGGGCCCCTATGTGGTCCAAGTACAGTTGACAGACCTTTACCAAAGGGTCACGTTTATGTGATTTTTTTTTTCCCGTAGGTAACAGCAGTTCATTTCCTCAGCCCAGCGTGCTATCGGACATCCAGTTGATCGTGATACATCTTTTCGCGAAGGCCAGTGCTATTTTTATAAATGAGATTAGATATTTGGTCAAGTTGTCGCTTGTTTCCATGAAGATATTGCTCCAGGTATCACGTGGAGGCCACTCCTGTGATCGTGGTTAATTTTTCTGCGCTTTCTTGCCAAAATGGCCTCACTTTCACGCACGACCACGTAGAAAAGTTTAATGAAGCTCATCATCCCATTGGCCTTCATTTCGGTTGAAGCACTGCATGCAGATTTTACAAAGCTGTCTGAAACCCTTTTTCCACGGGAATCCCAGTTCATTGGCCATGCAGTGTCTCAGGTTAGGAAGCCCTTGGTGCCATTTCCACTGGGACACAAGATTGCTTTTCCACTGAACACAACTCATCCCCGGGGAGCGGAGTGTTCTGCCTTCGACTGGAAACAGGTGATTCTCTGCTGTCTCTGTTCCACTGGTTTTACCATCAGGCCGACATCGGCAAACGCCGAGGATATGAGTAGGGTTAGAGGTGGCGTGAAATGACATCATTTGACACTGGCATTTGGACAGTGTCCCTTTTCCACTGGACCCTGTCCCAGTAAATTCCCGGGATTGGGCATGAGGGGCTGTACTTTTGAAGTTGAAACACTTTGCAGAGCAAAGTCTTGGAATTTAATTTCTTCAACTATGTACGCTATTCTGGCGCTCCATCCTGTAGGATGTAGGTGGTTCCTTTCATTGCACCTGAATCAATCCCTGACTAATCACAGAGCACTTCTGGTGTAGGGATTGCTTCAAGTGGAATTTGAGTTTGGGAGCATTTTGAAAACCACAGGTCTAAGTTATAGGGAAAGGTTAAGCAAGATTTTTATTCTGCGGAGCATAAAAGGTTGAGGTTGGATTGGGTTGAGGTATTTAAAATTATTGGGGTATAGATTTGAGGTGGGTTGAGAGAAAGGGGCAGAAGTTTAGAGGAAATGTGAGGGGGGACTTTCACTCAGAGTGGTGGGTGTGTGGAATGGACTTGCAGATGAAGTGGAGGAGGCAGGCTCAATATTAGCACTTAAGGAGAAGTGGGATATGTATTTGGACAGGAAAAGAATGGAGGGTCAAGGGGTGAGTGTAGGTCAATGGGATGAGGTAGGACAAAGTGTTCGGCGTGGACTCGAAGGGCCAAGTTGGCCTATTTCGATGCTGTAATAGTTAGAGAGGTAAAACGTGTATGTGAACATTTTGGGTCCAGTGACCATAGATTAGTTTCCAATCAATTATGGATAAGAGTGGGGTCTGCTGCAACAGCACCACTCAATCAATGCACCGGACACAGTTAATCAGGAAAGATGTTTATTCAGACTTGTTCCTCTCTTAGGTCTCTTGCCCACGACCTTACCAGAGAGAGGGGGATCTTTTTCTCTTCTATCCATTAGTGACTGGTGTCGCCCTCTATTCTGCTAATATTTCAAAACAGCACTGATCCCACGTTAAATGTTCCACTTGAAACTCAAACATGTTACAGACTAAACCAAGCCAGTCATCTTTGCTAAAATTAATGATGAGGGAGAAAATGAAGGGAACATAAAGCAAGGGAGTAACAGGGAGAGGATGCAGAAAATAATGCAGGCTGAATGAGAGGGGAAAGAAATCAGGCTTCAGATGATTAAGGAAGACGAGGCGAAAGAAGGAGACCCTAGGACACTGCCACCCTATGTTGAGAATGAGGACTCAAAAGATTCCTTGTGGGCAAGGCTATCTGCATGTGCTTCCCAGCAGCCACCGTGACTAGTCCTGCATCTCGCTTGGTTCAATAAAAGGTGGTTTCAGACTTGGCTCTGACGTAAACAATTTGCTCATTTTTAAACCAACTTTCCTCCCTCCGTCATTGACGGCCATGACACTGTGCACGAGTGAGGAAGATGGGGTGAAAGATCTTGAACTGAAAGTTACCTGCAGTAATTGGAAACCTGCCTTCCAGAGAGCTTCAATCATGTCAATGTTTCACCAGTTGTTGGACTTTACCAGCGATGAAACAGCGTCCCACTCCCACAGTGTTTCCTGTTACTAACTTGGACAGGAGTAAAAAAATGATTCACACAAAGAATTATAAACCAGGGGAAAGATATACTCTGAAAACAACAAGAAATGTTGTTCATATCCCACTGTGCTCCCGATAGAAGTCAAAATCCAATGGGCTTTATGAACTAAAACACAAATGGAACTTAACCCAAGATTATTCCCCCACCCCCCGTCCTATTAAATGTTGAATCCTGTTGTGTGAAGAAGGAGTTGCCTGGAACGTTAGCCCATCCCAGAAAGCTCACCAGACTTGGACTGCAGATCAACACTTAAGGATGACCAGCCGCAGCTTAATTTAATGCAATGCTTATTCCCCCCCCCCCCACCAGCAAAAATCTTCAGCATTGCTTCATTGAAACTGGTCTAATTCCAAATAAGATCAGCAATGTCTTTTGGACCGAGTACAAAAGAGAGAGAGCTGAGGTACCTTCGAAACCCAGAACCAAATACATGCAACATTCAGTGGCAGCTCTCCTTGCATCTAATCAAGCACTTTTGAGCCACTATGAACTGTTCCCCAAGAGAATTCATCCAACCATCCATGAGTGCATTCCTGTCAACTCGAAAGCCGAGAGGGGATTTGGTAGAGTATTTAAAATTACAAGAAGGATGGATAGAGTTGATGTGGATAGGCAATTCCATTGCAAGTGGGAGAGATTGAAACAAGAGGTCTTGAGTTAAGAGGCAAAAGTTTTGAAGTAACGTGAGGGGGAACTTCTTGACTCAATGGTGGCTGAGTGGAGTGAGCTTCCGGGAGAAATAGTGAAAGCAGGGTCCATTTTGTCATTTAAGAGAAAATTGGAGGGGTGGGGAATGCAGAGAGGTGGTACTAGAGGAGAGTATTTAGTTCAGAGCAGACGAGAAGGGCCAAATGACCTGTTTCTGTGCTGTAATTGTTCTAGGGGTAAAATGTGTGGCAGTAACTTGGAAGCTCAACATGAACCTTCCGACTCCTAAAATCAAGAAATTTAAGATGTTAGATTTTATTTGAAAGGTTTGGTAAATTTTTATAAATACTATCCAGATGTTTTTTTCTTTTTTTCTTTACATCAGGAAAAATTAAATGAAATGGTTCTTGCAGTCAAGAGCAAGAGAATTCCTCCAATCCAGCCCTTGCCCACAAACACCCCCCCCCCCCCCCCCCCATTCTGGGATCAACCCATCAGCAGCGTCCACTTCAGAGACAAACCTCAGGCACGAACATCCCAAAACCATCATCCCAAGACAAGGGGTTAATTTTTTTTAATCACTATGCATTCATTTGATGTTATTTCAAATAAAAAATTAGTTTTTAATGCATATGTGAAATTAAATAATTTAAAAAAAATAAGATGAATGAAGAATTATTTCAGGAATTATCAATCATCCACTACTCCCATTAACCCCAGACACCAGTACTGAATGAAAAACTAAACTGGCCAGATTGACTGAGTAAACACAGCTAAAATTGGCCAAAAGGTGCTGATGCCATCATTGATTTAAATGCAAGAGACACTGAGGACTGCATTGGGACAGAGATGGTCCATGGACAGCCAATACGGATGCCTTGGGGAACAAAGCCCGCACTGCCAGTTGGGATGAATTAGATTATGACATAAGCAAATATTAGATACCCCCCCCCCCCCACAGAGAGACCCAGCCTTGATTTTCATTTTTTATATTGATAGAGAGATCCCAGACATCACCAAATGTACCGAGACCCCACCGCATGTTATCAGTTAAAGGCAACGTATTCCTCTCTAATGGAACTTTTACTACCTCTATTACAGGAAACATCCTCCCTGCCTCATTTGCCATTGGAACGTTAGGCCCGCTTGTCGTCACAAGGCCAGAAAACGCTTGAGTCAGAATACTGATCATCGTTTGAGGAGTGACGAAGGAATTTGTGAGCACGATAAGAATCCTGTTTCACTCTGGTCTGAGATTGGATGGTGAGTCCTCAGCTACACATCCCTGCAACACACTCTCCTTCGCCAACAACTGCCTCACACTCCTATTCACCCCACCAGCTCCGTGCATTCCCCCTCATTCACCTGCGATTTTCCCCCCCACAAACACCTGTTAACCTGCCACCTCCACTGAAGAGTGGGTGAACACACAAATCCCTTGCAGACGGGGCCAGATTTGATCCAGAGTCATGGACTTAACAGGACCATAACACCACCTGTGGCATAAATATTCCCAAACCAATGCTCTAGGGCACTGGGAGAGCAAACAGCTCAAATTCTGCATTTGAGAAGTTTGAACTGCTGCACAACCATCAGGATCAAAGAAAACCCTAGTTTGCTTAGTTTTCAGCTGTCATAGACCACAAAAGGCTTCCAAACCAAAATTCATAAGACAAGCCCCACAAACAAACAAATCTCTCATAAAGCTCTAACACTCCCCTATCGAGAGGTATCATCTCCTCAAACATCTCAATGCCACAGGTGAGAAAACTGTTTTAACTCCCACTCCAAATTAAAAAGGTGCTATTCCCTTAATTGCAGCTCTCTTGAAGGGCGGAGATGGGCCTTGTTTAAAGGGCCAGCCACAATTTACTGAGATATTTCACACCTGAATTAATTGTCCTCCTGATTCCAGCTCAGGGTTTCAAACAGGAGAGTTTCCCCACTCTCGTCACTTGCAGCTTTCAGGCAGAGATGAGGTGATGCTGCCATCAGTGGAAGGTAGGAAGCCTGGTTTTACTGTGGCTGCTTTTTCTGGGGTGGTTCTTTGAGTTGTTGGGGTGAAAGGAATCCGGTGTTTGTGGAAGCCCCTGTTTGTGGGTAGTTTGCAAACTGGTGTTCCATGTGATTCGTGGGTATTGAGCCAGAGAAATGTGTTGTTTTAATGTGTGTGGTTTACGGTGCCTGCAACTTTAGCTCTTGTCTTGGGATGATGGTTTTGGGATGTTTGTGCCTGAGGTTTGGCTCTGAAGTTGTCGGACTCTGGCTTTCCCTTACTCTTAATTTAGTCTGTATGTGGTCTGAGTCCAGCGTGTTCTTTGAATGAAGTGATAGGAGAAGGTATTCGGTTCAACAGTCAATTTATTACCCAGCACAAGAATAAAACTTAACAGAGCTCTGGGTCAGTCGTTAGTTCATAGGTCACCTGCACAGTGAGCTATTCCCCAAGACTGACCCCTATTGTCCAGTTGGCTCAGTTTATATAGATCAACCTTATCATACAGAACAAAAGTTGGCTTCCTTTGCTAGATCTTTTTGCATAAGGGTTATCACAAGTCATCTCCTGTTTTGCAGATATCTGGGGTGTAGCGCTCCCATCTTAATCCTCCAGGCCAGACTATCCTGTTGTTTTGATCAGAAATTAATTCATCACCAGATATTTCTAATCACCATTCTGTTCCTGTCTGGCCAATTTCTGCTGTTCTCTTTAACACCTCCTCATGCCTTAATCTTCCTCCTAGACTGGTTTTCCATTTCCTTGGTTTCTTGCAGGCCATTCTTTGTTCTGGTCTGGCCTGTGTCTCCTGTGCTACTCACCACCTCCTTCAGTTGGAGCTTTCTTCCTAAATCGTTTTATGAATTTCCTCTCCCTGTATTTGGGAGCAGACAATTTTGCTCAGCCAACTTCGCTCCATGCTGTGATTGCCACTTAATCACATTCCTCTTTTTCCCTGAACCATGCAGTACATATCAACTTATTAATTAATCATTTCTTTCATAATGTTTTAACCCCTAGATTCCAACAAAGTGTAGGCTGCTGATGGTTTGATCCCAGAATTGGGGTGGGGAGGGGGGCGGGGGGTGTTATTTGTGGGCAAGGGCTGGTTTGGAGGCTGCAGGGAATTCTTTTGCTCTTGACTGTAAGAAGCATTTCATTTAATTTTTACTGATGTAACCATCTTACCTTACGTGTGTGTAATATTGCACTATGTTACAGGACAGTCAGTCGAATTTTGATCTTGGCATGTTTAACAGAAAATGACAGTGACCCAGGTTCAAATCTGTCCCTTGTGTCAGGATTTTCCCCCCATCACCTTTTACAAAATGGCAAGGTGAACAGGGGCATTTGTGTGGGTCAGGGTTTTTTTTTAATTAATTTTTAAGAGTTAGTTATATTCTTGTTAATTTTACAAGAATATAATTCAAATCCCGATACATGTGGTTGATTAATACAAATTGAGATCTACGCAGACCCACCCTCTCCACATCCCATATGAGGGACCAGAGATCTTCAACAGATGTTTTATTTAACCATAATATTGTGAATATTTCAAAACTTCACTTCAACCCACCTTTAGGAAATGTGGGCTCCAAAGATAGAATGTTCATCTCGTGAACGATACATTATTTTCTTGTGGTGAACAGTTCCGAACCTCAGCCAGTTTGCAAGATATGGCCACGCACTTTCTAGCTGTACAATTTGCAGCAATTTACACCTGGTAAATATTCAGTTCTAATTTAAATTTAATTCCTTAACATTTCTTTCTCATGGATCCTGTGGGAATTTAAAAAAAAAATACTTATTTCAACCAAGCTGCCCAACTTTAGGACATTGCCAAGTCAAATGCAGAAAAGTACAAATGACTTGTTAACATTTGAAACAAATCCGATTCCATGTATTTTCTTTTGAGGTGTCTGGTGAATAAAATTGTATTGAACCAGTCTATCTCATTTATAACGATCAGTCCATTTTCTATGTTCAAATCTCCATCCCATCTTTGCCTCAGTTTATGAATTCCTAATTTCTCAGCTTTTGCAGTCATTTCTACATTACTGAATAAATTTATATTCCCATGACCTGTTTCAGATGGTCAGGGCTTGTTATGACCTGTTACTGTTCTATCTGCCACTGTATTTTACATTTTGCATATCCTCTTCCTAACGACAAGGAAAGGACTTCTTGTTGGTCATCTAATCTCATGTACCAGTTAGGGTTAGGGAACACAAAAAAATCAACAGGAGTCTGGAAGAGTTGCTCACAGTTCATGTTAGTAATCATTCTCTGCCTGCCTGATTTCTGGTTTCCAATTTACCCAAATGTCTTAATTTCATAGCAGTCTTAAATTCTTCACTTCAAAGCAGAAACAATGCCATTCAGGGTCTGAGTGGTGCTGGGGGCTTATTGCAGCCTTTGGATCAGGTCTAACAATTTGCACCATTGTTTTGAAGATCAGGCAGGCATTTGGATATGTATGGCTCAGTAGAGGAGGTGAGAATTGATCCCTGTCTGGAATGTGCTTTTTAACTCTCTTTCCCAGCTTTCTGCCAAAGTGGTTTCTTCATCATAATTCCCAGAAGAAGATATTCTACAGCTAATATTCCACACACTTCACCAAATGAGGCTAGTTGTGGGAAAAAGAAGTTCCTGTCTGTGTGGATGGACAATTTAAGGGTGAAAAAATGACCTGATGTCCACATATAGTAACTCAACCAAATTCTGTAAGGACACAAATGCTGGAGAAGCTCATCTGATCAAGCAGTGAACCTTTATAGAGTACAGATACTCGTAGCCCTGTTAAAAGGCACAAGCCTGAAACACTGGTTGTGTATCTTTTTTTAAACTTTATTTATGAACATATAAAATACATAGTAAACAAAATAAACCAACCTCCCAAAAAAAACTATATTCCATCCCCCCTCCCCATAATTAACCCCCCCCAAACTCCCTCGACTGAGGGAGAGAAAAATCATATCAATTCGTTGCGGCAGAATGAAAACACCAAACCTAATTTTCCACGTCATCGCAATGCATTTACTGGCCACTGCTAATACTAACTGAATAAACTCAATTTGAGGTTTATCCATTCTTAATCCCGTTGTTCAAGTTGTAATATACCGCATTAGAAAAAGCAGTGGATCGAACATAAAAAGAGTTTCTTTAAAGTAGTTTCAAATAAATCCTCAAAGGCTTAACTTTATCACACAACCAGATAGACAAAAAAAAGTATTAATTTGAATCCCACAATGAAAACATTAGTCTGAATGACTAAATCCTTATCTTTTTTTCCTGGAGTTAAATACAACTGATGTAAAAAAAAATTATAATTCACCCAATTATATCGCACATTCATCAATTTAATCCACCATCTTCACACATAGTAAGTAGTCCGTTCTTCTTGGGTTAATTCAAAAGAAGAATCTCCCATTTAATCTAAAGTTGGTTTAGCCATTTTCTGTTGTCACAAACATTTCTGAAATAGATCCCTTTTTTTGCCCCATTTACAATTTTCAATTTTAGTTAACTTGGGTATCTTCAATTCCCGCCCAAATCCACCTGTGACAGCACTTGCATGGAATGACACCCGTTTACCATGTCCCTCTGTTCAAACTCACTCCTCAGTGCCCGACCGTTCACCGTGTCTATCTTTTCTTGGTTTGCCCTTCAAAATGTGACACCTCACACTTGTCTGCATTAAATTCCATCTGCCCTTTCTCCAGCTGGTCCAGATCCTTCTGCAAGATTTCCTGGCTGTCCACAACTCCTCCGTTCTTGGTGTCATCTGCCAACTTGCTAATCCAATTCACCACATTATTGTTCCAGCACCTATCCCTGAGGCACATCTCTCATCACAGGCCTCCAGTCTGAAGAGCAATTGGTCTCACCAACTCACTGGCTTCTCCTGCACAGCCGTTGTTTCACATCCAAAATACAGAGGACATATGGATGGATGTTAAAATTCTAAAAGGTACATTAGTTAAAATGGTGTCAAATCACAAGGAACAGAAGTTGGCCATTCATGCCACTGTGTCTGCTATCCCCTGATCTAAACAGTTCTCGCCTCTCATTCCAAGTTATGGCTTTTTCCCCTGATCCCTTGATACCCTGACTCATTAACCATTTATTAATTCCGCCCCCCCCCCCGCCCCCACCACTTAAACTCTCTTAACAATCCAGCAACAAATTCCATGACCTTCTGGTGAAATAAATTTCTCATCTGCTTTAAATAGGTACCTTCCAATTCTAAGACAATGTCTTTTTATCCAAGGGAAACATTATTCACATCTACTGTCCAATCCTTTCAGCATTGGAAAGGTTTCTGAAATCTCCTCTCCTTCTTCTATACTCCAATGAAGAGTGGAGATATATCATCCTGGTAAATCTCTGCTCTCTCTCCAACAACAGCACATCCTTTTTAAGATAAACTTCGCAGTTCTCCAAATGAGGTCTCTCCCATGCCCTATCAACACCTCCCTACCCTAGAAACAAAGGCCAACATAGAATTTGCTTTCTTTTCCTGCCGATCCAACCTGGTGGTTACCCACTCACTATGTTTTCCTGAACGAGAACCCCCCAAGTCCCTTGACACTTGAAATAATTACATGTAATTTCTGTAACAAATTTGAAATTTTTGGAAAGATTTGGGAATCCTATTTATAAACTGTAGGAATTAAGTTGTAATCGCCCAACCTGAACCTTCTGACTCCTAAAATCAAGAAAATTTGTTAGATTTTATTTGATAGTTTTTTAGTAATTTTTTTATAAATACTTTCCAGATGTTATCTATCTTTTCTATTGGGTTGTTGGGCAGGGGGAATTAAAAAAAATACTATGTATTAATTTTTCATTATCTTTGAATGAGAAATTTACGTACGCATTTAATGCATGTGAAATTAAAATTTTCAAAGAGAAGCTTAACATAACGTAATACATTTGGCTTATTTTCAAGAGTTGTGGAGAGTGAGGAGGGTTTTCATGGAGTACAAAAGGATTTGGACTGTTTGGAAAGATGGCAGATGGAGTTTAATATAGGTAAGTGTGAGGGGCTTTATTTTGGTAAGAATAACCAAGACGTATGCAGTGAAGGGGAGGGCATTGAGGAACAGAGGGATCTTGGAAGAATGGTTCAATAGACAATAGGAGCAGGAGTAGGCCCTTCTGCCTGTCGAGCCTTCAGTGACCGCCATTTCACAGATCATGGCTGATCACTACTATCAGTACCCCTTTCCAGCCTTATCCCCATAACCCTGAACTCCTTTGCCCACAAGAGTCTTATCTAACTCTCTTTTGAACATAATCAGCGAATCTGCCTCTACCACCCTCTATGGCAGAGCATTCCACAGATTCACACTTCTCTGAGTAAAACAATGTTTTCTCATCTCCGTCCTAAAGGGCCTACCCTGTATTCTTAAACTATGCCCTCTAGTCCTCGTCTTCCCCATCACTGGGAACATGTAATCCGACTTCACCCTGTCCATCCCCCTGATAATTTTGTATACCTCAATCATGTCCCCCCTCATTCTTCTAAACTCCATCGGATACAAGTCTAGTTTTTCTAGCCTTTCAGGATATGTGAACCCCGCCATCGCTGGAACTAACCTTGTAAATCTGCGCTGCACATCCTCTATTGCTAGTATGTCCTTCCTCAAAATTGGAGACCAGTACTGGGTGCAATACTCCAGGTGGGGTCTCACCAGGGCCCTGTACAACTGCAGAAGGGCGTCTCTGTTCCTATACTCCAATCCCCTCTTTATGAAAGCCAACATGCCATTTGCCCATTTCACAGCTTTCTGAACGTGCATGTTAGCCTTCAGTGACCGGTGAACAAGTACACCCAGATCCATTTGCTCCTCCCCACTCCCTAGCTTGTCTCCATTTAAATAATACTCAGCTTTCCTATTATTGCCCCCGAAATGGATAACCTCACATTTGCTCACATTGAACGTCATCTTCCATTCAGCAGCCCACACCCCCAACCTGTCCAAGTCCCTCTGCATTTTCCTGACATCCTCCTCACACCCCACACCGCCACCCCGTTTAGTGTCATCTGCAAATTTGCTCATGTTAATAATAATCCCCTCATCCAAATCATTTACATAATTTACAAACAACTGAGGACCCAATACCGATTCCTGCGGCAATCCACTCATCACATCCTGCCATCCTGAAAAAGACCCGCTTACTCCAACCCTTTGTTTCCTATTTCTTAACCAATTTCCTATCCATGTCAGCACCTTACCTCCAATTCCATGCTCCCTGATCTTGCCCACTAGTCTCCCGTGCGGTACCTTATCAAAGGCCTTCTGGAAGTCCAAATACACCACATCCACTGGCTCTCCCAAGTCCACCCTCTTTGTCCCATCCTCGAAAAATTCCAGAAGGTTAGTCAAGCATGACTTACCCTTAAGGAATCCATGCTGACTAGCCCTTATACTATTATTTCTGCCTAAGTGTTCTGCTATTACTCCTTTTATGATAGATTCCAGTATCTTCCCCACCACTGACATCAGGCTGACCGGTCTATAATTTCCCGTTTTCTCCCTCCCTCCCTTCTTAAAAATCGGCACCACATCAGCCACTCTCCAATCCTCAGGGACCTCCCCCGAATCTATGGAACTTTGGAAAATGTCGACCAGTGCCTCCACAATTTCCATAGCAACTTCTTTAAGCACCCTGGGATGCAGCCCATCAGGCCCTGGGGTTTTATCAGCCCTCAGTCCCAACAATTTACTCACAACCTCCTGCTTCTAGATCCGGATATCCATTAGATCCCCTACTTCCCCAGGAAAGTTCCCCAAGTCTCTTGATACCGCATGACCACTACCCCCTAACTGTCCATAACCTATATCCTCCTTGGTGAAGACAGATGCAAAGTATTTGTTAAATTCCTCAGCCAACTCCTTGTTTCCGGTAATAATTCCACCCTTTTCCATTCTTAATGGACCAATTGTAGACAGAACCAATTTCTTCCTCTTCACATATTGAAAAAAGCTTTTGCTATCCTCCATTATATTATTTGCTAATTTCCTCTCGTACTTCATTTTCCCCTCTCATGAATTTCTTAGTTACCCTCTGATGCTCTTTGAAGGTTTCCCAATCCTCTAACTTACCACTCTGCTTCGCTATCTTATACTTACTCCCTTTGGATTTGATAGTGCACTTGATTTCATTAGTTAGCCATGGCTGCCATTTGCATCTCCTAGAGCCTTTCCTCCACTTTGGAATAAATTTGTCTTGAATCCTGTAAAAAATGTCCAAAAATACCTGCCATTTTCCCCAGTTGTCCTCCCAGCTAGTGTATCTTTCCATTTTATTTTGGCTAGCTCCTCCCTCATAGCTGCATAATCCCCTTTATTTAACTGCAGTACAGATGCTTCCGACTTCCTTTCTCTTTCCCTTTCTAATTGCAGCTCAAAAATAACCATACCATGGTCACTATTCCCTAATGGCTCCCCTACATCGAGGTCACTTATTAACTCTGCGTCGCTGCACAGCACCAAGTCCAGAATCGACTTCCCCCTGGTAGGTTCTTCCACTTGCTGCTCCAAGAAAGTATCTCGTATTGGGTAGGACATGTAACACCAGCATCGTATAATTCAAAAGCAAGAGGAGTAGCTATATTAATTAGTAAAAATGTGCCATTTAAAATAGAAGAGGAAATAATAGATCCAGCAGGGAGATATGTAATGATAAAATGTCAGATATATTCGGAGTTTTGGAATCTACTCAATGTATATTCACCTAACGAAGAAGATCAAAAGTTGATGGAAGATATCTTTTTGAAGGTAGCAGATACGCAAGGGAACATATTAATAGGAGGGGATTTCAACCTGAATTTGGATTCAAATATGGATAAAACTGGGGAAAAAAATTAACAGAAAGAACAAAGTAACCAAATTATAATTAAATCAATGGAAGAAAGTATCTCGTAGACATTCAATAAACTCACTCTCTTGTGTTCCTGCCCCCGTCTGATTATCCCAGTCCACTTTCATGTTGAAGTCCCCCATAACTACCGTATTGCTACCACTTTGACATGCCACTCTTAATTCCTGATTTATACTTCTATATCTGAGCTACTTTTCGGAGGCCTGTAAATGACCCCCATTATGGTCCTCATGCCTTTACAATTTCTTAATTCTATCCAAACAGACTCGACCCACGTCTTTCAGTGTCTTTCCTTTCAAACGCCTGAATTTCATTTCTTACCAACAGAGCTAACCCACCCCCTCTTCCCAACTTTCTGTCTTTTCTATAGGACGTGTACCCAGGAACATTGATTTCCCAATCCTGCCCTTCCCGCAGCCATGTCTCCGTAACTCCGACATCTCCTGTTCAAGCTGCAGATTGCAAGGGCTGTAAAGTGCTGCCACCGCCTGTTCACACCGAGTACTGCATGCATGAAGCTAGGGAGAGAGAGAGAGAGAGAGAGAGAGGTATAATACCACCACCTGGTGTCCGGACTCGCGAACTACAGGATACATGATTTTTATTTTTCATGGGAGTGTTGGAGAATGAGAGGAGACTTGATTAAGGTTAACAAAATAGAGCAAGATGGATAATATGGAGCTCCAATGAACAGGGAGGTCTCACCTGTGAAGGAGCAAGTGTGAGATCTCCCAGTTCATTCTTGCTCGGGCAGTGGTGGCCAATTCAAGACAGCTCCAATTAGGGGAAGAGAATATGCTGTTTCAGGTCATGGGTTTGAAACGGTTTCCCCAGTTGTGCCATTCAGACTCAAGAGAGCAGATGCTTGCAGACAGGAAGGAAACCTAGTTTTATTGTGGAGAATTGCTTGTTTTTCGGGGTGAAGGTTGTTTGTGGTCTGAGATTCCTAAATACTTTACAATGGAAGCAGCACTTTTCCTTGTGCCTGATTGCTACATAGCGGGTAAAATGTCTCAAATCTATCGCTCAGCCAGGACTTTGGGTCATTGATTTGGAGAGAGAGTGATGGCTTGGCAATATTTATAGCATGGTGAGTCCAAAGCTCTCAAAGTGACAGTGTGGAAGGAGTTTGTCTGTTGTTTGTGTTTTCTGCCACCCTTGAGAACTTAAAAAGTGTCCGTGAATTGTGGTATTGGTGAGACACAAGCTTGTTTTGCCCTCTTTTTGTACTGTATGTCTATAAAGTTTCAGTTTAGGGATAAAATGTCCAGACACTGTTCTGTTCAAAAGTCTAGTAACCAAATCAGATTCTCCCGAGTTCTTGTCATGGATATGTATCAAGAAGCCTGTTTTGCAGCAGTCGTGTTGCATTAGAGGTGCACATACAATTTTCAAAAATAATGAGTTTGAAACCAGAAAAAGATCAGGTCGTGCCCAAAGGTTCATCTGTGCTGTTGAATTGAATTGATGCCCCCAGGTCCAGAATGTGCACTTCCACCCCATGGTCTTGAGCTTCCCAAATCGCCAATGAACTTACGGCCCCCTTGAGCTGTGGAGTGTGGGAGGAAATCCACACAGACACCGAGAGGATGTAGAAACTTCTTGCAGTCAGTGCTGACTTGATCCTGGGGTGACTCGTGCTGGAGAGGTGGGACTACTGTCCTGCCTTCACCTTGTGATGGCTGATTTTTGTCTGTTGGTGGATGGACGTCTGACATGATATTCCCTTGGCCTTGAGGGAAAGAAGAGTAGAAATTGCAAGGGCTCTGACAGAAATGTTTAAAACCTGTTTATCCACGGGTGAGGTGCCAGAGGAATGGATGTAATCTAATGTTCCTTTGTTGAAAAACGGCTTCAAAAGCCAACCAGGTGAGCCTGACAGTGATAGGTTAATTATTGGAGGGTAATCAGAGAGTACCTCGAAAAGAATCTGTTCAAATAGCTGGCCTTGATCAACCATAGCATAGAATACGGGAGTTGGGCAGTGAGGTTGAGACTAGACAAGATATTGGTGAGGCCCTGTTGAGATACTGTGTACACTTCTGGTCACCAAATGAGAGGAAAGCTATCAACAAAGTAGAGAGGGTGGAGAGAAGATTTACGTCAATGTTACCTGGATATCAGCAACTAGATTACAAAGAAAGATTGAGCAAATGAAGTCTTTATTCTTTGGATTGTAGATGGTTGAGAGGGGATTTGATCGAGGTCTTTAAAATTACTAGGAGGATAGAACGAGTTGATGTGGATAGACTTTTTTCATTGCGGGAGCAGAGATTGAAACAGGAGGTAAAAGTTTGGAAGTAACATGAGGGGGAACTTCTTTACTCAGAGTGGTGGCTGAGTGGAGTGAGCTTCCGGGAGAAATAGTGGCGGCAGGGTCCATTTTGTCATTTCAGGGAAAATTGGAGGGGAGGGGAATGCAGAGAGGTGGTACGAGAGGAGAGTATTTAGTTCAGTGCAGACAAGAAGGGCCAAGTGACCTGTTTCTGTGCTGTAATTGTTATAGGGTTAAAATGTGTGGCAGTAACTTGGAAGTCCGATGCGTATTTGGGAATGGGTCGATGGCCACACTGAAATAGGCCGTTGATTCCCACTTGAAATAATTACATCGAATTCACGGAACAAATTTGAATTTCTCTTTTGAAGATTTGGGATGTGTATTTACCAATTGTCGGAATTAAGTGTTAACCACCCAACACGAACTTTCTGACTCCTAAAACCAAGAAAACCAAGATTTTATTTGAGAGTTTTGGTCAATTTTTATAAATACTATCTAGATGTTTTCTCTCTTTATTGTTTTCTATTGGGTAGCTGTGGGAGGGGTTACTTTTGAAATCACTATGCATTAATTTTATCTTATTTTCAAATAAGAAATTTAAGTTTTTTAATGCATATGTTAAATTAAATGTAAAAATGTTACAAATAAGATGAATGAAGAATTGTTTCAGGAACTGGCGATCTTCCACGAGTGCCGTCAACCCCAGGAAGCAGGAATGTGTGAACGAAACACAAAACTGGCCAGAAGAACTGAGGAAATACGGCTAAAAGTGCCCAAAAAGGTGCTGATGCCACCTTGATTTTAATGCAGGTGACACCGAGGAATGCGTTGGGGCAGAGATGGTCCATGGACAGCCAATACGGACGCCTTGGGGAACAAAGCCCGCACCACCAGTCGGGATGGATAATGGTGGGTAATGAATAAGCAAATATTAGAGACACTGATAGAGAGCGACACACATACCCAGACAGACAGACACACACACACAGACACACACACACACACACAGACACACACAGGAAGAGACAGAGAGAGACTCTGACAGCGAGAGAGAGACAGAGAGACACACACAGACGGATACACACACAGACACACACAGACAGATAGAGAGACACACACAGATGGAGAGAGAGATACACAGAGACAGAGAGACACACATAGAGACAGAGAGAGACACACACACACACGACACAGAGAGACAACACACACACACGACACAGAGAGACACACACACACACACACAGACAGAGAGAGAGAGAGACACACACACATACAGACACAGAGAGAGTCACACATTGAGACACAGAGGGAGAGACAGAAAGAGAGACACACACAGACAGTGACACACACAGAGAGAGAAAGACACACAAACAGACAGAGAGAGAGACACACAGAGAGAGAGAGAGACACACACACACAGACCCACACAGAGAGAGACACAGACAGAGAGAGGGAGATAGAGAGAGAGACATGGACACAGAGAAACAGACAGAGAGACACAGACAGAGAGACACAGACAGAGAAACACACACACACACACAGACACAGACACACAGACACAGAGAGAGACACAGACACAGAGAGACACACACACACTGAGACAGACACAGAGACAGATACAGAGACACAGACAGAGAGACACACACACATACCCAGACAGACAGACACACTCACACAGAGACACAGAGAGACAGATATATAGACACAGAGAGACAGATATACCGACACAGACACACAGAGAGACACATACAGACAGAGAGAGAGAGACTGACAGCGAGAGAGAGACACACAGACAGAGAGAGACACACAGACAGAGAGAGACACACAGACAGAGAGAGACACACAGACAGAGAGAGACACACAGACAGAGAGAGACACACACACACAGAGACAGACACAGAGACAGACACAGATACAGAGACACAGACAGAGAGAGACACACACACATACCCAGACAGACAGACACACTCACACACAGACACAGAGAGACAGATATATAGACAAAGAGAGACAGATATACAGACACAGACACACAGAGAGACACATACAGACAGAGAAAGAGACACTGACAGCGAGAGAGAGACAGAGAGAGAGACACAGACAGAGAGAGACAGAGAGAGAGAGTCACAGACATACACACACAGGGACACACACAGACAGACACACACAGACAGAGAGAGACACACAGACAGAGAGAGACACACAGACACAGAGACACACACAGAGAGACACAGAGTGACACAAAGAGAGACACAGATAGAGAGAGAGACACAGACAGAGAGAGAGACACAGACAGAGAGAGAGACACAGACAGACAGAGACACAGACAGACAGAGACACAGACAGAGAGACACAGACAGAGAGAGAGAGAGACACAGAGAGATAGAGACACACACAGACTGACAGAGAGAGACCCCTTGGTTCTGCACTTAACTCCCTCATCTCTCCTGGCAGGATCTCATCACCTTTCCTACCCGTGGACCATGACATCTGTCTGCTCATCCTCCTTCCTGAGAATGGTGTGAACTCTACCCTAGAAACCCCACAGCAAAGAAAAGGGACCCTTCGGCCCTTCTCGTCCATGGTGAAATATCATTCTGCCAGTTTCATCGACCTGCACCCAGTCCCTAACCCTCCTGACTTCCCACATCCATGGATCTCTGCAATTGATTCTTAAAACGTAAGAGTTTGAATGTTAAATGGCAGACCATTGAGGAGTGTTGTCAAACAAAGGGATTGAGGAACTGTGGTACAGAACTGCCCAAAAGTGGAGTCCCTTGTAGAGATGGGGGGGTGGGGGGGAGTGAAGAAAGCTTCTGGTATTTTGGCCTTCAGAAGTGAGAGGATTGAGTGCAGGAGGTGGGAGGCCACGAGGAAGTTGGACGAGGCATGGGTGAGGCCAACTTGGGAACATTGTGTGCCGTTTGGGTGGCCGGAGGAGAGGAAGGATAGGAATGAGACAGCGCGTCGAGGAGAGGGACAAGAAGGTGGTCTGGCTTTCGGGGTTTGAGTTCCAGGGGAAGGTTGGACAGGCTGGGACTTTATTCCCTGGAGCGTCGAAGATTGAGGAAGATTTGAAAATTGTGAGGGGGGACGGATCATGTCCATGGGGACAGGCTGTTTCCAAGGAGAGTGGGAGAGATTCAAAGAGGAGGACATGGATTGAGATTGAAGGGGGATTTTCTTCCCTCAGAGGGGGGTGGGAACGTGGAATGAGCTTTGGGCCAAGGTGGTGGAGGTGGGATGGACTGGAATCTTGGGGGGGAATGTGGGGCAGATCCTGGTGTGGAAATGTGCAGCCTGAAGGGGAGATGGACTGGAGGCCCGAGCCAGCTCTCGGACCCTTCCCCAGTGGGACGAGGTTCTCAGGAGAGAGGGGGCTCCAAAGGGCTGGACCTCGAGCCCTGGGGCTCCATCCAGGGGCTCGGGGTGGTGGAGAGGAGATCCCGAGGAGGGGTGGATCAAGCTCTCGCGAGAGCGACCCCTGGTGGCTGCCATGTTGTTGATCTTTCCCGCCTTTGGAGGAGTTGGTCGCGAGCGGGAGGGGGAGAGAGGTTCGTGTCGGTTCCTCACGGGCGGGAATCGGGGCATTTTGGGAGCGAGACCAGGGAGGACGGAGTTTCCACGGGTCGCCCTTTGGGTCTGGAGCGGCCGGAGCTCGGAGGGGAACGGGCAGGGGGATGGTTGTGAGGTGGGGCCGGGGTACCGTGAGGAAGTTTGGGTCGGGGTGGCGTTAGGGTGTGTGGTAGTCGGGGACCCGCGAGGCTTAAGGGGGGGGGGGGTCGGGGTCCGTGAGGCTGTGGGGTGGAGGGGGATCCGCGAGGCTGAGGGGGCTCGGGGCCCGCGAGGATGAGGGGGCTCGGGGCCCGCGAGGCAGAGGGGGGAGAGGGACGGGGACCCAGAAGGGTGAGGGGGTCGGGGACCCAGAAGGGTGAGGGGGTCGGGGACCCAGAAGGGTGAGGGGGTCGGGGACCCAGAAGGGTGAGGGGGTCGGGGACCCAGAAGGGTAAGGGATTCGGGGACCCAGAAGGGTGAGGGGGGTAGAGGACCCAGAAGGGTGAGGGGGACCCGCCAGAGGGGTGTGGGATATTTGCAAGAGGAGTGAGGGACATGCAAGGCTGTGGGGGGCGGGGATCCTGCGAGGCTGAGGGGGACGGGTATCCAGAAGGTTGAGGGACACGCAAGGCTGAGGTACTCGTGGAACCAGAAGGGTGAGGGGAATGAGGACCCAGAAGGGTAATGGTGATCAGGACACAGAAGGGTGAGGGTGATCAGGACCCAGAAGGGTGAGGGTGATCAGGACCCAGAAGGGTGAGGGTGATCAGGACCCAGAAGGGTGAGGGTGATCTGGACCCAGAAGGGTGAGGGTGATCAGGACCCAGAAGGGTGAGGGTGATCAGGACCCAGAAGGGTGAGGGTGATCAGGACCCAGAAAGGTTAGGGGGGACGGGGACCCAAAAAGCTGAGAGAGGACAGGGACCCAGATGGCTGACGGGGACCCAGAAGGCTGAGGGGGAAGTGGGGACCCAGAAGGCTGAGGGGGGAAGGGGACGGGGACCCAGAAGGTTGAGGAGGTACGGGGACCCAGAGGGCGGAGGGGGGGACCGGGACGTGGACCCAGAAGGCTGAGGGCACCTGCGAGGCTGAAGGTGGGGGTGGGAACCCGCGTGGTTTAGGGGATCCGTGTGGTTGAGGGGATCGGAGAACTGCGAGTGTGAGGGGGACCCGTGAGGGTGAGGGAGTCCCGGCCCCATGGATGGGAATGAGCAGGAAGGGGTGCTGGTCAGTGGGACGAGTATATCAGTTCACCACAGATTGTAAGCTTTCAGTTCTGTAATGAGACGTCATTAACTATGACACCGACAGCCCAACCCTCTTTCTCCCAGTTCCACTGCAGACATTGGAAGACGGTCCTCTTTAAAATAATCCAAATACCCCTTGGCGCGGACCCGCCGAAGCCACAGATTAGAATCTGCATCTCAGATGGTGAAGTCTTCAGATTTTTCTTTAAAATATTGTTTACATTGTAAAACCATTTGGAAAGTGCGTTCACATATATTGTTATGTTCAAATCAAAAGGAAAAACTAGCACTAAGCAAGGTTCAAAAAAAAACACACAGGAATAAAGTGCCAGCATCCTGGAGATGGATTTCACAGTGACTAAGGACAAGATTTGTTCTTGTCTCTAGCTGTGCACACACGAGGATGAGAGCAGTGTTTGAGATGCTCTAGCCAGAAAGAATTCCAATCCATATCCCCTCGGTTTTATTCCTCGGGCTGACGGCAAGGTTCAGACTGAAATAGCAGAGGATGAGAATCCAGGCAAAAGGACAGAAGCCCAGACCAAGCAACAATTTGGGCAGAAGGATTTAGATCCACTGGTAGAGAGAGAGAGAGAGAGAGAGAGTGGAAGGATACTGTCAGAATGCCCATAGGATTTAACCTGCTTAAAAGCAGGTGGCACAAATCTGTGCAGAGGGGCACAATTTAAAGGCGATTGCAGATGTTTGATTGGGAAGCTGCAGGAATTCAGCCCATCAGAATGAAGTAAATGCAATATCCAGAGAGAAACCTTGGGCTTTTCTCTGGAGTGATGCAGGAAGCTCATAGAGTGAATGGATTTGAGGCAGAGCTTGGTGGAGGAGCAGGCAGTGCTGAGGAAACACAAGGCTGCTGAAGGACTTGTAGAAAGAGAACGTGCAGAAGGCTGCGGGTGCCTGGAGTGCATGGCCGGGCAGGATGGTGTAGTCTGGAATAATAGGGACCTTTAACATTTAGACAGGCACATTGATGCAAGAAAAATAGTGGGTTTACGGGTGTGAGGGGTGAAAGGTTCAGTTTGTAGTAGGTTTGATCAGTTGTCTTGTGACACCAATACCCCTGAGCAAAAAGCTCTGCAAAAGTTAAGACACCACCCAGGATATCTTAGGTAAAAACCCTCCACCATTGAGAACATTTGCAGGGAACGCTGCTGTCAGAGAGCAGCAGCAATCAAGGATCCACATCACCCGCTCTGTTCTCACTGCTCCCATCAGGAAAGAGGTATAGCCGGGTTCAGGAACAGCTGCTTCCCCTTCACCACCAGACTCAACACACATTCAGGGACCCATTTAAAGACTCTTCCTTTTGCACTTTGAATTTTTTCTCTCTCTATTGCAGTTTGTTTTCATATCCACATTTTCAGAGATTACAAGTAGATGAGTCCAGTTGGGGAAACTTGGTTTTGGTCTATATAATGGTTACATTCATCCCCTTTTATTGTTCATTTATATTAGTGTCTGGGCCCCTATGTGGTCCAAGTACAGTTGACAGACCTTTACCAAAGGGTCACGTTTATGTGATTTTTTTTTTCCCGTAGGTAACAGCAGTTCATTTCCACAGCCCAGCGTGCTATCGGACATCCAGTTGATCGTGATACATCTTTTCGCGAAGGCCAGTGCTATTTTTATAAATGAGATTAGATATTTGGTCAAGTTGTCGCTTGTTTCCATGAAGATATTGCTCCAGGTATCACGTGGAGGCCACTCCTGTGATCGTGGTTAATTTTTCTGCGCTTTCTTGCCAAAATGGCCTCACTTTCACGCACGACCACGTAGAAAAGTTTAATGAAGCTCATCATCCCATTGGCCTTCATTTCGGTTGAAGCACTGCATGCAGATTTTACAAAGCTGTCTGAAACCCTTTTTCCACGGGAATCCCAGTTCATTGGCCATGCAGTGTCTCAGGTTAGGAAGCCCTTGGTGCCATTTCCACTGGGACACAAGATTGCTTTTCCACTGAACACAACTCATCCCCGGGGAGCGGAGTGTTCTGCCTTCGACTGGAAACAGGTGATTCTCTGCTGTCTCTGTTCCACTGGTTTTACCATCAGGCCGACATCGGCAAACGCCGAGGATATGAGTAGGGTTAGAGGTGGCATGAAATGACATCATTTGACACTGGCATTTGGACAGTGTCCCTTTTCCACTGGACCCTGTCCCAGTAAATTCCCGGGATTGGGCATGAGGGGCTGTACTTTTGAAGTTGAAACACTTTGCAGAGCAAAGTCTTGGAATTTAATTTCTTCAACTATGTACGCTATTCTGGCGCTCCATCCTGTAGGATGTAGGTGGTTCCTTTCATTGCACCTGAATCAATCCCTGACTAATCACAGAGCACTTCTGGTGTAGGGATTGCTTCAAGTGGAATTTGAGTTTGGGAGCATTTTGAAAACCACAGGTCTAAGTTATAGGGAAAGGTTAAGCAAGATTTTTATTCTGCGGAGCATAAAAGGTTGAGGTTGGATTGGGTTGAGGTATTTAAAATTATTGGGGTATAGATTTGAGGTGGGTTGAGAGAAAGGGGCAGAAGTTTAGAGGAAATGTGAGGGGGGACTTTCACTCAGAGTGGTGGGTGTGTGGAATGGACTTGCAGATGAAGTGGAGGAGGCAGGCTCAATATTAGCACTTAAGGAGAAGTGGGATATGTATTTGGACAGGAAAAGAATGGAGGGTCAAGGGGTGAGTGTAGGTCAATGGGATGAGGTAGGACAAAGTGTTCGGCGTGGACTCGAAGGGCCAAGTTGGCCTATTTCGATGCTGTAATAGTTAGAGAGGTAAAACGTGTATGTGAACATTTTGGGTCCAGTGACCATAGATTAGTTTCCAATCAATTATGGATAAGAGTGGGGTCTGCTGCAACAGCACCACTCAATCAATGCACCGGACACAGTTAATCAGGAAAGATGTTTATTCAGACTTGTTCCTCTCTTAGGTCTCTTGCCCACGACCTTACCAGAGAGAGGGGGATCTTTTTCTCTTCTATCCATTAGTGACTGGTGTCGCCCTCTATTCTGCTAATATTTCAAAACAGCACTGATCCCACGTTAAATGTTCCACTTGAAACTCAAACATGTTACAGACTAAACCAAGCCAGTCATCTTTGCTAAAATTAATGATGAGGGAGAAAATGAAGGGAACATAAAGCAAGGGAGTAACAGGGAGAGGATGCAGAAAATAATGCAGGCTGAATGAGAGGGGAAAGAAATCAGGCTTCAGATGATTAAGGAAGACGAGGCGAAAGAAGGAGACCCTAGGACACTGCCACCCTATGTTGAGAATGAGGACTCAAAAGATTCCTTGTGGGCAAGGCTATCTGCATGTGCTTCCCAGCAGCCACCGTGACTAGTCCTGCATCTCGCTTGGTTCAATAAAAGGTGGTTTCAGACTTGGCTCTGACGTAAACAATTTGCTCATTTTTAAACCAACTTTCCTCCCTCCGTCATTGACGGCCATGACACTGTGCACGAGTGAGGAAGATGGGGTGAAAGATCTTGAACTGAAAGTTACCTGCAGTAATTGGAAACCTGCCTTCCAGAGAGCTTCAATCATGTCAATGTTTCACCAGTTGTTGGACTTTACCAGCGATGAAACAGCGTCCCACTCCCACAGTGTTTCCTGTTACTAACTTGGACAGGAGTAAAAAAATGATTCACACAAAGAATTATAAACCAGGGGAAAGATATACTCTGAAAACAACAAGAAATGTTGTTCATATCCCACTGTGCTCCCGATAGAAGTCAAAATCCAATGGGCTTTATGAACTAAAACACAAATGGAACTTAACCCAAGATTATTCCCCCACCCCCCGTCCTATTAAATGTTGAATCCTGTTGTGTGAAGAAGGAGTTGCCTGGAACGTTAGCCCATCCCAGAAAGCTCACCAGACTTGGACTGCAGATCAACACTTAAGGATGACCAGCCGCAGCTTAATTTAATGCAATGCTTATTCCCCCCCCCCCCCACCAGCAAAAATCTTCAGCATTGCTTCATTGAAACTGGTCTAATTCCAAATAAGATCAGCAATGTCTTTTGGACCGAGTACAAAAGAGAGAGAGCTGAGGTACCTTCGAAACCCAGAACCAAATACATGCAACATTCAGTGGCAGCTCTCCTTGCATCTAATCAAGCACTTTTGAGCCACTATGAACTGTTCCCCAAGAGAATTCATCCAACCATCCATGAGTGCATTCCTGTCAACTCGAAAGCCGAGAGGGGATTTGGTAGAGTATTTAAAATTACAAGAAGGATGGATAGAGTTGATGTGGATAGGCAATTCCATTGCAAGTGGGAGAGATTGAAACAAGAGGTCTTGAGTTAAGAGGCAAAAGTTTTGAAGTAACGTGAGGGGGAACTTCTTGACTCAATGGTGGCTGAGTGGAGTGAGCTTCCGGGAGAAATAGTGAAAGCAGGGTCCATTTTGTCATTTAAGAGAAAATTGGAGGGGTGGGGAATGCAGAGAGGTGGTACTAGAGGAGAGTATTTAGTTCAGAGCAGACGAGAAGGGCCAAATGACCTGTTTCTGTGCTGTAATTGTTCTAGGGGTAAAATGTGTGGCAGTAACTTGGAAGCTCAACATGAACCTTCCGACTCCTAAAATCAAGAAATTTAAGATGTTAGATTTTATTTGAAAGGTTTGGTAAATTTTTATAAATACTATCCAGATGTTTTTTTCTTTTTTTCTTTACATCAGGAAAAATTAAATGAAATGGTTCTTGCAGTCAAGAGCAAGAGAATTCCTCCAATCCAGCCCTTGCCCACAAACACCCCCCCCCCCCCCCCCCATTCTGGGATCAACCCATCAGCAGCGTCCACTTCAGAGACAAACCTCAGGCACGAACATCCCAAAACCATCATCCCAAGACAAGGGGTTAATTTTTTTTAATCACTATGCATTCATTTGATGTTATTTCAAATAAAAAATTAGTTTTTAATGCATATGTGAAATTAAATAATTTAAAAAAAATAAGATGAATGAAGAATTATTTCAGGAATTATCAATCATCCACTACTCCCATTAACCCCAGACACCAGTACTGAATGAAAAACTAAACTGGCCAGATTGACTGAGTAAACACAGCTAAAATTGGCCAAAAGGTGCTGATGCCATCATTGATTTAAATGCAAGAGACACTGAGGACTGCATTGGGACAGAGATGGTCCATGGACAGCCAATACGGATGCCTTGGGGAACAAAGCCCGCACTGCCAGTTGGGATGAATTAGATTATGACATAAGCAAATATTAGATACCCCCCCCCCCCCACAGAGAGACCCAGCCTTGATTTTCATTTTTTATATTGATAGAGAGATCCCAGACATCACCAAATGTACCGAGACCCCACCGCATGTTATCAGTTAAAGGCAACGTATTCCTCTCTAATGGAACTTTTACTACCTCTATTACAGGAAACATCCTCCCTGCCTCATTTGCCATTGGAACGTTAGGCCCGCTTGTCGTCACAAGGCCAGAAAACGCTTGAGTCAGAATACTGATCATCGTTTGAGGAGTGACGAAGGAATTTGTGAGCACGATAAGAATCCTGTTTCACTCTGGTCTGAGATTGGATGGTGAGTCCTCAGCTACACATCCCTGCAACACACTCTCCTTCGCCAACAACTGCCTCACACTCCTATTCACCCCACCAGCTCCGTGCATTCCCCCTCATTCACCTGCGATTTTCCCCCCCACAAACACCTGTTAACCTGCCACCTCCACTGAAGAGTGGGTGAACACACAAATCCCTTGCAGACGGGGCCAGATTTGATCCAGAGTCATGGACTTAACAGGACCATAACACCACCTGTGGCATAAATATTCCCAAACCAATGCTCTAGGGCACTGGGAGAGCAAACAGCTCAAATTCTGCATTTGAGAAGTTTGAACTGCTGCACAACCATCAGGATCAAAGAAAACCCTAGTTTGCTTAGTTTTCAGCTGTCATAGACCACAAAAGGCTTCCAAACCAAAATTCATAAGACAAGCCCCACAAACAAACAAATCTCTCATAAAGCTCTAACACTCCCCTATCGAGAGGTATCATCTCCTCAAACATCTCAATGCCACAGGTGAGAAAACTGTTTTAACTCCCACTCCAAATTAAAAAGGTGCTATTCCCTTAATTGCAGCTCTCTTGAAGGGCGGAGATGGGCCTTGTTTAAAGGGCCAGCCACAATTTACTGAGATATTTCACACCTGAATTAATTGTCCTCCTGATTCCAGCTCAGGGTTTCAAACAGGAGAGTTTCCCCACTCTCGTCACTTGCAGCTTTCAGGCAGAGATGAGGTGATGCTGCCATCAGTGGAAGGTAGGAAGCCTGGTTTTACTGTGGCTGCTTTTTCTGGGGTGGTTCTTTGAGTTGTTGGGGTGAAAGGAATCCGGTGTTTGTGGAAGCCCCTGTTTGTGGGTAGTTTGCAAACTGGTGTTCCATGTGGTTCGTGGGTATTGAGCCAGAGAAATGTGTTGTTTTAATGTGTGTGGTTTACGGTGCCTGCAACTTTAGCTCTTGTCTTGGGATGATGGTTTTGGGATGTTTGTGCCTGAGGTTTGGCTCTGAAGTTGTCGGACTCTGGCTTTCCCTTACTCTTAATTTAGTCTGTATGTGGTCTGAGTCCAGCGTGTTCTTTGAATGAAGTGATAGGAGAAGGTATTCGGTTCAACAGTCAATTTATTACCCAGCACAAGAATAAAACTTAACAGAGCTCTGGGTCAGTCGTTAGTTCATAGGTCACCTGCACAGTGAGCTATTCCCCAAGACTGACCCCTATTGTCCAGTTGGCTCAGTTTATATAGATCAACCTTATCATACAGAACAAAAGTTGGCTTCCTTTGCTAGATCTTTTTGCATAAGGGTTATCACAAGTCATCTCCTGTTTTGCAGATATCTGGGGTGTAGCGCTCCCATCTTAATCCTCCAGGCCAGACTATCCTGTTGTTTTGATCAGAAATTAATTCATCACCAGATATTTCTAATCACCATTCTGTTCCTGTCTGGCCAGTTTCTGCTGTTCTCTTTAACACCTCCTCATGCCTTAATCTTCCTCCTAGACTGGTTTTCCATTCCCTTGGTTTCTTGCAGGCCATTCTTTGTTCTGGTCTGGCCTGTGTCTCCTGTGCTACTCACCACCTCCTTCAGTTGGAGCTTTCCTCCTAAATCGTTTTATGAATTTCCTCTCCCTGTATTTGGGAGCAGACAATTTTGCTCAGCCAACTTCGCTCCATGCTGTGATTGCCACTTAATCACATTCCTCTTTTTCCCTGAACCATGCAGTACATATCAACTTATTAATTAATCATTTCTTTCATAATGTTTTAACCCCTAGATTCCAACAAAGTGTAGGCTGCTGATGGTTTGATCCCAGAATTGGGGTGGGGAGGGCGGCGGGGGTGTTATTTGTGGGCAAGGGCTGGTTTGGAGGCTGCAGGGAATTCTTTTGCTCTTGACTGTAAGAAGCATTTCATTTAATTTTTACTGATGTAACCATCTTACCTTACGTGTGTGTAATATTGCACTATGTTACAGGACAGTCAGTCGAATTTTGATCTTGGCATGTTTAACAGAAAATGACAGTGACCCAGGTTCAAATCTGTCCCTTGTGTCAGGATTTTCCCCCCATCACCTTTTACAAAATGGCAAGGTGAACAGAGGCATTTGTGTGGGTCAGGGTTTTTTTTTAATTAATTTTTAAGAGTTAGTTATATTCTTGTTAATTTTACAAGAATATAATTCAAATCCCGATACATGTGGTTGATTAATACAAATTGAGATCTACCCAGACCCACCCTCTCCACATCCCATATGAGGGACCAGAGATCTTCAACAGATGTTTTATTTAACCATAATATTGTGAATATTTCAAAACCTCACTTCAACCCACCTTTAGGAAATGTGGGCTCCAAAGATAGAATGTTCATCTCGTGAACGATACATTATTTTCTTGTGGTGAACAGTTCCGAACCTCAGCCAGTTTGCAAGATATGGCCACGCACTTTCTAGCTGTACAATTTGCAGCAATTTAAACCTGGTAAATATTCAGTTTTAATTTAAATTAATTCCTTAACATCTCTTTCTCATGGATCCTGTGGGAATTTTTAAAAAAATACTTATTTCAACCAAGCTGCCCAACTTTAGGACATTGCCAAGTCAAATGCAGAAAAGTACAAATGACTTGGTAACATTTGAAACAAATCCGATTCCATGTATTTTCTTTTGAGGTGTCTGGTGAATAAAATTGTATTGAACCAGTCTATCTCATTTATAACGATCAGTCCATTTTCTATGTTCAAATCTCCATCCCATCTTTGCCTCAGTTTATGAATTCCTAATTTCTCAGCTTTTGCAGTCATTTCTACATTACTGAATAAATTTATATTCCCATGACCTGTTTCAGATGGTCAGGGCTTGTTATGACCTGTTACTGTTCTATCTGCCACTGTATTTTACATTTTGCATATCCTCTTCCTAAAGACAAGGAAAGGACTTCTTGTTGGTCATCTAATCTCATGTACCAGTTAGGGTGAGGGAACACAAAAAAATCAACAGGAGTCTGGAAGAGTTGCTCACAGTTCACGTTAGTAATCATTCTCTCCCTGCCTGATTTCTGGTTTCCAATTTACCCAAATGTCTTAATTTCATAGCAGTCTTAAATTCTTCACTTCAAAGCAGAAACAATACCATTCAGGGTCTGAGTGGTGCTGGGGGCTTATTGCAGCCTTTGGATCAGGTCTAACAATTTGCACCATTGTTTTGAAGATCAGGCAGGCATTTGGATATGTATGGCTCAGTAGAGGAGGTGAGAATTGATCCCTGTCTGGAATGTGCTTTTTAACTCTCTTTCCCAGCTTTCTGGCAAAGTCTGTGTGATGGTTTCTTCATCATAATTCCCAGAAGAAGATATTCTACAGCTAATATTCCACACACTTCACCAAATGAGGCTAGTTGTGGGAAAAAGAAGTTCCTGTCTGTTTGGATGGACAGTTTAAGGGTGAAAAAATGACCTGATGTCCACATATAGTAACTCAACCAAATTCTGTAAGGACACAAATGCTGGAGAAGCTCATCTGATCAAGCAGTGAACCTTTATAGAGTACAGATACTCGTAGCCCTGTTAAAAGGCACAAGCCTGAAACTCTGGTTGTGTATCTTTTTTTAAACTTTATTTATGAACATATAAAATACATAGTAAACAAAATAAACCAACCTCCCAAAAAAAACTATATTCCATCCCCCCTCCCCATAATTACCCCCCCCAAACTCCCTCGACTGAGGGAGAGAAAAATCATATCAATTCGTTGCGGCAGAATGAAAACACCAAACCTAATTTTCCACGTCATCGCAATGCATTTACTGGCCACTGCTAATACTAACTGAATAACCTCAATTTGAGGTTTATCCATTCTTAATCCCGTTGATCAAGTTGTAATATACCGCATTAGAAAAAGCAGTGGATCGAACATAAAAAGAGTTTCTTTAAAGTAGTTTCAAATAAATCCTCAAAGGCTTAACTTTATCACACAACCAGACAGACAAAAAAAAGTATTAATTTGAATCCCACAATGAAAACATTAGTCTGAATTACTAAATCCTTATCTTTTTTTTCCTGGAGTTAAATACAACTGATGTAAAAAAAAATTATAATTCACCCAATTATATCACACATTCATCAATTTAATCCACCATCTTCACACATAGTAAGTAGTCCGTTCTTCTTGGGTTAATTCTAAAGAAGAATCTCTCATTTAATCTAAAGTTGGTTTAGCCATTTTCTGTTGTCACAATCATTTCTGAAATAGATCCCTTTTTTTGCCCCATTTACAATTTTCAATTTTAGTTAACTTGGGTATCTTCAATTCTCGCCCAAATCCACCTGTGACAGCACTTACATGGAATGACACCCGTTTACCATGTCCCTCTGTTCAACCTCACTCCTCAGTGCCCGACCGTTCACCGTGTCTATCTTTTCTTGGTTTGCCCTTCAAAATGTGACACCTCACACTTGTCTGCATTAAATTCCATCTGCCCTTTCTCCAGCTGGTCCAGATCCTTCTGCAAGATTTCTTGGCTGTCCACAACTCCTCCGTTCTTGGTGTCACCTGCCAACTTGCTAATCCAATTCACCACATTATTGTTCCAGCACCTATCCCTGAGGCACATCTCTCATCACAGGCCTCCAGTCTGAAGAGCAATTGGTCTCACCAACTCACTGGCTTCTCCTGCACAGCCGTTGTTTCACATCCAAAATACAGAGGACATATGGATGGATGTTAAAATTCTCAAAGGTACATTAGTTAAAATGGTGTCAAATCACAAGGAACAGAAGTTGGCCATTCAGCCCACTGTGTCTGCTATCCCCTGATCTAAACAGTTCTCGCCTCTTATTCCAAGTTATGGCTTTTTCCCCTGATCCCTTGATACCCTGACTCATTAAACATCTATTAATTCCGCCCCCCCCCCCCCCACCACTTAAACTCTCTCAACAATCCAGCAACAAATTCCATGACCTTCTGGTGAAATAAATTTCTCATCTGCTTTAAATAGGTACCTTCCAATTCTAAGACAATGTCTTTTTATCCAAGGGAAACATTATTCACATCTACTGTCCAATCCTTTCAGCGTTGGAAATGTTTCTGAAATCTCCTCTCCTTCTTCTATACTCCAATGAAGAGTGGAGATATATCATCCTGGTAAATCTCTGCTCTCTCTCCAACATCAGCACATCCTTTTTAAGATAGACTTCGCAGTTCTCCAAATGAGGTCTCTCCCATGCCCCATCAACACCTCCCTACCCTTGAAACAAAGGCCAACATAGAATTTGCTTTCTTTTCCTGCCGATCCAACCTGGTGGTTACCAACTCACTATGTTTTCCTGAACGAGAACCCCCCCAAGTCCCTTGACACTTGAAATAATTACATGTAATTTACGTAACAAATTTGAAATTTTTGGAAAGATTTGGGAATCCTATTTATAAACTGTAGGAATTAAGTTGTAATCGCCCAACCTGAACCTTCTGACTCCTAAAATCAAGAAAATTTGTTAGATTTTATTTGATAGTTTTTTAGTAATTTTTTTATAAATACTTTCCAGATGTTATCTTTCTTTTCTATTGGGTTGTTTGGCAGGGGGAATAAAAAAAATGCTATGTATTAATTTTTCATTATCTTTGAATGAGAAATTTACGTACGCATTTAATGCATGTGAAATTAAAATTTTCAAAGAGAAGCTTAACATAACGTAATACATTTTGCTTATTTTCAAGAGTTGTGGAGAGTGAGGAGGGTTTTCATGGAGTACAAAAGGATTTGGACTGTTTGGAAAGATGGCAGATGGAGTTTAATGTAGGTAAGTGTGAGGGGCTTTATTTTGGTAAGAATAACCAAGACGTATGCAGTGAAGGGGAGGGCATTGAGGAACAGAGGGATCTTGGAAGAATGGTTCAATAGACAATAGGAGCAGGAGTAGGCCCTTCTGCCTGTCGAGCCTTCAGTGACCGCCATTTCACAGGTCATGGCTGATCACTACTATCAGTACCCCTTTCCAGCCTTATCCCCATAACCCTGAACTCCTTTGCCCACAAGAGTCTTATCTAACTCTCTTTTGAACATAATCAGCGAATCTGCCTCTACCACCCTCTGCGGCAGAGCATTCCACAGATTCACACTTCTCTGGGTAAAACAATGTTTTCTCATCTCCGTCCTAAAGGGCCTACCCTGTATTCTTAAACTATGCCCTCTAGTCCTCGTCTCTCCCATCACTGGGAACAAGTAATCTGACTTCACCCTGTCCATCCCCCTGATAATTTTGTATACCTCAATCATGTCCCCCCTCATCCTTCTAAACTCCATCAGATACAAGTCTAGTTTTTCTAGCCTTTCAGCATATGTCAACCCCGCCATCGCTGGAACTAACCTTGTAAATCTGCGCTGCACATCCTCTATAGCTAGTATGTCCTTCCTCAAAATTGGAGACCAGTACTGGACGCAATACTCCAGGTGGGGTCTCACCAGGGCCCTGTACAACTGCAGAAGGGCGTCTCTGTTCCTATACTCCAATCCGCTCTTTATGAAAGCCAACATGCCATTTGCCCATTTCACAGCTTTCTGAACGTGCATGTTAGCCTTTAGTGACCGGTGAACAAGTACACCCAGATCCATTTGCTCCTCCCCACTCCCTAGCTTGTCTCCATTTAAATAATACTCAGCTTTCCTATTATTGCCCCCAAAATGGTTAACCTCACATTTGCTCACATTTAACGTTATCTTCCATTCAGCAGCCCACACCCCCAACCTGTCCAAGTCCCTCTGCATTTTCCTGACATCCTCCTCACACCCCACACCGCCACCCCGTTTAGTGTCATCTGCAAATCTGCTCATGTTATTAATAATCCCCTCATCCAAATCATTTACATAAATTACAAACAACTGAGGACCCAATACCGATCCCTGCGGCACTCCACTCGTCACATCCTGCCATCCTGAAAAAGACCCGCTTACTCCAACCCTTTGTTTCCTATTTCTTAACCAATTTCCTATCCATGTCAGCACCTTACCTCCAATACCATGCTCCCTGATCTTACCCACTAGTCTCCCGTGCGGTACCTTATCAAAGGCCTTCTGGAAGTCCAAATACACCACATCCACTGGCTCTCCCAAGTCCACCCTCTTTGTCACATCCTCGAAAAATTCCAGAAGGTTAGTCAAGCATGACTTACCCTTAAGGAATCCATGCTGACTAGCCCTTATCCTATTTCTGCCTAAGTGTTCTCGTATTACTCCTTTTATGATAGATTCCAATATCTTCCCCACCACTGACGTCAGGCTGACCGGTCTATAATTTCCCGTTTTCTCCCTCCCTCCCTTCTTAAAAATCGGCACCACATCAGCCATTCTCCAATCCTCAGGGACCTCCCCCGAATCTATGGAACTTTGGAAAATGTCGACCAGTGCCTCCACAATTTCCATAGCAACTTCTTTAAGCACCCTGGGATGCAGCCCATCAGGCCCTGGGGATTTATCAGCCCTCAGTCCCAACAATTTACTCACAACCTCCTCCTTCTAGATCTGGATATCCATTAGATCCCCTACTTCCCCAGGAAAGTTCCCCAAGTCTCTTGATACCGCATGACCACTACCCCCTAACTGACCATAACCTATATCCTCCTTGGTGAAGACAGATGCAAAGTATTTGTTAAATTCCTCAGCTAACTCCTTGTTTCCGTTAATAATTCCACCCTTTTCCATTCTTAATGGGCCAATTTTAGACCGAACCAATTTCTTCCTCTTCACATATTTAAAAAAGCTTTTGCTATCCTCCATTATATTATTTGCTAATTTCCTCTCGTAGTTCATTTTCCCCTCTCTTATGACTTTCTTAGTTACCCTCTGATGCTCTTTGAAGGTTTCCCAATCCTCTAGCTTCCCACTCCACTTCGCTATCTTATACTTACTCCCTTTGGATTTGATATTGCACTTGATTTCATTAGTTAGCCACGGCTGCCATTTGCATCTCCTAGATACTTTCCTCCACTTTGGAATAAATTTGTCTTGAATCCTGTAAAAAAATGTCCAAAAATACCTGCCATTTTCTCCAGTTGTCCTCCCAGCTAGTGTATCTTTCCATTTTATTTTGGCTAGCTCCTCCCTCATAGCTGCATAATCCCCTTTATTTAACTGCAGTACAGATGCTTCCGACTTCCTTTCTTTTTCCCTTTCTAATTGCAGCTCAAAAGTAACCATACCATGCTCACTATTCCCTAATGGCTCTCCTACATCGAAGTCACTTATTAACTCTGCGTTGCTGCACAGCACCAAGTCCAGAATCGACTTCCCCATGCTATGTTCCTCCACTAGCTGCTCCAAGAAAGTATCTCGTAGACATTCAATAAACTCACTCATGTGTTCCTGCCCCCGTCTGAATATCCCAGTCCACCTTCATGTTGAAGTCCCCCATAACTAATGTATTGCTACCACTTTGACATGCCACTGTTAATTCCTGATTTATACTTCTACCGAGATCTGAGTTAATTTTCGGAGGCCTGTAAATGACCCCCATTATGGTCTCATGCCTTTACAATTTCTTAATTCTATCCAAACAGACTCTACCCACCTGTTTCAATGTCTTTCCTTTCAAACGCCTGAATTTCATTTCTTACCAACAGAGATACCCCACCTCCTCTTCCTAACTTTCTGTCTTTTCTATAGGACGTGTACCCGGGAATATTGATTTCCCAATCCTGCCTTTCCCGCAGCCATGTCTCCGTAACTCCGACAATGTCATAACCTCCCATTGCCATTTGCGCCTCAAGCTCATCCATTTTATTCCTTACACTCCGTGCATTCATACACAATACCTTGATACCATATCTCCATTCTCCCTCCATCTTTGTTCTCGATGCACTTGCCCCTACTCTCCTATCACTTTTAGTTCCCTTTTTCCTTATTGTTTCACCGTCTAACAGAACCACCCCTATATTCACTCTCCTATCTGCTTCCCTATCAGTCCTGTTCCCTTCCCCCTGCCAAATTAGTTTTAAATTTGAAGGTGGATTCCCATGGAGATAGAAGGCTTTGGGTACGCTGGCCTTTATAAATCATAGCATGGAATATAGGATCTGGGGAGGTGATGTTCAGAGTGTTGGTGAGGCCAAGTTTGGAGTATTGTATGCCGTTCTGGACTCCAAATTATAGGAAGGATATCAATAAGGTAGAGAGAGTGCAAAGAAGTTTGACGAAAATGTTGCCTGGATTGCAGTATTTTGAATACGTAGAAAGATTGAGTAGACTGGGACTTCATTCATTGGAGCGTAGAGGGTTGAGCGGGGATTTGATAGAGGTATTTAAAATTATCAAGGGAATAGATAGAGTAGCCGTGAATGGGCTCTTTCCCCTAAGGGGAGCAGAGATTGGAACAAGGGGTCATAAGTTAAGGGGCAAAACTTAAGTAATACAAGAGGATGCTTCTTCACTCAGAGTGGTGGCTGAGTGGAATGATCTACTGGAAGAAGTTGCGCCAGGGTCAATTCTGTCATTTAAGATGAGGTTATATGAGTACATGGATGCGAGGGGGTGGGAGGGTTATGGGCAAGGGAAGTAGGTAGGTGGAACTCGTGGAGTTTCACGTAAATCGGTGCTTTAGGTGCCATGAGCAAGTTGGCTCTTTCTTGCACTCGACTTGATTACGTGAAACCTTTCTGGGATAGAATCAAGGAACTTATTAAAATTTAAACTTTCACTTGATCCTAAGGTATTTTTACTGGGTGATATGAAGAAATTGAGTTTAGAATTAAAATTAGATGAGTCTCAAATTGCTCTTTGAGATTGGCTTTAGCTGGGGCTAGAAAATGACGAGTATTCAATGGTGGCATTCAGAAAGGAGGTCTTGTATTCCATTAGAAAAGATAACGATTAATACAAGCCTCGTCTCCCAGTGGAAATTTTAAACAGGCAGAAAACTATTCATAGTCTGAAAATGAGAGGTTATCCATATAAAAGAGATCAGGAAGAACTTCTTTAGCCAGAGGGTCGTGGATGTGTGGAACTCACTGCAGCATACAGCAGTGGAAGCCAGATCGCTGGGAGTATTTTAAAAAGAACGACAAATATCTCATTAGTGAGGGCATCAAGGGATTATGGGGGAAAGGCCAAAAATGAGAACTAGTGTAGAGTAGCTTAGTGTAGATTTATGGAACAGACTCGATGGGCCTAGTGGCCTGGTTCTGTTCCTTTGTCTGTGATCACTAATGGAGTTATTTCAGAAATGTACAGAAAAAAAGCTCCTATATTAGAAATTCATAAATCAAGATTAAAATGGGAATCTGATTTGAAAGTTAAAATATGAAAATCATTAAGTACAACTAAAATTATTAATGTCAGGTCGAGACTGGCACAATATAATCTTTTTCACATCGATTATACTTGAAACCCAATTAAAATAAATTTAATTTGACATTATCAGATTTGTCTTGGATGTAATAAAGTAGGTTCTTTTATGTGGATAAATGTGAGGTGATCCACTTTGGAGGCAAGAACAGGGAAGAGGACTATTATCTCAACGGTATCTGTTCAGGAAATGCAGAGAGACTTGGGTGTTGCTGTGCATCAGTCGTTGAAAGTGGGCATGCAGGTGCAACAGGCGGTGAGGAAGGCATTCATAGCAAGAGGATTTGAGTACAGAGATCCTGCTGCAGCCATACACGGCCTTGGTGAGACCACACCTGCAATACTGCGTGCCGTTTTGGCCTCTTTAATCCGAGGAAGGACATCCTCGCCGTGGAGTGGGTGCAGAGAAGATTCACTAGACTGATACCATTGAAGGAAGGACTTGCAGATGAAGAAAGGTTGGATAGACTAGGCTTTTATTCTCTGGAATTTAGGAAATTGAAGGGGGATCTTATAGAAACAAAATTCTAAAGGATTTAGACAGACTAGATGCGGGTAGGTTGTTTGCAATGCTGGGAAAAACAGAACCAGGGGTTACAGTTTAAGGATAACCATACTATAACCATATAACCATTTACGGAGCGGAAACAGGCCATGTTGGCCTTTCGAGTCCGCACCAGTTCACTGATTTTATGCGCCCTCTTCAGGCATTGGGGGAAGGTTTTCAGGACCGAGATGAGGAAAGATTTCCTCTCTTGGAGGATGATGGATCTATGGAATTCTTTGCTACAGAAAGTAGTTGAGGCTGGTTCCTTGTCAATGTTCAAGAGTAGGTTAGAATTGGCCCTTGTGGCTAAGGGGATCAGGAGGTATGGAGAGAAGGCAGGAACTGGGAACTGATCAGCCATGATCGTATTGAATGGCAGGGTAGGTTTGAAGGGCCAAATGGCCGAATCCTGCACCTATTTTTCTATGTTTATATATTCTACTTGGGTTTGTCCAAAATATATACATTTTGGTCCAAAATTAAAATTTTGAACACTCCCAATGGATCCTAGAATATTTTTCCTGGAAGAGACTAAAAATATTTGGATTAAACGGGATTTTTACAGGTTGCTTTAGCTGGTTCATATTTGGAGGACCAAGTCACCAAATTGCAGAATCCATGTGATTGAAGAAGTGCAGAGATTGGTTAGGATATTGCTGGGACTTGAAGGTGAACCCACCAGGGCCTACAGCTGGTCCTCAATGTTGTCGACACATTCTTGGAAAGTGTGACTTGAAGTGAAATGAAGGTTTTACCATGGGCTCAATGATCAAAAATAAGAGAAGTTCCTATTGGGCGATCCTGTCTCTCAATCCACCACAATCTCAGAACCTCTGAATTGTAGTTGTGGCCTCCCCGTTCTTTTCTGAGCTGAGACCAATATTGACGTTTAGGTCATGGTTGCAGATGGGTTGGAAATACTGAAGAAGTTTCCTCTTGCCTTACTCAGTTGCAGTGTCCATACTGGATGGGTAACCCTGGCCATTGATCAGCAGATCCAGAGAACACAGCACAGTATAGGCCCTTCAGGCCTTGATGTTGTTCTAGCCCATATATTCACTCCTTAAATATAATGTACTAAACCAATGGTTCTCAACCTTTTTCCTTGCACTCACATACCACTTTTAGTGGTAAGTGGGTGGAAAGAAAGTTCAAACCCTATTTTAAAATAATCATATGAACAATCTAGAATCGTCATTCTCAAGCTTCCTTTCCCACTCACCTACCACATGAATCAATCCCTTAATGTTCAGAGATTACTTAAGGTGGTAGGTGAGTGAGAAGATGAAGGTTGAGAACCTCTTTCTGCAGGCAAACTAATTCTGAATCCACACAACCAAGGTTCCACAGATCCTTTGCCTCATGACTATCAGAATGAATCTACCCTGGGCAACCCTGTCAAAGGCCTCACTAAAATCCACACACCCCACATCCACTCCCCTGCCCTTCATTTGTTATTTCATTGTTTTCAAACACTTTCTTTCCCCCCCATTCATGAGTCATCCCTGACTAATCACGGAACCAACAGTCAAAGGACAAGGCCAGTGCCATTTTTATAAATGAGATTTGATATTTGCTTAAGTTGTCGTTTGTTTCCATGAAATTACCTCAAAGATACTCCTGTGATCGCGGTTCGTTTTACTGCGCTTTTTTGGCCAAAATGGCCACACTTTCACACACGACCACGCGGTACATAGAAAGATTAATGATGCCTAGCGTCCCATTGGCCTGAAATATTCCATTAAATTTTATTAAAATTTTCAAAGAAAAGCTTAACATAACGTTATACATTTTGCTTATTTTCAAGTTGTGGAGAGTGAGGAGGGTTTTCATGGATTACAAAAGGATTTGGACTGTTTGGAAAGATGGCAGATGGAGTTTAATGTAGGTAAGTGTGAGGTGCTTTATGTTGGGAAGAATAGCCAAAACGTATGCAGTGAAGGGGAGGGCATTGAGTAACAGAGGGATCTTGGAGGAATGGTTCAATAGACAATAAGAGTTGGAGTAGGCCCTTCGGCCTGTCGAGCCAGCACCGCCATTTTACAGATCATGGCTGATCACTACTATCAGTACCCCTTTCCAGCCTTATCCCCATAACCCTTAACTCCTTTGCCCACTAGAGTCTTTTCTAACTCTCTTTTGAACATAATTAGCGAATCTGCCTCTACCACCCTCTGTGGCAGAGCATTCCACAGATTCACACCTCTCTGGGTAAAAAAATGTTTTCTCATCTCCGTCCTCAAGGACCTACCCTGTATTCTTAAACTATGCCCTCTAGTCCTCGTCTCCCCCATCACTGGGAACAAGTAATCCGACTTCACCCTGTCTGTGCCCCTGATAATTTTGTATACCTCAATCATGTCCCCCCTCATCCTTCTAAACTCCATCGGATACAAGTCCAATTTTCTAGCCTTTCAGCATATGTCAACCCCGCCATCCCTGGAACTAACCTTGTAAATCTGCTCTGCACATCCTCTATAGCTAGTATGTCCTTCCTCAAAATTGGAGACCAGAACTGGACACAATACTCCAGGTGGGGTCTCACCAGGGCCCTGCAGAACTGCAGAAGGGCGTCTCTGTTCCTATACTCCAATCCCCTCTTTATGAAAGCCAACATGCCATTTTCCTTCTTCACAGCTTTCTGAACGTGCATGTTAGCCTTCAGTGACCGGTGAACAAGTACACCCAGATCCATTTGCTCCTTCCCATTCCCTAGCCTGTCTCCATTTAAATAATACTCACCTTTCCTATTATTGCCCCCAAAATGGATAACCTCACATTTGCTCACATTGAACGTCATCTTCCATTCAGCAGCCCACACCCCCAACCAGTCCAAGTCCCTCTGCATTTTCCTGACATCCTCCTCACACCCCACACCGCCACCCAGTTTAGTGTCATCTGCAAATCTGCTCATGTTATTAATAATCCGCTCATCCAAATCATTTACATAAATTACAAACAACTGAGGACCCAATACCGATCCCTGCGGCACTCCACTCGTCACATGCTGCCATCCTGAAAAAGACCCGCTTACTCCAACCCTTTATTTCCTATTTCTTAACCAATTTCCTATCCATGTCAGCACCTTACCTCCAATACCATGCTCCCTGATCTTGCCCACTAGTCTCCCGTGTGGTACCTTATTAAAGGCCTTCTGGAAGTCCAAATACACCACATCCACTGGCTCTCCCAAGTCCACCCACTTTGTCACATCCTCGAAAAATTCCAGAAGGTTAGTCAAGCATGACTTACCCTTAAGGAATCCATGCTGACTAGCCCTTATACTATTATTTCTGCCTAAGTGTTCTGCTATTACTCCTTTTATGATAGATTCCAATATCTTCCCCACCACTGAATTCAGGCTGACCGGTCTATAATTTCCCGTTTTCTCCCTCCCTCCCTTCTTAAAAATCGGCACCACATCAGCCACTCTCCAATCCTCAGGGACCTCCCCCGAATCTATGGAACTTTGGAAAATGTCGACCAGTGCCTCCACAATTTCCATAGCAACTTCTGGGATGCAGCCCATCAGGCCCTGGGGATTTATCAGCCCTCAGTCCCAACAATTTACTCACAACCTCCTGCTTCTAGATCCGGATATCCATTAGATCCCCTACTACCCCAGTAAAGATCCCCAAGTCTCTTGACTTATATCCTCCTTGGTGAAGACAGATGCAAAGTATTTGTTAAATTCCTCAGCCAACTCCTTGTTTCCGGTAATAATTCCAGCCTTTTCCATTCTTAATGGACCAATTTTAAACCGAACCAATTTCTTCCTCTTCACATATTTAAAAAAGCTTTTGCTATCCTCCATTATATTATTTGCTAATTTCCTCTCGTACTTCATTTTCCCCTCTCTTATGACTTTCTTAGTTACCCTCTGATGCTCTTTGAAGGTTTCCCAATCCTCTAGCTTCCCACTCCGCTTCGCTCTCTTATACTTACTCCCTTTGGATTTGATAGTGCACTTGATTTCATTAGTTAGCCACGGCTGCCATTTGCATCTCCTAGAGCCTTTCCTCCACTTTGGAATAAATTTGTCTTGAATCCTGTAAAAAATGTCCAAAAATACCTGCCATTTTCCCCAGTTGTCCTCCCAGCTAGTGTAACTTTCCATTTTATTTTGGCTAGCTCCTCCCTCATAGCTGCATAATCCCCTTTATTTAACTGCAGTACAGATGCTTCCAACTTCCTTTCCTTTTCCCTTTCTAATTGCAGCTCAAAAGTAACCATACCATGGTCACTATTCCCTATGGCTCCCCTACATCGAGGTCACTTATTAACTCTGCGTCGCTGCACAGCACCAAGTCCAGAATCGACTTCCCCCTGGTAGGTTCCTCCACTAGCTGCTCCAAGAAAGTATCTCGTAGACATTCAATAAACTCACTGTCTTGTGTTCCTGCCCCCGTCTGATTATCCCAGTCCACCTTCATGTTGAAGTCCCCCATAACTACCGTATTGCTACCACTTTGACATGCCACTCTTAATTCCTGATTTATACTGCCACCGATATCTGAGCTACTTTTCGGAGGCCTGTAAATGACCCCCATTATGCTCCTCACGCCTTTACAATTTCTTAATTCTATCCAAACAGACTCTACCCACCTGTTTCAATGTCTTTCCTTTCAAACGCCTGAATTTCATTTCTTACCAACAGAGCTACCC
The DNA here is from genome assembly GCF_036971445.1 of Narcine bancroftii. Lineage (NCBI taxonomy): Eukaryota > Metazoa > Chordata > Chondrichthyes > Torpediniformes > Narcinidae > Narcine > Narcine bancroftii. The sequence goes on along the minus strand of NW_027211804.1, from coordinate 447,624 downwards.
CACCCCCTCTTCCCAAGTTTCTGTCTTTTCTATAGGACGTGTACCCGGGAACATTGATTTCCCAAACCATTTGTGGGAATTCGGTCGTGTCCACAGGAAAAAGGGAATCTAAGGGTTGGATGTGATGTCGTGTATATTCTCTGCCAATCAATGGGAAATCTCCAAATCTTCAATCTTGGTGCAAGAGCCCACGAGGTACAAAGCAACCATCTCCTGTCCAAGCTGCAGATTGCAAGGGCTGTAAAGTGCTGCCACCGCCTGTTCACACCGAGTACTGCATGCATGAAGCGAGAGGGAGAGAGAGAGAGAGAGAGAGAGAGAGATCTAGGTATAATACCACCACCTGGTGTCCGGACTCGCGAACTACAGGATACATTATTTTTATTTTTAATGGGAGTGTTGGAGAATGAGAGGAGACTTGATTAAGGTTAACAAAATAGAGCAAGATGGATAATATGGAGCTCCAATGAACAGGGAGGTCTCACCTGTGAAGGAGCAAGTGTGAGATCTCCCAGTTCATTCTTGCTCGGGCAGTGGTGGCCAATTCAAGATAGCTCCAATTAGGGGAAGAGAATATGCTGTTTCAGGTCATGGGTTTGAAACGGTTTCCCCAGTTGTGCCATTCAGACTCAAGAGAGCAGATGCTTGCAGACAGGAAGGAAACCTAGTTTTATTGTGGAGAATTGCTTGTTTTTCGGGGTGAAGGTTGTTTGTGGTCTGAGATTCCTAAATACTTTACAATGGAAGCAGCACTTTTCCTTGTGCCTGATTGCTACATCGCGGGTAAAATGTCTCAAATCTATCACTCAGCCAGTACTGTTGGTCATTGATTTGGAGAGAGAGTGATGGCTTGGCAATATTTATAGCATGGTGAGTCCAAAGCTCTCAAAGTGACAGTGTGGAAGGAGTTTGTCTGTTCTTTGTTTTTTCTGCCACCCTTGAGAACTTAAAAAGTGTCCGTGAATTGTGGTATTGGTGAGACACAAGCTTGTTTTGCCCTCATTTTGTTCTGTATGTCTATAAAGTTTCAGTTTAGGGATAAAATGTCCAGACACTGTTCTGTTCAAAAGTCTAGTAACCAAATCAGATTCTCCCGAGTTCTTGTCATGGATATGCATCAAGAAGCCTGTTTTGCAGCAGTCGTGTTGCATTAGAGGTGCACATACAATTTTCAAAAATAATGAGTTTGAAACCAGAAAAAGATCAGGTCGTGCCCAAAGGTTCATCCGTGCTGTTGAATTGAATTGATGCCCCCAGGTCCAGAATGTGCACTTCCACCCCATGGTCTTGAGCTTCCCAAATCGCCAATGAACTTACGGCCCCCTTGAGCTGTGGAGTGTGGGAGGAAATCCACACAGACACCAAGAGGATGTAGAAACTTCTTGCAGTCAGTGCTGACTTGATCCTGGGGTGACTCGTGCTGGAGAGGTGGGACTACTGTCCTGCCTTCACCTTGTGATGGCTGATTTTTGTCTGATGGTGGATGGAGGTCTGACATGATATTCCCTTGGCCTTGAGGGAAAGAAGAGTAGAAATTGCAAGGGCTCTGACAGAAATATTTAAAACCTGTTTATCCACGGGTGAGGTGCCAGAGGAATGGAGGTAATCTAATGTTCCTTTGTTTAAAAACGGCTTCAAAAGCCAACCAGGTGAGCCGGACAAAATAGGTAAATTATTGGAGGGTAATCAGAGAGTACCTCGAAAAGAATCTGTTCAAATAGCTGGCCTTGATCAACCATAGCTTAGAATACGGGAGTCGGGCAGTGAGGTTGAGACTAGACAAGATATTGGTGAGGCCCTGTTGAGAGTACTGTGTGCAGTTCTGGTCACCAAATGAGAGGAAAGCTATCAACAAAGTAGAGAGGGTGCAGAGAAGATTTAAGTCAATGTTACCTGGATATCAGCAACTAGATTACAAAGAAAGATTCAGCAAATGAAGTCTTTATTCTATGGATTGTAGATGGTTGAGAGGGGATTTGATCGAGGTCTTTAAAATTACTAGGAGGATAGAACAAATTGATGTGGATAGACTTTTTTCATTGCGGGAGCAGAGATTGAATCAGGAGGTAAAAGTTTGGAAGTAACATGAGGGGGAACTTCTTTACTCAGAGTGGTGGCTGAGTGGAGTGAGCTTCCGGGAGAAATAGTGGCGGCAGGGTCCATTTTGTCATTTCAGGGAAAATTGGAGGGGAGGGGAATGCAGAGAGGTGGTACGAGAGGAGAGTATTTAGTTCAGTGCAGACAAGAAGGGCCAAGTGACCTGTTTCTGTGCTGTAATTGTTATAGGGTTAAAATGTGTGGCAGTAACTTGGAAGTCCGATGCGTATTTGGGAATGGGTCGATGGCCACACTGAAATAGGCCGTTGATTCCCACTTGAAATAATTGCATCGAATTCACGGAACAAATTTGAATTTCTCTTTTGAAGATTTGGGATGTGTATTTACCAATTGTCGGAATTAAGTTTTAACCACCCAACACGAACTTTCTGACTCCTAAAACCAAGAAAACCATGATTTTATTTGAGAGTTTTGGTCAATTTTTATAAATACTATCTAGATGTTTTCTCTCTTTATTGTTTTCTATTGGGCAGCTGTGGGAGGGGTTACTTTTTAAATCACTATGCATTAATTTTATCTTATTTTCAAATAAGAAATTTAAGTTTTTTTAATGCATATGTTAAATTAAATGTAAAAATGTTTCAAATAAGATGAATGAAGAATTGTTTCAGGAACTGGCGATCTTCCACGAGTGCCGTGAACCCCAGGAAGCAGGAATGTGTGAACGAAACACAAAACTGGCCAGAAGAACTGAGGAAACACAGCTAAAAGTGTCCAAAAAGGTGCTGATGTCATCTTGATTTTAATGCAGGTGACAACGAGGAATGCATTGGGGCGGAGATGGTCTACGGGCAGCCAATACGGACGCCTTGGGGAACAAAGCCCGCAACACCAGTAGGGATGGATAATGGTGGGTAATGAATAAGCATATATTAGAGACACCGAGAGAGAGCGACACACACATACCCAGACAGACAGACACACACACACAGACACAGAGAGACAGATACAGACACACAGAGAAACACACACAGACTGAGACAGAGAGAGAAACACTGACAGCGAGAGAGAGACAGACAGAGACACACACAGACAGAGACACACACAGACAGAGACACACACAGACAGAGACACACACAGACAGAGACACACACAGACAGACACAGACAGACAGATAGAGAGACACACACACAGACAGAGAGAGAGACACGCACACAGAAAGAGACAGAGAGGCACACATAGAGACAGAGAGAGACACACACACGACACAAAGAGACAGACACACACACACAGCCAGAGACAGAGACAAACACACGACACAGAGAGACAGACACACACACACAGATACATACACACAGACATAGATAGAGAGAGACACACACAGAGACATAGACACACAGATATAGAGACACACACAGAGACACAGACAGAGAGACACACAGACAGCGACAGAGAGAGAGAGACACACACAAACAGAGAGAGAGAGACACAGACAGAGAGACACACACACGGACACACACAGATACAGAGACACAGAGACACAGACAGAGAGAGAGAGACACACACATACAGACACAGAGAGACACACATTGTGACACAGGGAGAGAGAGACACACACAGACAGAGACACACAAACAGACACAGAGACACACACACAGAGTGAGATACACACAGAGAGACGCAGAGAGAGAGATAGACACAGAGACAGACACAGAGAGAAACACAGACAGAGAGACACTCAGACACAGAGACACACAGACACAGAGAGACACACACAGACACAGAGAGACACACACAGACACAGAGAGACACACACAGACACAGAGAGACACACAGACACAGAGAATCACACAGTCACAGATACACACACAGACCGATAGACAGACAGAGAGAGAGACACACAGACAGAGAGAATCACACACAGACACAGAGAATCACACACAGACACAGAGAATCACACACAGACACAGAGAGACACACAGAGACATAGAGAGAAACACACAGACGTAGTGACACACGCACACAGACAGACAGAGACCCCTTGGTTGTGCCCTTCACCTTCGCACTTAACTCCCTCATCTCTCCTGGCAGGATCTCATCACCTTTCCTACCCGTGGACCATGACATCTGTCTGCTCATCCTCCTTCCTGAGAATGGTGTGAACTCTACCCTAGAAACCCCACAGCAAAGAAAAGGGACCCTTCGGCCCTTCTCATCCATGGTGAAATATCATTCTGCCAGTCTCATCGACCTGCACCCAGTCCCTAACCCTCCTGACTTCCCACATCCATGGATCTCTGCAATTGATTCTTAAAACGTAAGAGTTTGAATGTTAAATGGCAGACCATTGAGGAATGTTGTCAAAGAAAGGGATTGAGGAACTGTGGTACAGAACTGCCTGAAAGTGGAGTCCCATGTAGAGATTGGGGGGGTGGGGGGGAGTGAAGAAAGCTTCTGGTATTTAGGCCCTCAGAAATGAGAGGATTGAGTGCAGGAGGTGGGAGGCCACGAGGAAGTTGGACAAGGCCTGGGCGAGGCTAACTTGGGAACATTGTGTGCCGTTTGGGTGGCCGGAGGAGAGGAAGGATAGGAATGAGACAGCGCGTCGAGGAGAGGGACAAGAAGGTGGTCTGGCTTTCGGGGTTTGAGTTCCAGGGGAAGGTTGGACAGGCTGGGACTTTATTCCCTGGAGCGTCGAAGATTGAGGAAGATTTGAAAATTGTGAGGGGGGACGGATCGTGTCCATGGGGACAGGCTGTTTCCAAGGAGAGTGGGAGAGATTCAAAGAGGAGGACATGGATTGAGATTGAAGGGGGATTTTCTTCACTCAGAGGGGGGTGGGAGCGTGGAATGAGCTTTGGGCCAAGGTGGTGGAGGTGGGATGGACTGGAATCTTGGGGGGGAATGTGGGGCAGGTCCTGGTGTGGAAATGTGCAGCCTGAACGGGAGATGGACTGGAGGCCCGAGGCAGCTCTCGGCCCCTTCCCCAGTGGGACTGGGCTGGCGAAGAGATCCCGTGGAGGGGTGGCTCAAGCTCTCGCGAGAGCGACCGCTGGGGGCCGCCATGTTGTTGATCTTTCCCGCCTTTGGAGCAGTTGGTCGCGAGCGGGAGAGGTTCGTGTCGGTGCTTCACGGGCGGGAATCGGGGCATTTTGGGAGCGAGACCAGGGAGGAGGGAGTTTCCACGGGTCGCCCTTTGGGTCTGGGGCGGCCGGAGCTCGGAGGGGAACGGGCGGGGAGATGGTTGTGAGGTGGGGCCGGGGAACCGTGAGGGAGTTTGTGGCGGGGTGACATTAGGGTGTGTGGTAGTCGGGGACCCGCGAGGCTGAGGGGGGGGGTCGGGGCCCGAGAGGCTGAAGGGGGGGTCGGGGCCCGCGAGGTTGAGCGGGGTCGGGGTCCGTGAGGCTGAGGGGGGGGGTAGGGGCCCGCGAGAATGAGGGGGGTCGGGGCCCGCGAGAATGAGGGGGGTCGGGGCCCGCGAGGCTGGGGAGGGGGTCGGGGCCCGGGAGCCTGAGGTGGGGGGGGCGGGGGCCGCGGGCCTGAGGTGGGGGGGGCGGGGCCCGCGAGGCTGAGGGGGGGTCGGGGCCCGCGAGCCTGAGGTGGGGGGGGCGGGGCCCGCGAGGCTGAGGGGGGACGGGGACCCAGAAGGCTGAGGGGGGACGGGGACCCACAAGGCTGAGGGGGGACGTGGACCCAGAAGGCTGAGGGGGGACGGGGACCCACAAGGCTGAGGTGGGACGGGGACCCACAAGGCTGAGGGGGGACGGGGACCCACAAGGCTGAGGGGGGACGGGGACCCACAAGGCTGAGGAGGGACGGGGACCGGGACACAGAAGGCTGAGGGGGGACGGGGACCGGGACCCAGAAGGCTGAGGGGTGACGGGTCCCAGAAGGCTGAGAGGGGACGGGGACCCAGAAGCCTGAGGGGGGACGGGAACCCAGAAGGCTGAGGGGGGACGTGGACCCAGAAGGCTGAGGGGGGACGGGGACCCAGAAGGCTGAGGGGGGACATGCACTCAGAAGGCTGTTGGGGGACGGGGACCCAGAAGGCTGAGGGGGGGACCCAGAAGGCTGAGGTGGGACGGGGATCCAGAAGGCTCAGCGGGGACGGGGACCCAGAAGGCTGAGGGGGGACGGGGACCCAGAAGGCTGAGCAGGGACAGGGACCCAGAAGGCTGAGCAGGGACAGAGACGGGGACCCAGAAGGCTGAGGGGGGACGGGGAACCAGACGGCTGAGGGGGGACGGGGACCCAGAAGGCTGAGGGGGGACGGCGACCCAGAAGGCTGATGGGGGACGGGGACCCAGAAGGCTGAGGGGTGACGGGGACCGGGACCCACAAGGCTGAGGAGGAACGGGGACCGGGACCCAGAAGGCTGAGGGTGGACGGGGACCGGGACCCAGAAGGCTGAGGGGGGACGGGGACCGGGACCCAGAAGGCTGAGGGGGGACTGGGACACAGAAGGCTGAGGGGGGACGGGGACCCATTAGGCTGAGGGGCGACGGGGACCCAGAAGGCTGAGGGGGGACGGGGACCCAGAAGGCTGAGGGGGGACATGGACTCAGAAGGCTGAGCAGGGACAGGGACCCAGAAGGCTGAGCAGGGACAGGGACGGGGACCCAGAAGGCTGAGGGGGGACGGGGAACCAGACGGCTGAGGGGGGACGGGGACCCAGAAGGCTGAGGGGGGACGGGGACCCACAAGGCTGAGGGGGGACGGCGACCCAGAAGGCTGATGGGGGACGGGGACCCAGAAGGCTGAGGTGTGACGGGGACCGGGACCCACAAGGCTGAGGAGGAACGGGGACCGGGACCCAGAAGGCTGAGGGTGGACGGGGACCGGGACCCAGAAGGCTGAGGGGGGACGGGGACCGGGACCCAGAAGGCTGAGGGGGGACTGGGACACAGAAGGCTGAGGGGGGACGGGGACCCATAAGGCTGAGGGGCGACGGGGACCCAGAAGGCTGAGGGGGGACGTGGACCCAGAAGGCTGAGGGGGGACCGGGACCCAGAAGGTTGAGGGGGGACGGGGACCCAGAAGGCTGTGGGGGGACGGGGACCCAGAAGGCTGAGGGGGGAAGGGGACCCAGAAGGCTGAGGGGGGACGGGGACCCAGAAGGCTGAGGGGGGACGGGGACCCAGAAGGCTGAGGGGGGACGGGGACCCAGAAGGCTGAGGGGGGACGGGAACCCAGAAGGCTGAGGGGGGACGGGGACCTAGAAGGCTGAGGTGTGACGGGGACCGGGACCCACAAGGCTGAGGAGGAACGGGGACCGGGACCCAGAAGGCTGAGGGTGGACGGGGACCGGGACCCAGAAGGCTGAGGGGGGACGGGGACCCACAAGGCTGAGGTGGGACGGGGACCCACAAGGCTGAGGTGGGATGGGGACCCAGAAGGCTGAGGGGGGACCGGGACCCAGAAGGCTGAGGGGGGATGGGGAGCCAGAAGGCTGAGGAGGGACGGGCACCCAGAAGGCTGAGGAGGGATGGGTACGGGGACCCAGATGGCTGAGGGGGGACGGGGACCCAGAAGGCTGAGGAGGGACGTGGATGGGGACCCAGAAGGCTGAGGGGGGACGGGGATCCAGAAGGCTGAGGGGGGACGGGGACCCTGACGGTTGAGGGGGGACGGGGACCCAGAAGGCTGAGGGGGGGGACGGGGACCCAGAAGGCTGAGGGGGGGGACGGGGACCCAGAAGGCTGAGGGGGGGACGGGGACACAGACCCAGAAGGCTGAGGATGGTCGGGGACCCAGAAGGCTGATGGGGGACGGGGACCCAGAAGGCTGAGGGGGGACGGGGACCCAGAAGGCTGAGGGGGGACGGTGACCCAGAAGGCAGATGGGGGACGGGGACCCACAAGGCTGAGGTGGGACGGCGACCCAGAAGGCTGAGGGGGGACGGGGACCCAGAAGGCTGAGGGGGGACGGGGACCCAGAAGGCTGAGGGGGGACGGGGACCCAGAAGGCTGAGGGGGGACGGGGACCCAGAAGGCTGAGGGGGGACGGGGACCCAGAAGGCTGAGGGGGGACGGGGACCCAGAAGGCTGAGGGGGGACGGGGACGGGGACCCAGAAGGCTGAGGGGGGACGGGAACCCAGAAGGCTGAGGGGGGAAGGGGACGGGGACCCAGAAGGTTGAGGAGGTACGGTGACCCAGAAGGCTGAGGGGGGACGGGGACCCAGAAGGCTGAGGGGTGACGGGGACGGGGACCCAGAAGGCTGAGGGGGAACTGGGACCCAGAAGGCTGAGGGGGGACGGAGACCCAGAAGGCTGAGCGAGGGCGTGGACCAAGAAGGCTGAGGGGTGACGGGGACCCAGAAGGCTGAGGGTGAACTGGGACCCAGAAGGCTGAGGGGGTCGGGGATGGGGACCCAGAAGGCTGAGGGGTGACGGGGACGGGGACCCAGAAGGCTGAGGGGGGACGGGGACCCAAAAGGCTGAGGGGGGACGGGTCTGGGACCCAGAAGGCTAAGGGGGGACAGGGACGGGGACCCAGAATGCTGAGGGGCGACGGGGAGCCAGAAGGCTGAGTGGGGACAGGGACCCACAATGCTGCGGATGCCTGGAGCGCATGGCCGGGCAGGATAGTGGAGTCTGGAATAATAGGGACCTTTAACATTTAGACAGGCACATTGATGCGAGAAAAATAGTGGTTTACGGGTGTGAGGGGGGAAAGGTTCAGTTTGTTGAAGGTTTGAGCTATTGTCTTGTGACACCAATACCCCTGAGCAAAAAGCTCTGCAAAAGTATGGACACCGCCCTGGACATCTCAGGTAAAAACCCTCCACCATTGAGAACATTTGCAGGGAACGCTGCTGTCAGAGAGCAGCAGAAATCAAGGATCCACATCACCCGCTCTGTTCTCACTGCTCCCATCAGGAAAGAGGTATAGCCAGGTTCAGGAACAGCTGCTACCCCTTCACCACGAGACTCAACACACATTCAGGGACTCACTTAAAGACTCTCCCTTTTGCACTTTGAATTTTTTCTATCTCTTTTGCAGTTTGTTTTCATTTCCACATTTTCAGAGATTTCAAGTAGATGAGTCCAGTTGGGGAAACTTGGTTTTGGTCTATATAATGGTTACTTTTAACTCCTTTTATTGTTCATTTATATTAGTGTCTGGGCCCCTATGTGGTCCAGGTACAGCTGACAGACCTTTACCAAAGGGTCACGTTTATGTGATTTTTTTTTCCGTAGGTAACTGCAGTTCATTTCCACAGCCCAGCGTGCTATCGGACATCCAGTTGATCGTGATACATCTCTTTGCGAAGGCCAGTGCTATTTTTATAAATGAGATTAGATATTTGGTCAAGTTGTCGCTTGTTTCAGTGAAGAGATTGCTCCAGGTCTCACGTGGAGGTCACTGCTGTGATCGTGGTTAATTTTTCTGCGCTTTCTTGCCAAAATGGCCTCACTTTCACGCAAGACAATGTAGAAAAGTTTAATGAAGCTCATCATCCCATTGGCCTTCATAACTATCCTATCAACCTGAGCGGCAACCTTGAGGGATGTTTGGATTTGAACCCCAAAGTCCCTCTGTTTATCCTCACTCATGTAACCGACTGGTAACCTTGTACCCAGCCTTCTGGTTTGTCCTTCCAAAATGCATCACCTCACACTTACCTGGATTGAAATCCTTATCCTTCGACAACCTTCAGCTTCATCCACAACTCCTCCAACCTCCACATCATCTGCAGACATACTGACCCATCTTCTGCCTCTTCATCCAGGTCATTTATAAAAATCATCAAGAGCAGGGGTCCCAGAACAGATCCTTGTGGCACTCCACTCCTCTCTGCTCTCTTCCAACAAGACAATTTTTTATCCACAGCCAAAGTTACCCTGATCCTTTGCCAAATTGCTTTCTGATGAGTCTCGTCAAATTCTTGCTAAAATCCATGTAGACCACATCTACCACACGACCCTCATTCATTTCCTTTCTTACCCCACTCAAATAAAACTCATTTAGACTCATGAGGCATGACCTTCCCATCACAAAGCCATGCTGACTGTCCTTGAGAAGTCTGTACTTCTGCAAATGCTCATAGATCCTATACTGGTCTATAATTCCCAAGATTCTCCCCATTACCTTTTCTAAACAAGGCGACTGCATTTGATGGTTTGCGCTGGATTTTGGGGGCAGGGGGCTGGGTGTTTGTGAGCAAGGGCTGGGTTTGGGAGCTGTAGGGGACTCAGGGAATTCTCTTTTCCTCTTAACTGCAAGGAACACTATGTCTAACTTCCTGCTGATGTGACTCTGTCTGCTTTATGACTGAATGAAGTGAATTTTGTGTAATATTGCACTTTATACCATGACAATCAATTGAATTTTGATCTTGGCATGTTTGGAAGAATGTTCTTAGTGACAGTGACCCAGGTTCAAATCTGTCACCATGTAAGGGGTTTGAGTGTTTTTTTTCTCACCCTTGTTGAAGTCGATTTCCTGTCAAGGTACAAAAAGATACAGTAACAAACCACAAACTCTAAAACACAGTCTTTATTGAGTCATGCCAGCAGGAATGAGGGGTACCAGTGGTGGGTGAACAGACTCACCTCACTATCAATGTTTGAACGGCAGTTAAAGAACACACTCACATGGTAGAGCTCTTAAGACATTTTCCTGCCAACAAATTGGATAACATTTCTTGGAAGGTATTAGTACAGCTTCTGCTTTACATTTTGCACATCCTCTTCCTCAAGACACAGAAAGGATATGTTGTTGGCAATTTAATCTCATGTGCCCATTATAATTAAGAACATCCTTCTGGTCTACAAAATTTCAACAGAAATCTGGAAGGGTTGCTCACAGTACACATTGGTAATCATTCTCTGCCTGTCTGATTTCTGGTTTCCAATTTACACATGTAAATGTCTAATTTCATAGGAATTTTTAATTCTTGAAGTTGACAATGGTGGCTAACAGTTCAAAGCAGAAACTGCCATTCTGGGACTGAGTGGTGCTGAAGGCTTATTGCAGCCTTTGGATCAGGCCTGATGAGCCTCCTTCAGGTGGCCAGAATACCCCCGATGTAAAGTCACATATTCTATCCGAATGCGGCTGTAAGGAGGCCATGTGAAAGAGCCTGATGCGGCTCGGAGGAGTACTTACCAATCTTCCTTTGGGAGGTATGATCTCCGTGTCTGAGCAATTCCCCCGAGGACCCTGAATGCAGCCGCCTGATGATAATCAGCCAGGGACCCAAATCCCCGTGCCTGACAGCCCCCCTCCTCGTGCCCGACAACCCATCCTTCCTGCGTCTGACAGCCCCATTCACCTCACCCGAGAGCCCCCATCACCGCGCCCGACACCACCCATCACTGCTGCCTGACAGCCTCCCCTGCCCCAACATCCTGTGCCAGCCGCACCTGCCCTGACGTCCTGCGCTGACAGGAACTGGAGTGCGCTCTGAGGCGCCTCTCCTGCAGCTGTCCCTTTCAGGCTGCCATCTGAAAGAACATTCCATAGGGCTGTTTCTGCTTCTGCAGACTGATTCTTGACGTAGAATGCAGCTGAAACTGGCTCCAGCTGTAGTCAATTCGCACTATTGTTTTAGAGATGAGGCAGGCATTAGGATATGAGACTCAGTCGAGGAATTGAGAATTGATTCCTGTCTGAAATGTCCTTGGTCACTCTCTCTCCTAGCTTCCTGGCAAAATCTGTGTGATGATGTCTTCATCAGAATTATCAGAACAAGATCCAGCTAATATTCTGCACCCTTCATCAAATTGGAAAGTGAATGGGCGGAGTTGTGTGGTCAGGGCTTAATATGACAGAATGATGCAGGTCTGTGTGGATTCAGTTGAAATGAGAGGGCAGATAACCTTTAACTTATCCCTGATCCCCCAACAAACCCACTCCCCCAATGCTAATCCCCCAAATGGCACAAGGTTGAACTGAGTCCTTTCAGGGTGAGAGGCAGAAGAGTGGCCTTTGTTCTGTACAAGGGCCAACAGATGCCAAGGACCGATCACCTCAAGGAGTGAACGAGGATTTAGAATAGGTTTTCCCCAACACAGAACAAAAGTAGGAGCAGGAGGCCGTTTCTCCCCGTGAGCCTATTCTGCCTTTAGGTGAAGGACCACCAGAACGAGGAATAAAGAATGAAGCTGGAGGAACTCAGCAGGTTAGGCAGTGTCCATGGAGAGAGATGGTCAGTTAATGATTCAGGTCCGTACACAGACTGAAGCGAGAAGGGGAGCTGGCACAAAATTGGGAGGGGCCAGTGCCTCGGAAGCCACAGAGGATCACAAGACCACCCGACAGGCTGAACTTGTGATGGACACTATGAACTATGTATGTCATAAAGTACAGTATGTGCTCTGTGTCGCCACATCACCTCGTTGGGTTTTATCTCAAAGAAGTGGTGCAAGGCTTTGATATAGATGTATGGACTGGCCAGTCCATATCTTCCTGACCTTCTCCAACCTCTCCCTTAGCTCCACCCTGGATTTCCCGGACTTGCCCCCTCTTGCTTCTGTTCATGGAACCTGGCCCAGTCGTGTATCAGTAATGCTCAGGTTTTTGGTCATTGAAGGTGTTTAATCACTCCATCCTATTTGACGTGATTATTGTGTGCACCACAATGCTGATCCCAAAGGCTTTGGGCAATGTGTACACCTGGTGTAACTGTGCCCAAACTGTCTGGGCTGCACACGTAGATGAGGAATCGAACTCCCACTTTGAGTTGACTCAGAGAATTAATGAAGGACACAGAGTTTCACCAAACCACACTCCAACTCTCTTTCGTTCTTATATGCAAGATTCTTTGCACAAAACAGAGAGAGAGTTATTGATCGTATTTACACCAGCTTGACTTCAAGTCACAAGATAGTCTCGCGAGCCATTTACTTGAATGATGGCTCGCGTGGCAGCACCCACTCCTGGCGACTGTGGGTCACTCTGATTAGGGTGTCCGAGCAATGCCAGCATAAATGTTTCCAATATTTAGGAGAAGTGTTGCCCAATTAAGGAATGGTTGTGGTGTTTTGGAGAATTGCATTGTCAGGATTTAAATATGGCGGTTCGGAAATTATGTAAAGATAAAATGCCCAGGGTTTCTTTGGAAAAATTGACTTGGAAATATGAGTTGGTGGGGGGGGGGGGGGGGTGTGGTTTGTGTCTTCCTCATTTTAAGAATTTTGAAAAGCAGCTCAATTAAGATTTATAAATATATTGTATAATGTAGATGATATTCCAGCTTGGGTTTCTGTTGAATTTAATGCAATAGGGAATACGGATCCCCAAGATTTTATTTACAAATGGAATCCTAAGCTTTATTTGGAAGTGGGGAATCATCTATTTTGAAACATTTGATTGAGTTGATAATGAAATTCGCATGAAAGGTTTAATATTGAAATAGGCATTTTCCTTCTTCAATAGACAACCAATTCTGGAGGATTTGGAGATGGAAGGGTATTAAGAAAATTAGTTTTGAGGATGTGAGATTGAAATCTTTGAAAGAATTATCTTGTTATTACCAAGTTAAAGCTTTTTTATCTTTAAAAATAGGTCTTACTTTTTTTTTTGTTGTTCAAAACAATATTTATTTATTTTTAAAAGATAAAATACTTGTCCTGCATATATATTACTTATATGTGGTATGTCTGGCTACGTGTCTGCATGTTTTGCACTGAGGACACAAAGAAATCCTGTTTCGTCATGTTTTTTTTTTTTTTTTTTTTTAAATTTTTTTATTTTTCACACCATAAATCACATTAGCCATGATATACACTATTTCTTTTCACACATATACAGTGACTTTTTCTCCCCCCCCCCCTTTCCTCCCAAACCACCCCCCCACCCCCCCCTCTCATCCATTTTAGGTATACAATCTAGGTTGCATTAATCCAGTCAGACAATGTTGTCATTCAACAAAATTACACCAGAAATTCTACTGAGTCCATTCTTTTCTTTCCTTCTCCTTCTATCAACTTAGGTAATGTTTGTCCCCGGTAGGTTTTCGCTATTGTATTTAATGTAAGGCTCCTACACTTGTTCGAATATTTCAATATTATTTCTTAACCAATATGTTATTTTTTTTTCTAATGGAATACATTTATTCATTTAAATTTGGTAGTTTCTTCCTTTTAATTTGGTTATGTATTCCATTAATATTTAAAGACATATAGTTCAGCGTAGCCCTTTTATATTTTGTTTATCTTCTCTTTCCGTTTTTCCATCATTACCTTTCCTCCTTTTCCATTTCTGTTTTCTTATTTTCAACTCTTCATAAGACAACATTCCTACAACATCTAACATTTTCCTTATTCTCCTATTTCTATCTTATTTATCCCCAATCTCCCCTTCACCTCCTGAGTTGTCCTTTATCCCTTGTCGGACAACCACATCTCCCCTCTCCATTTGGATTTGCGAATCCACTCGCAAGCGTCAACTGATTGTGCAGTGACCGCTATTTCCCCCCACCCCGCCTCCCCCAGAAAAGATTTCACTTTTCATATGTCACAAAGGTCCCTCTTTTAATTCCCTCCTTATTCTCTCTATTCCATTACCTTCCCTTATTAATTCTTGTCTATACTATCTATATTTTCCTCTAAGTACAGATACATTCATGTATGCTCATTGTCTCTATTCACTCTTATACCTCTTTACCTGCATACATATCAATCGTGATCATTTTTACTCTCATTACCCGTCTTCTTCCCTCAGTCTATTTTTGTCTTTACCCACATACATATCAGTCGTGATCATTTTAACTCTCATTACCCGTCTTCCTCCCTCAGTCTATTTTTGTAATTGTTCTGCAAATTTTCGTGCTTCTTCTGGATCCGAGAATAGTCTGTTTTGCTGTCCTGGAATAAATATTTTCAATACCGCTGGATGCTTTAGTATAAATTTATACCCTTTCTTCCATAAAATCGCCTTTGCTGTATTGAACTCTTTTCTCTTCTTTAGGAGTTCAAAACTTATATCTGGATAAATGAAGATTTTTTGCCCTTTATACTCCAGTGGTTTGTTGCCCTCTCTTACTTTTTCCATTGTCTTCTCCAGTACCTTTTCTCTTGTAGTATATCTTAGGAATTTTACTACAATAGATCTTGGTTTTTGTTGTGGTTGTGGTTTAGAGGCCAATACTCTATGTGCCCTTTCTATTTCCATTTCATGCTGTAGTTCTGGACATCCTAGGGTCTTAGGGATCCACTCTTTTATAAACTCCCTCATATTCTTGCCTTCTTCATCTTCCTTAAGGCCCACTATCTTTATGTTATTTCTTCTGTTATGGTTTTCCATTGTATCTATTTTTTGAGCTAGTAGTTCTTGTGTCTCTTTAGTTTTTTTATTAGATTTCTCCAATTTCTTTTTTAAGTCTTCTACCTCCATTTCTGCTGCTACTGCCCGCTCTTCCATCTTGTCCATTTTTTTTCCCATTTCTGTTAAGGTCATCTCCATTTTAATTATTTTCTCCTCTGTGTTGTTTATTCTTTTTCTTAAATCCTTAAATTCCTGTGTTTGCCATTCTTTAAATGATTCCATGTATCCTCTAATAAGAGCAAGTATATCCTTTACCTTGCCTCTCTTTTCTTCTTCTATTTCACCATACTCTTCCTCTTCTTCTTCCTCTGAGTTGACCATCTGTTGTTTCTTTGTTGCCCTTTCCTCCTCTTCTATCTTGTTTCTATTGTCTTCTGTGGTCTCTTCTTGCTGCAGGTGTTCTGCAGCTGTCGTTGCCGGCTGTGGAGATCGACTCCCCAGCTGGTCCCCCCTCCCGTCGGTGTGTTTTTTTTCATTCGCATCGCGCATGCGCGAAGTTTCGCGCATGCGCGTTTGCGCACTTTTGTTCGGCTCTGCGAGCCATTTTTGTAGTCCATTATTTACCGACCTGAGGGAGCGGGTTTCTCTCTCCGCAGCGGGCCTCTTCGGACAGGTAAGGCCTTCACCTTTTTCCTCCTTTGTCTTCTCTTCCTCTCTTCTTACCGTTGCTTTCGACTTTTCTTTTTTTGTCGCCATCTTCTTTCCACCTTTATACTCACTTTTCTGTAACTTTTATTTCTGTGCCTTTGTGTTTTCTCTTGTTTTTCCCGACTTTTCTGGAGAGGGCTGGAGTTCACCGTCCGGCCACTACTCCATCACGTGACTCCTCCCTCAAAATAGGTCTTACTTTGATGTTACCTAATCAAAGTGAATTAGAATTACTGATTTGTTATCCTACTGGAAATAAATTTATTTCTGTAATGTATAACTTGCTTCAATCTAAGGCCCCCAAAACTGGAGTGAATAAATCTAGATGAAGATGGGAAATAGATTTAAATTCTCAAATAAGCGAAAAGGATCGGATGGATTTGTGTAAATAATATGACTAAGATATAGGTTGGTTCAATATAATTTTTTACATCAGTTCTATTTGACTCCACAAAAATCAAATAGATTAAATGCTGCCGTATCGGATTAATGTTTTCGATGTGGACCTGAGATTGGAACATTTTTGCATTCAACTTGGCAATGTGCTAAAGTTAGACAATTTTGGATTGGGGTACGTAATTTTCACAGGCCTTCATGTTATTTTTACCGAGTAATATTAAGCTCACACCAAGACACAAGAGCAACTTGTCCGTGAACTACTCTTTGCAGACGATGCCGCTTTAGTTGCCCATTCAGAGCCAGCTCTTCAGCGCTTGACGTCCTGTTTTGCGGAAACTGCCAAAATGTTTGGCCTGGAAGTCAGCCTGAAGAAAACTGAGGTCCTCCATCAGCCAGCTCCCCACCATGACTACCAGCCCCCCCACATCTCCATCGGGCACACAAAACTCAAAATGGTCAACCAGTTTACCTATCTCGGCTGCACCATTTCATCGGATGCAAGAATCAACAACGAGATAGACAACAGACTCGCCAAGGAAAATAGCGCCTTTGGAAGACTACACAAAAGAGTTTGGAAAATCAACGAACTGAAAAACCTCACAAAGATTAGCGTATACAGAGCCGTTGTCATACCCACACTCCTGTTTGGCTCCGAATCATGGGTCCTCTACCGGCATCATGCTTCCACCAGCGTTGTCTCTGCTCCATCCTCAACATTCATTGGAGCGACTTCATCTCCAACATCGAAGTACTCGAGATGGCAGAGGCCGACGCTGCTGAAGATCCAACTGTGCTGGGTAGGTCACGTCTCCAGAATGGAGGACCATCGCCTTCCCAAGATGGTGTTATATGGCGAGCTCTCCACTGGCCACCGAGACAGAGGTGCACCAAAGAAGAGGTACAAGGACTGCCTAAAGAAATCTCTTGGTGCCTTCCACATTGACCACCGCCAGTGGGCCGATATCGCCTCAAACCGTGCATCTTGGCGCCTCTCAGTTTGGCCGGCAGCAACCTCCTTTGAAGAAGACCGCAGAGCCCACCTCACTGACAAAAGACAAAGGAGGAAAAACCCAACACCCAACCCCAACCCACCAATTTTCCCTTGCGACCGCTACAACCGTGTCTGCCTGTCCTGCATCGGACTTGTCAGCCACAAACGAGCCTGCAGCTGACGTGGACATTACCCCTCCATAAATCTTCGTCCGCGAAGCCAAGCCAAAGAAAGATTAAGGTTATGAGGCCAAAATTAAATTGAAATATTTATCACATTGAATTTGTGTCAATTGCTTCAGCAGTTGCTCGGAAATGTATAGCTGTAGCGGCACACATCGAGACGCAGTCGAATCGGCTCTGCACTGTTACGGCCGCAGCAGCAGTGTAGCCGTGTCAAGATGTTACTGCTGGGCGCATCTTCTCCCCAGCTCAAACGGGCCATGCAGATGCACTTGGCTGCGTCGTTACATCACCGCCCCTGTGTGGGCGGCACTTACGGGCCACCTGATAAGGTGCAGCATGGGAATTTTCCAATATAAACTGTTGGAAGTGCAAGCGACTAACAAAGTCATCTCCTTATTTCATTTCTCCTTGTAGCTACCGCTACAATTGGTGACCCCGACGAGTCCAGACGATTCTGGACTCCACACCATGGATGCTGCAGCAGTCAACGCAGTGGCTATGAAATTGCCAACCTCTGGACGCTTCGCCCACGCACTTGGTTCAGGCAAGCGGAAGCACGATTTCACCTCCGGCAGATCACGTCTGACTCGACAACGTTCTACCATGTCGTCAGTTCCCTGGACCAAGAGACCGCGGCCAGTGTGGACGACCTGATACACGATCCCCGGAGGAAGGAAATACCCAGCCCTCAACAAACTCCTCTTGAGGGCTTTCGGCCTGTTCAGACGACAGTGCGCTGCCAGGCTGATGCACCTGCACAGCTAAGGAGACAGAACACCATGTGCCCTGATGGATGAGATGGTCGCACGAGCAGAGGGCCACAAGTCATGCCTCATGTCTGAGTAGGCTTTCTTGGAACAGATGCCAGATGACATACAACTGCCGTTGACGGACGAAGATTTCTCAGACCCACGTAAGGTCACGGCCAGAGCTGATGCGCTGTGCACATGAAACATGAAAATGAGTCCGCCATGAACCGATTGACTCATCCTCATGTGGGGCAGCAGAACTGATCCCACCCGAACCGAGCACAACCGCCCCCCACCAAATTAGCAGAGGCACTGAACGTTAGCTGGTGTCTTTATCAGCAACATCGATGGGCTCGAGCGTGAAGATGCAGCCAGCCCTGCTCATTTTCAGAAAATGCCCAGGCCAGCCGCCGCTCATGGACAAGGTGGCTGACCTCACCAATAGCCTCTTGAACATTACTGACAAGGCTAGTGGCCGGCACGGGTGCTGAACTCAGTGTCATCCCACCAATCGCCCTGAAGAGACGAATATACCCACAAGGTCCCACCCTCTGGGCGACAAAAAAGACTGCCATCAAGACCTTTGTCACGCACAATGTCCAAAAACAACTCGGCAGAGAAAATTTCTAGTGGAATTTCATTCGAGCCACTGTGGACACATCACTTCTCGGCGCAGACTTTCTACGAGCACACAGCCTGCCTTTGGACGTGAAGGCCAAACGCTTGGTCCATTCCCAGACATCCCAATAGATATTTCTCCAGGAATGCTTTATGTTCTTGGCATTCTCCAGTTTATTTATTTTTTTAGGAGTGGGGGGGATGTTGGGAGGGTGGGTTGAGGGGGATGGGAGGATAATACCACATGTTTAATTTTTAAAAATAATTTACAGTTGAATGTAATACAATTATTATTTTGGTGAAAAATTGAGAAATAAAGTATTAAAAAAACCAAATTGCATTGTCTGCAAATCACCCAGAATGTGTGATGTGTGGCGGCTCACCACCAGGCAGGCGAACCAGCCCCGCTTGTAAGCCACGCGGTGGGACAGCCGGCTAAAATGGCGCCATTGGATGTGTTCCCTTCCTCCCAGCACGGGGCTCAGAAGCCCCGAGCTGGGGGACCACGTGATGCCCAGGTGACGTCAGCGCCCTCCAGCATGGTTTTCAGCCAGGTCCAGGATGGGAGTATAAGTACAGCTTAGCAGCCTGCAATAAACTAGTCTGCTCACTGAGCTCAAACTGTCTGGTTGTGTGTGTTCTTTCAGGAGCACTGTAGCTGATGCAACAATTGGTGACCCTGATTGGATCAAACGTCTTTGAACCCATCATGAGTGAGCCTGGGGTGATCAGCGCCTTAGCCGCGAAACTCCATGAATTCTGGGTTCAGGAGCTGGAGACCTGCGTCAGCCACGCGGAGGCTCAGTTTCACCTCTGCCAGACCTCGTCCGACACAACCAAATTCTATCATGTGGTCGCTGCCCTGGACCTGGCCATCGGCAGACACGTGCTGCACCTTGCTCAGCACCCACCCGCCGAAGACAAATACGAGACCGTAAAGCAAGTGCTTACTGGATCCCTCGGACTATACAGACACCAGCATGCCGCTCAGATGCTACACCTCGGCGCCCTGAGGGACAGGTCCCCAATGGAGCTGATGGACGAGATGCTCATGCTCATGGGTGAGCACACCAACTCCCCACTCTTCGAGTGCATTTTCCTCGACCATATGCCCGGAGACGTCCAGCTGCTGCTGGTCCAGGAGAGCTTCACTGACGTGAGGAAGGTCCCCAAGAAGGCCCAGGAGCTATGGCACGCACTATTCCCAGAGGGCTCAGTGGTCCAGTAGGTCTCGAGGCACAGACATGACCACGCCAAGCCTGCCCCGAGCGCTGCAGTAGAGCATTTGGCTCCTGCAGGGGTGCCCAAGAGCATAACCAAGGCCACAGCATCCGCTCCATGCCTCTGCTCCTACCACCAGCGCTGGGGAGCCAAGGCTCGGAAGTGTCATCAGTCTGGCTCATTCCAGGGAAATGACCAGGCCGGCCAGGGTTAATGGCTGCGGGGGCTGGCGAAGAACACAGCCTCCTCTATCTGCGGGACTCAGTCAGCAGCTGGCAGTTCCTCGTTGATCTGGAGCCCAGATCAATGTCATCCTGGCCACGACCGTCGAGTCCAGGAACTGACCTTGTGGTCCTCCCCTCCGTGCAGCCAATGCAACAGCAATCCAGATGTATGGAGACAAGACAGTCCACTTCCAGATCAGCCAATGAAATTTCACATGGAGGTTCACCGTCTTGTCCTTTCCAACTGCCATCCTGGGTGCAGACTTCCTCCTCGCACATGGGCTTCTGGTAGATATTCGGGGTAGGCGCCTGGTGGACGCCGTACCTTCCAGGCCGTTCGCCTCGATGCCTCCTGCTCGGAGCAACCACAGATGGCCACGATTAGCACACCCAGAGACTCGTTCCAGTGAATCCCGGAAGAGTTCACGACACTCATCAAGCCATAGTTCTCCGCTGCCTCACCGCACCACGGGCTGTTCCACCACATCCCCACTCAGGGCCCACTGGTTCACGCCAAGGCTCGCCGGCTCCTGCCTGACAATCTCAAGGAGGCGAAGGAGGAGTTTTGGCACCTGTTGGACCTGGGGATCATTCGGCGGTCTGAAAACCCATGGGCCTCGCCGCTCCACCTGGTCCTGAAAGCCTCCGGTGGCTGGCGTCCCTGCGGAGACTATCGACGGCTCAATGAGGTAACAGTTCCTGACCGTTATCCCATCCCTCACATCCAAGACTTTGCGGCCAACCTGCATGGTGCGAGGGTTTTCTCCATGGTTGACCTGGTGCGTGGATATTACCAGATCCCGGTGAACCCTGAGGACATACCAAAGACAGCAATCATCTCCCCCTTTGGCTTGTTCGAATTCCTGCGCATGCCATTCAGGCTCAAGGGTCCCGCTCAGACCTTCAAGCGCCTCATGGACTCTGTGGGCAGGGACTTGGATTTTGGCTTTATTTATTAGGACGACATTCTCGTCGCCAGCAAGGGCCAGGCGCAACACAAGGCCCACCTTTGTGCCCTTTTCTCCCGGCTGGCCGATTTCAGCCTTGCCATCAACCTGGCCAAGTGCTAGTTTGGGAAAGAGTCCATGCAGTTCCTGGGCCATACCATCACGGCCGAAGGAGCCACGCCCACCGCTGCAAAGGTCTCCGCTCTCAGGGAGTTACCATGTCCGGACAGCCTCAAGGAGCTGCAGGAGTTTGCGGGTATGGACTACTTTTACAACCGCTTCATCCCGGGATTTGATGGATGCAGCCGGTGCTGTATTAAAAATAAATATGTCTGATGATGTTAAAAATCCACTGGCTTATGATTCTCAGACATTGAATAAACACTCAAAAGAATTATTCTGCTGCTGGAAAATCATTTTTGTCCCTTGTATTAGCTCTGCAACATGTAGAAGAATGTGTTTGTGCTGCTATGGGATTAAGTATTGATCATAATTTTTGAGTAAGATTAAAAATAAGAATAGATGATGATTCAACTGGAGTTTAATTTTGCAAGAATAGGACTGAAGTATAAGACACTATAATGATATTAAGGGCCAGTGTCATTGAGGATTGCTTATTTAGATGTTGGATTTAGAGGTTTCTGCTACATTTGTTTTTATTCTATTGATTATGGCTGTGAAATCTATTAAGAACAAATCAGAGATTGCAGTTTAAAATTTTAACCTTTCAGAAGTCTAAAAATTTCTCCATGGGAAGGAGGTGTAATGGAATTGTGTTAACCTTTCAAATAAATCCTCAAAGGCTTAACTTTATCACACCACCAGACAGACAAAAAAAGGTATTAATTTGAATCCCACAATGAAAACATAAATCTGAATGACTAAAGTTAAATACAAATGATGTAAAAAAAATTATAATTCACCCAATTATATCGCACATTCATCAATTTAATCCACCATCTTCACACATAGTAAGTAGTCCGTTCTTCTTGGGTTAATTCTAAAGAAGAATCTCCCATTTAATCTAAAGTTGGTTTAGCCATTTTCTGTTGTCACAAACATTTCTGAAATAGATCCCTTTTTTGCCCCATTTACAATTTTCAATTTTAGTTAACTTGGGTATCTTCAATTCCCGCCCAAATCCACCTGTGACAGCACTTGCATGGAATGACACCCGTTTACCATGTCGCTCTGTTCAACCTCACTCCTCAGTGCCCGACCGTTCACCGTGTCTATCTTTTCTTGGTTTGCCCTTCAAAATGTGACACCTCACACTTGTCTGCATTAAATTCCATCTGCCCTTTCTCCAGCTGGTCCAGATCCTTCTGCAAGCTTTCCTGGCTGTCCACAACTCCACCGTTCTTGGTGTCACCTGCAAACTTGCTAATCCAATTCACCACATTATTGTTCCAGCACCTATCCCTGAGGCACAGCTCTCGTCACAGGCCTCCACAGAGGATATATGGATGGATGTTAAAATTCTCAAATGTACATTAGTTAAAATGGTGTCAAATTACAAGGAACAGAAGTTGGCCATTCAGCCCACTGTGTCTGCTATCCCCTGATCTAAACTGTTCTCGCCTCTCATTCCAAGTTCTGGCTTTTTCCCCTGATCCCTTGATACCCTGACTCATTAAACATCTATTAATTCCGCCACCCCCCCCCCCCCCCACTTAAACTCCCTCAACAGTCCAGCAACAAATTCCATGACCTTCTGGTGAAATAAATTTCTCATCTGCTTTAAATAGGTATCTTCTAATTCTAAGACAATGTCTTTTTATCCAAGGGAAACATTATTCACATCTACTGTCCAATCCTTTCAGCATTGGAAAGGTTTCTGAGATCTCCTCTCCTTCTTCTATACTCCAATGAAGAGTGGAGATATATCATCCTGGTAAATCTCTGCTCTCTCTCCAACATCAGCACATCCTTTTTAAGATAAACTTCGCAGTTCTCCAAATGAGGTCTCTCCCATGCCCCATCAACACCTCCCTACCCTTGAAACAAAGGCCAACATAGAATTTGCTTTCTTTTCCTGCCGATCCAACCTGGTGGTTACCCACTCACTATGTTTTCCTGAACGAGAACCCCCCCCCCCAAGTCCCTTGACACTTGAAATAATTACATGTAATTTCTGTAACAAATTTGAAATTTTTGGAAAGATTTGGGAATCCTATTTATAAACTGTAGGAATTAAGTTGTAATCGCCCAACCTGAACCTTCTGACTCCTAAAATCAAGAAAATTTGTTAGATTTTATTTGATAGCTTTTTAGTAATGTTTTTATAAATACTTTCCAGATGTTATCTTTCTTTTCTATTGGGTTGTTGGGCAGGGGGAATTTAAAAAAAAATACTATGTATTAATTTTTCATTATCTTTGAATGAGAAATTTATGTACGCATTTAATGCATGTGAAATTAAAATTTTCAAAGAGAAGCTTAACTTAACGTAATACATTTTGCTTATTTTCAAGAGTTGTGGAGAGTGAGGAGGCTTTTCATGGACTACAAAAGGATTTGGACTGTTTGGAAAGATGGCAGATGGAGTTTAATGTAGGTAAGTGTGAGGTGCTTTATTTTGGGAAGAATAACCAAGACGTATGCAGTGAAGGGGAAGGCATTGAGGAACAGAGGGACCTTGGAGGAATGGTTCAATAGACAATAGGAGCAGGAGTAGGCCCTTCTGCCTGTCGAGCCTTCAGTGACCGCCATTTCACAGGTCATGGCTGATCACTACTATCAGTACCCCTTTCCAGCCTTATCCCCATAACCCTTAACTCCTTTGCCCACAAGAGTCTTATCTAATCTCTTTTGAACATAATCAGCGAATCTGCCTCGACCACCCTCAGTGGCAGAGCATTCCACAGATTCACACTTCTCTGGGTAAAAAAATGTTTTCTCATCTCCGTCCTAAAGGGCCTACCCTGTATTCTTAAACTATGCCCTCTAGTCCTCGTCTCTCCCATCACTGGGAACAAGTAATCCGACTTCACCCTGTCCATCCCCCTGATAATTTTGTATACCTCAATCATGTCCCCCCTCATCCTTCTAAACTCCATCGGATACAAGTCCAGTTTTTCTAGCCTTTCAGCATATGTCAACCCCACCATCGCTGGAACTAACCTTGTAAATCTGCGCTGCACACCCACTATAGCTAGTATGTCCTTCCTCAAAATTGGAGACCAGTACTGGGTACAATACTCCAGGTGGGGTCTCACCAGGGCCCTGTACAACTGCAGAAGGGCGTCTCTGTTCCTATACTCCAATCCCCTCTTTATGAAAGCCAACATGCCATTTGCCTTCTTCACCACATTCTGAACCTGCATGTTAGCCTTCAGTGACCGGTGAACAAGTAAACCCAGATCCATTTTCTCCTCCCCACTCCCTAGCCTGTCTCCATTTAAATAATACTCACCTTTCCTATTATTGCCCCCAAAATGGATAACCTCACATTTGCTCACATTGAACGTCATCTTCCATTCAGCAGCCCAAACCCCAACCTGTCCAAGTCCCTCTGCATTTTCCTGACATCCTCCTCACACCCCACACCGCCACGCAGTTTAGTGTCATCTGCAAATTTGCTCATGTTATTAATAATACCCTCATCCAAATCATTTACATAAATTACAAACAACTGAGGACCCAATGCCGATCCCTGCGGCACTCAACTCGTCACATCCTGCCATCCTGAAAAGGACCGGCTTACTCCAACCCTTTGTTTCCTATTTCTTAACCAATTTCCTATCCATGTCAGCACCTTACCTCCAATTCCATGCTCCCTGATCTTGCCCACTAGTCTCCCGTGCGGTACCTTATCAAAGGCCTTCTGGAAGTCCAAATACACCACATCCACTGGCTCTCCCAAGTCCACCCTCTTTGTCACACCCTCGAAAAATTCCAGAAGGTTAGTCAAGCATGACTTACCCTTAAGGAATCCATGCTGACTAGCCCTTATCCTATTTCTGCCTAAGTGTTCTGGTATTACTCCTTTTATGATAGATTCCAATATCTTCCCCACCACTGACGTCAGGCTGACCGGTCTATAATTTCCCGTTTTCTCCCTCCCTCCCTTCTTAAAAATCGGCACCACATCAGCCACTCTCCAATCCTCAGGGACCTCCCCCGAATCTATGGAACTTTGGAAAATGTCGACCAGTGCCTCCACAATTTCCATAGCAACTTCTTTAAGCACCCTGTGATGCAGCCCATCAGGCCCTGGGGTTTTATCAGCCCTCAGTCCCAACAATTTACTCACAACCTCCTGCTTCTATATCCGGATATCCATTGGATCCCCTACTTCCCCAGGAAAGTTTCCCAAGTCTCTTGATACCGCATGACCACTACCCCCTAACTGACCATAACCTATATCCTCCTTGGTGAAGACCGATGCAAAGTATTTGTTAAATTCCTCAGCCATCTCCTTGTTTCCGGTAATAATTCCAGCCTTTTCCATTCTTAATGGACCAATTTTAGACCGAACCAATTTCTTCCTCTTCACATATTTAAAAAATCTTTTGCTAAACTCCATGATATTATTTGCTAATTTCCTCTCATACTTCATTTTCCCCTCTCTTATGACTTTCTTAGTTACCCTCTGATGCTCTTTGAAGGTTTCCCAATCCTCTAGCTTCCCACTCCACTTTGCTATCTTATACTGACTCCTTTTGGATTTGATATTGGACTTGATTTCATTAGTTAGCCACGACTGCCATTTGCATCTCCTCGAGCCTTTCCTCCACTTTGGAATAAATTTGTCCTGAATCCTGTGGAAAATGTCCAAAAGCACCTGCCATTTTTCCCGAGTTGTCCTCCCAGCTAGTGTATCTTTCCATTTTATTTTGGCTAGCTCCTCCCTCATAGCTGCATAATCCCCTTTATTTAACTGCAGTACAGATGCTTCCGACTTCCTTTCTTTTTCCCTTTCTAATTGCAGCTCAAAAATAACCATACCATGGTCACTATTCCCTAATGGCTCCCCTACATCGAGGTCACTTATTAACTCTGCGTCGCTGCACAGCACCAAGTCCAGAATCGACTTCCCCCTGGTAGGTACTTCCACTAGCTGCTCCAAGAAAGTATCTCGTATTGGGTAGGACATGTAACACCAGCATCGTATAATTCAAAAGCAAGAGGAGTAGCTATATTAATTAGTAAAAATGTGCCATTTAAAATAGAAGAGGAAATAATAGATCCAGCAGGGAGATATGTAATGATAAAATGTCAGATATATTCAGAGTTTTGGAATCTACTCAATGTATATTCACCTAACGAAGAAGATCAAAAGTTTATGGAAGATATCTTTTTGAAGGTAGCAGATACGCAAGGGAACATATAAATAGGAGGGGATTTCAACCTGAATTTGGATTCAAATATGGATAAAACTGGGGAAAAAAATTAACAGAAAGAACAAAGTAACCAAATTATAATTAAATCAATGGAAGAAAGTATTTCGTAGACATTCAATAAACTCACTCTCTTGTGTTCCTGCCCCCGTCTGATTATCCCAGTCCACTTTCATGTTGAAGTCCCCCATAACTACCGTATTGCTACCACTTTGACATGCCACTCTTAATTCCTGATTTATACCTCTATATCTGAGCTACTTTTCGGAGACCTGTAAATGATCCCCATTATGGTCCTCATGCCTTTACAATTTCTTAATTCTATCCAAACAGACTCTACCCACCTGTTTCAGTGTCTTTCCTTTCAAACGCCTGAATTTCATTTCTTACCAACAGAGCTAACCCACCCCCTCTTCCCAACTTTCTGTCTTTTCTATAGGACGTGTACCCAGGAACATTGATTTCCCAATCCTGCCCTTCCCGCAGCCATGCCTCCGTAACTCCGACATCTCCTGTCCAAGCTGCAGATTGCAAGGGCTGTAAAGTGCTGCCACTGCCTGTTCACACCGAGTACTTCATGCATGAAGCGAGGGAGAGAGAGAGAGATCTAGGTATAATACCACCACCTGGTGTCCGGACTCGCAAACTACAGGATACATGATTTTTATTTTTCATGGGAGTGTTGGAGTATGAGAGGATACTTGATTAAGGTTAACAAAATAGAGCAAGATGGATAATATGGAGCTCCAATGAACAGGGAGGTCTCACCTGTGAAGGAGCAAGTGTGAGATCCCCCAGTTCATTCTTGCTTGGGCAGTGGTGGCCAATTGCAAGACAGCTCCAATTAGGGGAAGAGAATATGCTGTTTCAGGTCATGGGTTTGAAACGGTTTCCCCAGTTGTGCCATTCAGACTCAAGAGAGCAGATGCTTGCAGACAGGAAGGAAACCTAGTTTTATTGTGGAGAATTGCTTTTTTTTCGGGGTGAAGGTTGTTTGTGGTCTGAGATTCCTAAATACTTTACAATGGAAGCAGCACTTTTCCTTGTGCCTGATTGCTACATCGCGGGTAAAATGTCTCAAATCTATCACTCAGCCAGTACTTTTGGTCATTGATTTGGAGAGAGAGTGATGGCTTGGCAATATTTATAGCATGGTGAGTCCAAAGCTCTCAAAGTGACAGTGTGGAAGGAGTTTGTCTGTTCTTTGTGTTTTCTGCCACCCTTGAGAACTTAAAAAGTGTCCGTGAATTGTGGTATTGGTGAGACACAAGCTTGTTTTGCCCTCTTTTTGTTCTGTATGTCTATAAAGTTTCAGTTTAGGGATAAAATGTCCAGACACTGGTCTGTTCAAAAGTCTAGTAACCAAATCAGATTCTCCCGAGTTCTTGTCATGGATATGCATCAAGAAGCCTGTTTTGCAGCAGTCGTGTTGCATTAGAGGTGCACATACAATTTTCAAAAATAATGAGTTTGAAACCAGAAAAAGATCAGGTCGTGCCCAAAGGTTCATCTGTGCTGTTGAATTGAATTGATGCCCCCAGGTCCAGAATGTGCACTTCCACCCCATGGTCTTGAGCTTTCCAAATCGCCAATGAACGTACGGCCCCCTTGAGCTGTGGAGTGTGGGAGGAAATCCACACAGACACCAAGAGGATGTAGAAACTTCTTGCAGTCAGTGCTGACTTGATCCTGGGGTGACTCGTGCTGGAGAGGTGGGACTACTGTCCTGCCTTCACCTTGTGATGGCTGATTTTTGTCTGTTGGTGGATGGAGGTCTGACATGATATTCCCTTGGCCTTGAGGGAAAGAAGAGTAGAAATTGCAAGGGCTCTGACAGAAATATTTAAAACCTGTTTATCCACGGGTGAGGTGCCAGAGGAATGGATGTAATCTAATGTTCCCTTGTTTAAAAACGGCTTCAAAAGCAAACCAGGTGAGCCTGACAAAATAGGTAAATTATTGGAGGGTAATCAGAGAGTACCTCGAAATGAATCTGTTCAAATAGCTGGCCTTGATCAACCATCGCATAGAATACAGGAGTCGGGCAGTGAGGTTGAGACTAGACAAGATGTTGGTGAGGCTCTTTTGTGAGTACTGTGTGCAGTTCTGGTCACCAAATGAGAGGAAAGCTATCAATAAAGTAGAGAGGGTGCAGAGAAGATTTACGTCAATGTTACCTGGATATCAGCAACTAGATTACAAAGAAAGATTGAGCAAATGAAGTCTTTATTCTTTGGATTGTAGATGGTTGAGAGGGGATTTGATCGAAGTCTTTAAAATTACTAGGAGGATAGAACGAGTTGATGTGGAGAGACTTTTTTCATTGCGGGGAGCAGGGATTGAATCGGGAGGTAAAAGTTTGGAAGTAACATGAGGGGGAACTTCTTGACTCAGAGTGGTGGCTGAGTGGAGTGAGCTTCCGGGAAAAGTAGTGGCGGCAGGGTCCATTTTGTCATTTCAGGGAAAATTTGAGGGGAGGGGAATGCAGAGAGGTGGTACGAGAGGAGAATATTTCGTTCAGTGTAGACAAGAAGGGCCAAATGACCTGTTTCTGTGCTGTAATTGTTTTAGGGTTAAAATGTGTGGCAGTAACTTGGAAGTCCGATGCGTATTTGGGAATGGGTCGATAGCCACACTGAAATAGGCCGTTGTATCCCACTTGAAATAATTACATTGAATTCACGGAACAAATTTGAATTTCTCTTTTGAAGATTTGGGATGTGTATTTTCCAATTGTAGGAATTAAGTTGTAATCACCCAACACGAACTTTCTGACTCCTAAAACCAAGAAAAGCAAGATTTTATTTGAGAGTTTTGCTCAATTTTTATGAATACTATCTAGATGTTTCCTCTCTTTATTGTTTTCTATTGGGCAGCTGTGGGAGGGGTTACTTTTTAAATCACTATGCATTAATTTTATCTTATATTCAAATAAGAAATTTAGGTTTTTTCATGCATATGTTAAATTAAATGTAAAAATGTTACAAATAAGAAAAATGAAGAATTGTTTCAGGATCTGGTGATCTTCCATGAGTGCCATTAACCCCAGGCAGCAGGAATGTGTGAACGAAACACAAAACTGGCCAGAACAACTGAGGGAATACGGCTAAAAGTGCCCAAAAAGGTGCTGATGCCACCTTGATTTTAATGCAGGTGACACCGAGGAATGCGTTGGGGCAGAGATGGTACATGGACAGCCAATACGGACGTCTTGGGGAACAAAGCCCGCACCACCAGTCGGGATGGATAATGGTGGGTAATGAATTAGCAAATATTATAGACACCGATAGAGAGCGACACACATACCCAGACAGACAGACAGACAGACACACACACACACACACACACACACACACACACACACACAGGCAGAGACAGAGAGAGAGTCTGACAGCGAGAGAGAGACAGAGATACACACAGACGGAGACAGACACAGACAGACAGATAGAGAGACACACACAGACGGAGAGAGAGATACACACAGACAGAGACAGGGAGACACACATAGAGACAGAGAGACACACACACGACACAGAGACAGACATACACACAGACAGACACAGAGAGACACACATAGAGACAGAGAGAGACACACACACGACACAGAGAGACAGATACACACACACACAGAGACACACACACACAGACACAGAGAGAGTCACACATTGAGACACAGAGGGAGAGACAGAGAGAGAGACACACACACAGACAGCGACACACACAGAGACACAGAGAGGGAAACACACACAAACAGACAGAGAGGGAAACACACACAAACAGACAGAGAGAGAGACACAGAGAGAGAGAGAGACACACACACACACACAGACCCACACAGAGAGAGACACAGACAGAGAGAGAGACATGGACAGAGAGACATGGACAGAGAGACATGGACAGAGAGACATGGACAGAGAGACATGGACAGAGAGACACAGACAGAGAGACACAGACACACGGACACACGGACACAGACACAGACACAGAGAGATACACACACAGAGAGAGAGACACACACACAGAGACAGACACAGAGACAGACACAGAGACAGAGACACAGACAGAGAGAGACACACACACACATATCCAGACAGACACACTCACACACAGACACAGAGAGACAGATATACAGACACAGACACACAGAGAGACTCATACAGACAGAGAGAGAGACACTGACAGCGAGAGAGAGACAGAGAGAGAGACACAGACAGAGAGAGACACAGCGAGAGAGTCACAGACATACACACAAAGAGACACACACAGACAGAGACAGACACAGAGACAAACACAGAGTGACACAAAGAGAGACACAGATAGAGAGACATAGACACAGACTGAGAGAGAGACACAGACAGAGAGAGAGAGACACAGACAGACAGACACAGACAGAGAGAGAGAGAGACACAGAGAGATAGAGACACACACAGACTGACAGAGAGAGACCCCTTGGTTGTGCACTTAACTCCCTCATCTCTCCTGGCAGGATCTCATCACCTTTCCTACCCGTGGACCATGACATCTGTCTGCTCATCCTCCTTCCTGAGAATGGTGTGAACTCTACCCTAGAATCCCACAGCAAAGAAAAGGGACCCTTCGGCCCTTCTCGTCCATGGTGAAATATCATTCTGCCAGTTTCATCGACCTGCACCCAGTCCCTAACCCTCCTGACTTCCCACATCCATGGATCTCTGCAATTGATTCTTAAAACGTAAGAGTTTGAATGTTAAATGGCAGACCACGGGTCGCCCTTTGGGTCGGGGGCGGCCGGAGCTCGGAGGGGAACGGGCAGGGGGATGGTTGTGAGGTGGGCCGGGGAACAGTGAGGGAGTTTGGGTCGGGGTGGCGTTAGGGTTCGTGGTAGTCGGGGACCCGCGAGGCTGAAGGGGGCGGTCGGGGTCTGTGAGGCTGTGGGGGGGGAGGGGGATCCGCGAGGCTGAGTGGGATCGGGGACCCGCGAGGCTGAGGAGGGTTGCGGCCCGCGAGGTTGAGGTGGGTCGTAGCCCGCTAGGCTGAGGTGCTTCGCGGCCCGCGAGTCTGAGGGGAGTCGGGGCCGACGAGGCTGAGCGGTGTCGGGGCAAGCGAGGCAGACGGGTGTGGGGGCCCGCGAGGCAGAGTGGGGGGTTGGGGCCTGCGAGGCAGAGGGGGGAGAGGGACGGGGACCCAGAAAGGTGAGGGGGTCGGGGACCCAGAAGGGTGAGGGGGTCGGGGACCCAGGAGGGTGAGGGGGTCGGGGACCCAGAAGGGTGAGGGGGGTCGAGGACCCAGAAGGATGAGGGGGACCCGCCAGAGGGGTGTGGGAGATCTGCCAGAGGAGTGAGGGACACGCAAGGCTGTGGGGGGCGGGAATCCTGCGAGACTGAGGGGGACGGGTATCCAGAAGTTTGAGGGACACGCAAGGCTGAGGTACTCGTGGAACCAGAAGGGTGAGGGGAATGAGGACCCAGAAGGGTAATGGTGATCAGGACACAGAAGGGTGAGGGTGATCAGGTCTCAGAAGGGTGAGGGTGATCAGGACCCAGAAGGGTGAGGGTGATCAGGACCCAGAAGGGTGAGGGTGATCAGGACCCAGAAGGGTGAGGGTGATCAGGACCCAGAAAGGTGAGGGGGGACGGGGACCCAAAAAGCTGAGGGGGGACGGGGACCCAGAAGGCTGAGGGGGGACGGGGACCCAGAAGGCTGAGGGGGGACGGGGACCCAGAAGGCTGAGGGGGGACGGGGACCCAGAAGGCAGAGGGGGGACGGGGACCCAGAAGGCAGAGGGGGGACGGGGACCCAGAAGGCAGAGGGGGGACGGGGACCCAGAAGGCTGAGGGGGGACGGGGACCCAGAAGGCAGAGGGGGGACGGGGACCCAGAAGGCAGAGGGGGGACGGGGACCCAGAAGGCTGAGGGGGGACGGGGACCCAGAAGGCTGAGGGGGGACGGGGACCCAGAAGGCTGAGGGGGGACGGGGACCCAGAAGGCTGAGGGGGGACGGGGACCCAGAAGGCTGAGGGGGGACGGGGACCCAGAAGGCTGAGGGGGGACGGGGACCCAGAAGGCTGAGGGGGGACGGGGACCCAGAAGGCTGAGGGGGGACGGGGACCCAGAAGGCTGAGGGGGGACGGGGACCCAGAAGGCTGAGGGGGGACGGGGACCCAGAAGGCTGAGGGGGGACGGGGACCCAGAAGGCTGAGGGGGGACGGGGACCCAGAAGGCTGAGGGGGGACGGGGACCCAGAAGGCTGAGGGGGGACGGGGACCCAGAAGGCAGAGGGGGTACGGGGACCCAGAAGGCTGCTGGGGGACGGGGACCCAGAAGGCTGAGGGGGGACGGGGACCCAGAAGGCTGAGGGGGGACGGGGACCCAGAAGGCTGAGGGGGGACAGGGACCCAGAAGGCTGAGGGGGGACGGGGACGGGGACCCAGAAGGCTGAGGGGGGACGGGGACAGGAACCCAGAAGGCTGATGGGGGAAGGGGACGGGGACCCAGAAGGTTGAGGAGGTACGGTGACCCAGAGGGCGGAGGGGGGACCGGGACGTGGACCCAGAAGGCTGAGGGCACCTGCGAGGCTGAAGGTGGGGGTGGGAACCCGCGTGGTTTGGTGGATCCGTATGGTTGAGGGGATCGGAGAACTGCGAGTGTGAGGGGGACCCGTGAGGTTGAGGGAATCCCGGCCCCATTGATGGGAATGAGCAGGAAGGTGTGCTGGTCAGTGGGACAAGAATATCAGTTCACCACAGACTGTAAGCTTTCAGCTCTGTAATGAGACGTCATTAACTATGACACCGACAGCCCAACCCTCTTTCTCCCAGTTTCACTGCAGACATTGGAAGACGGTCCTCTTTAAATTCTACAAATATGTTAATGGTAAGAGGAAAGCTAGAGACAAAATTGGTCCCTTAGAAAATCAGAGTGGAAAACTGTGTTTGGAACCTTGAGAAATGGGGGAGATATTGAACAGTTTCTTTTCTTCGGTATTCACTAAGGAGAAGGATATTGGGAGATGTGGGATAAAAAAAGCAAATTGGGTAAATATGGGGAATATAGAGATTACAAAAGGTGTAGTTTTAAGGCTTTTGAAGAATATAAAGGTGGATAAGTCTCCGGGACCAGACGGGATCTTCCCCAGGACATTGAGAGAAGTGAAGGAGGAAATAGCAGAGGCTCTGGCGGTAATTTTTCAAATGTCATTAGATATGGGGATAGTGCCGGAGGATTGGCGCATTGCGCATGTGGTTCCGTTATTTAAAAAGGGTTCAAGGAGGAAGCCTGGCAACTATCGGCCTGTAAGTTTGACGTATGTGGTAGGTAAATTAATGGAGAAAATTCTTAGAGATAGTACTTATAAACATCTGGATAGACAGGGTCTGATCAGGAGCACTCAACATGGATTTGTGGGAGGAAGGTCATGTTTGACCAATCTGATTGAATTTTTTGAAGAGGTGACTAGGAATGTGGATGAGGGTAGCGCAGTGGATGTTGTCTATATGGACTTCAGTAAGGCCTTCGATAAGGTACCACATGGAAGGTTAGTTAGGAAGGTGCAGTCTTTAGGTATAAATTTTGAGATAGTCAAATGGATTGAACATTGGCTGAAAGGGAGAGGCCAGAGAGTGGTAGTGGATAATTGTCTGTCAGGTTGGAGGCCGGTGACCAGTGGTGTGCCTCAAGGATCTGTATTGGGCCCATTGTTGTTCGTTATATACATTAATGATCTAGATGATGGGGTGGTGAATTGGATTAGTAAATATGCAGACGATACTAAGATAGGTGGAATAGTGGATAATGAAGAAGGTTTTCAAGGATTGCAGAGGGATTTGGGCTGCTTAGAAAAGTGGGCTGAAAAATGGCAGATGGAATTTAATGCTGATAAGTGTGAGGTGCTTCATTTTGGTAAGAAGAATCAGAATAGGACATATGTGGTAAATGGGAGAGCATTGAGGAATACAGAAGAGCAGAAAGATTTAGGAGTGACGGTACATCGTTCCCTGAAGGTAGAAACTCACGTGAATAGGGTGGTGAAGAAGGCTTTTAGTATGCTGGCCTTTATCAATCATTGCATGGAATATAGGAGTTGGGAGGTGATGTTGAGATTGTATAAGACGTTGGTGCGGCCTAATTTGGAGTTCTGTGTGCAGTTCTGGTCGCCTAATTATAGGAAGGATATAAACAGAGTGGAGAGAGTGCAGAGAAGGTTTACCAGAATGTTGCCTGGGTTTAAGCATCTGGACTATGGGGAGAGATTGGACAGATTGGGTCTTTATTCTTTGGAGCGTAGAAGGTTGAGAGGGGATTTGATAGAAGTATTTAAGATTATGAAAGGGATAGACAGAATGGATGTGGATAGACTATTTCCGTTAAGAGGAGGAAAGTTTAAAACAAGAGGACATGAGTTAAGAATTAAGGGGCAGAGGTTTAGAGGTAACATGAGGGGGAACTTCTTTACTCAGAGAGTGGTAGCTGTGTGGAATGATCTTCCGGGAGAAATAGTGGCGGCGGAGTCAATTGTATTATTTAAGAAAAGGTTGGACAGGTATATGGATGAGAGGAAGATGGAGGGTTATGGGCATTGTGCAGGGAGGTGGGATTAGAAAGGGGTGTTTGGTTCGGTGCGGACTAGAAGGGCCTAATGGCCTGTTTCCGTACTGTAATTGTTATGTTATGTTAAAATAATTCAAATACCCCTGGGAGCGGACCCGCCGAAGCCACAGATTAGAATCTGCATCTCAGATGGTGAAGTCTTCAGATTTTTCTTTAAAATATTGTTTACATTGTAAAACCATTTGGAAAGTGCATTAACATATATTGCAATGTTCAATTCAAAAGGAAAAACTAGCACTAAGCAAGGTTCAAAAAAAAACACACAGGAATAAAGTGCCATCATCTTGGAGATGGATTTCAAAGTGACTAAGGACAAGATTTGTTCTTGTCTCTACCTGTGCACACACGAGGATGAGAGCAGTGTTTGAGATGATCTAGCCAGAAAGAATTCCGATCCATATCCCCACAGTTTTATTCCTCGTATTTCAGATTGAAATAGCAGAGAATGAGAATCCAGGCAAAAGGACAGAAGCCCAGACCAAGCAACAATTTGAGCAGAAGGATTTAGGTCCACCGGTAGAGAGAGAGAGAGAGAGAGAGTGGAAGGACACTGTCAGAATGCCCATAGGATTTAACCTGTTTAAAAGCAGGTGGCACAAATCTGTGCAGAGGGGCACAATTTAAAGGCGATTGCAGATGTTTGATTGGGAAGCTGCAGGAATTCAGCCCATCAGAATGAAGTAAATGCAATATCCAGAGAGAGAAACCTTGGGCTTTTCTCTGGAGTGATGCAGGAAGCTCATAGAGTGAATGGATTTGAGGCAGAGCTTGGTGGAGGAGCAGGCAGTGCTGAGGAAACACAAGGCTGCTGAAGGACTTGTAGAAAGAGAACGTGCAGAAGGCTGCGGGTGCCTGGAGTGCATGGCCGGGCAGGATGGTGTGGTCTGGAATAATAGGGACCTTTAACATTTAGACAGGCACATTGATGCAAGAAAAATAGTGGGTTTACGGGTGTGAGGGGTGAAAGGTTCAGTTTGTAGTAGGTTTGATCAGTTGTCTTGTGACACCAATACCCCTGAGCAAAAATCTCTACAAAAGTATGGACACCGCCCAGGACATCTCATGTAAAAACCCGCCACATTTGGGAACATTTGCAGGGAACGCTGCTGTCAGAGAGCAGCAGCAATCAAGGATCCACATCACCCGCTCTGTTCTCACTGCTCCCATCAGGAAAGAGGTATAGCCAGGTTCAGGAACAGCTGCTACCCCTTCACCACGAGACTCAACACACATTCAGGGACTCATTTAAAGACTCTCCCTTTTGCACTTTGAATTTTTTCTCTCTCTATTGCAGTTTGTTTTCATATCCACATTTTCAGAGATTACAAGTAGATGAGTCCAGTTGGGGAAACTTGGTTTTGGTCTATATAATGGTTACATTCATCCCCTTTTATTGTTCATTTATATTAGTGTCTGGGCCCCTATGTGGTCCAGGTACAGCTGACAGACCTTTACCAAAGGGTCACGTTTATGTGATTTTTTTTTCCCGTAGGTAACAGCAGTTCATTTCCACAGCCCAGCGTGCTATCGGACATCCAGTTGATCGTGATACATCTTTTCGCGAAGGCCAGTGCTATTTTTATAAATGAGATTAGATATTTGGTCAAGTTGTCGCTTGTTTCCATGAAGATATTGCTCCAGGTCTCACGTGGAGGCCACTCCTGTGATCGTGGTTAATTTTTCTGCGCTTTCTTGCCAAAATGGCCTCACTTTCACGCACGACCACGTAGAAAAGTTTAATGAAGCTCATCATCCCATTGGCCTTCATTTCGGTTGAAGCACTGCATGCAGATTTTACAAAGCAGTCTGAAACCCTTTTTCCACGGGAATCCCAGTTCATTGGCCATGCAGTGTCTCAGGTTAGGAAGCCCTTGGTCCCATTTCCACTGGGACACAAGATTGCTTTTCCACTGAACACAACTCATCCCCGGGGAGCGGAGTGTTCTGCCTTCGACTGGAAACAGGTGATTTTCTGCTGTCTCTCTTCCACTGGTTTTACCATCAGGCCGACGTCGGCAAACGCCGAGGATATGAGTAGGGTTAGAGGTGGCGTGAAATGACATCGTTTGACACTGGCATTTGGACAGTGTCCCTTTTCCACTGGACCCTGTCCCAGTAAATTCCCGGGATTGGCCATGAGGGGCTGTACTTTTGAAGTTGAAACACTTTGCAGAGCAAAGTCTTGGAATTTAATTTCTTCAACTATGTACGCTATTCTGGCGCTCCATCCTGTAGGATGTAGATGGTTCCTTTCATAGCACCTGAATCAATTCCTGACTAATCACAGAGCACTTCTGGTGTAGGGATTGCTTCAAGTGGAATTTGAGTTTGAGAGCATTTTGAAAACCACAGGTCTAAGTTATAGGGAAAGGTTAAGCAAAATTTTTATTCTGCGGAGCATAAAAGGTTGAGGTTGGATTGGGTTGAGGTATTTAAAATTATTGGGGTTTAGATTTGACGTGGGTTGAGAGAAAGGGGCAGAAGTTTCGAGGAAATGTGAGGGGGGACTTTCACTCAGAGTGGTGGGTGTGTGGAATGGACTTGCAGATGAAGTGGAGGAGGCAGGCTCAATATTAGCTCTTAAGGAGAAGTTGGATATGTATTTGGACAGGAAAGGAATGGAGGGTCAAGGGGCGAGTGTAGGTCAATGGGATTAGGTAGGACAAAGTGTTCGGCGTGGACTCGAAGGGCAAAGTTGGCCTATTTCGATGCTGTAATAGTTGGAGAGGTAAAACGTGTATGTGAACATTTTGGGTCCAGTGACCATAGATTAGTTTCCAATCAATTATGGATAAGTGTGGGGTCTGCTGCAACAGCACCACTCAATCAATGCACCGGACACAGTTAATCAGGAAAGATGTTTATTCAGACTTGTTCCTCTCTTAGGTCTCTTGCCCACGACCTTACCAGAGAGAGGGGGATCTTTTTCTCTTCTATCCATCAGTGACTGGTGTCATCCTCTGTTCTGCTAATATTTCAAAACAGCACTGAGCCCACGTTAAATGTTCCACTTGAAACTCAAACATGTTACAGACTAAACCAAGCCAGTCATCTTTGCTAAAATTAATGATGAGGGAGAAAATGAAGGGAATAGAAAGCAAGGGAGTAACAGGGAGAGGATGCAGAA
Organism: Narcine bancroftii; assembly: GCF_036971445.1. Taxonomy (NCBI): domain Eukaryota; kingdom Metazoa; phylum Chordata; class Chondrichthyes; order Torpediniformes; family Narcinidae; genus Narcine; species Narcine bancroftii. Next base: position 409,257 of record NW_027211804.1, on the reverse strand, counting down.
AATAATGCAGGCTGAATGAGAGGGGAAAGAAATCAGGCTTCAGATGATTAAGGAAGACGAGGCGAAAGAAGGAGACCCTAGGACACTGCCACCCTATGTTGAGAATGAGGACTCAAAAGATTCCTTGTGGGCAAGGCTATCTGCATGTGCTTCCCAGCAGCCACCGTGACCAGTCCTGCATCTCACTTGATTCAATAAAAGGTGGTTTCAGACTTGGCTCTGACGTAAACAATTTGCTCATTTTCAAACCAACTTTCCTCCCTCCGTCATTGACGGCCATGACACTGTGCACGAGTGAGGAAGATGGGGTGAAAGATCTTGAACTGAAAGTTACCTGCAGTAATTGGAAAGCTGCCTTCCAGAGAGCTTCAATCATGTCAATGTTTCACCAGTTGTTGGACTTTACCAGCGATGAAACAGCGTCCCACTCCCACAGTGTTTCCTGTTACTAACTTGGACAGGAGTAAAAAAATGATTCACACAAAGAATTATAAACCAGGGGAAAGATATACTCTGAAAACAACAAGAAATGTTGTTCATATCCCACTGTGCTCCCGATAGAAGTCAAAATCCAATGGGCTTTATGAACTAAAACACAAATGGAACTTAACCCAAGATTATTCCCCCACCCCCCGTCCTATTAAATGTTGAATCCTGTTGTGTGAAGAAGGAGTTGCCTGGAACGTTAGCCCATCCCAGAAAGCTCACCAGACTTGGACTGCAGATCAACACTTAAGGATGACCAGCCGCAGCTTAATTTAATGCAATGCTTATTCCCCCCCTCCAGCAAAAATCTTCAGCATTGCTTCATTGAAACTGGTCTAATTCCAAATAAGATCAGCAATGTCTTTTGGACCGAGTACAAAAGAGAGAGAGCTGAGGTACCTTCGAAACCCAGAACCAAATACATGCAACATTCAGTGGCAGCTCTCCTTGCATCTAATCAAGCACTTTTGAGCCACTATGAACTGTTCCCCAAGAGAATTCATCCAACCATCCATGAGTGCATTCCTGTCAACTCGAAAGCCGAGAGGGGATTTGGTAGAGTATTTAAAATTACAAGAAGGATGGATAGAGTTGATGTGGATAGGCAATTCCATTGCAAGTGGGAGAGATTGAAACAAGAGGTCTTGAGTTAAGAGGCAAAAGTTTTGAAGTAACGTGAGGGGGAACTTCTTGACTCAATGGTGGCTGAGTGGAGTGAGCTTCCGGGAGAAATAGTGAAAGCAGCGTCCATTTTGTCATTTAAGAGAAAATTGGAGGGGTGGGGAATGCAGAGAGGTGGTACTGGAGGAGAGTATTTAGTTCAGAGCAGACGAGAAGGGCCAAATGACCTGTTTCTGTGCTGTAATTGTTCTAGGGGTAAAATGTGTGGCAGTAACTTGGAAGCTCAACATGAACCTTCCGACTCCTAAAATCAAGAAATTTAAGATGTTAGATTTTATTTGAAAGGTTTGGTAAATTTTTATAAATACTATCCAGATGTTTTTTTCTTTACATCAGGAAAAATTAAATGAAATGGTTCTTGCAGTCAAGAGCAAGAGAATTCCTCCAATCCACCCCTTGCCCACAAACACCCCCCCCCCCCCCATTCTGGGATCAACCCATCAGCAGCGTCCACATCAGAGACAAACCTCAGGCACAAACATCCCAAAACCATCATCCCAAGACAAGGGGTTAATTTTTTTTAATCACTATGCATTCATTTCAAATAAAAAATTAGTTTTTAATGCATATGTGAAATTAAATAATTTAAAAAAAATAAGATGAATGAAGAATTATTTCAGGAATTATCAATCATCCACTACTCCCATTAACCCCAGACACCAGTACTGAATGAAAAACTAAACTGGCCAGATTGACTGAGTAAACACAGCTAAAATTGGCCAAAAGGTGCTGATGCCATCATTGATTTAAATGCAAGAGACACTGAGGACTGCATTGGGACAGAGATGGTCCATGGACAGCCAATACGGATGCCTTGGGGAACAAAGCCCGCACTGCCAGTTGGGATGAATTAGATTATGACATAAGCAAATATTAGATACCCCCCCCCCACAGAGAGACCCAGCCTTGATTTTCATTTTTTATATTGATAGAGAGATCCCAGACATCACCAAATGTACCGAGACCCCACCGCATGTTATCAGTTAAAGGCAACGTATTCCTCTCTAATGGAACTTTTACTACCTCTATTACAGGAAACATCCTCCCTGCCTCATTTGCCATTGGAACGTTAGGCCCGCTTGTCGTCACAAGGCCAGAAAACGCTTGAGTCAGAATACTGATCATCGTTTGAGGAGTGACGAAGGAATTTGTGAGCACGATAAGAATCCTGTTTCACTCTGGTCTGAGATTGGATGGTGAGTCCTTAGCTACACATCCCTGCAACACACTCTCCTTCGCCAACAACTGCCTCACACTCCTATTCACCCCACCAGCTCTGTGCATTCCCCCTCATTCACCTGCGATTTCCCCCCCACAAACCCCTGTTAACCTGCCACCTCCACTGAAGAGTGGGTGAACACACAAACCCCTTACAGACGGGGCCAGATTTGATCCAGAGTCATTGACTTAACAGGACCATAACACCACCTGTGGCATAAATATTCCTAAACCAATGCTCTAGGGCACTGGGAGAGCAAACAGCTCAAATTCTGCATTTGAGAAGTTTGAACTGCTGCACAACCATCAGGATCAAAGAAAACCCTAGTTTGCTTAGTTTTCAGCTGTCATAGACCACAAAAGGCTTCCAAACCAAAATTCAAAAGACAAGCCCCACAAACAAACAAATCTCTCATAAAGCTCTAACACTCCCCTATCTAGAGGTATCATCTCCTCAAACATCTCAATGCCACAGGTGAGAAAACTGTTTTAACTCCCACTCCAAATTAAAAAGGTGCTATTCCCTTAATTGCAGCTCTCTTGAAGGGCGGAGATGGGCCTTGTTTAAAGGGCCAGCCACAATTTACTGAGATATTTCACACCTGAATTAATTGTCCTCCTGATTCCAGCTCAGGGTTTAAAAGAGCCCCACTCTAGTCACTTGCAGGTTTCAGGCAGAGATGAGGTGATGCTGCCATCAGAGGAAGGTAGGAAGCCTGGTTTTACTGTGGCTGCTTTTTCTGGGGTGGTTCTTTGAGTTGTTGGGGTGAAAGGAATCCGGTGTTTGTGGAAGCCCCTGTTTGTGGGTAGTTTGCAAACTGGTGTTCCATGTGGTTCGTGGGTATTGAGCCAGAGAAATGTGTTGCTTTAATGTGTGTGGTTTACGGTGCCTGCAACTTTAGCTCTTGTCTTGGGATGATGGTTTTGGGATGTTTGTGCCTGAGGTTTGGCTCTGAAGTTGTCGGACTCTGGCTTTCCCTTACTCTTAATTTAGTCTGTATGTGGTCTGAGTCCAGCGTGTTCTTTGAATGAAGTGATAGGAGAAGGTATTCGGTTCAACAGTCAATTTATTACCCAGCACAAGAATAAAACTTAACAGAGCTCTGGGTCAGTCGTTAGTTCATAGGTCACCTGCACAGTGAGCTATTCCCCAAGACTGACCCCTATTGTCCAGTTGGCTCAGTTTATATAGATCAACCTTATCATACAGAACAAAAGTTGGCTTCCTTTGCTAGATCTTTTTGCATAAGGGTTATCACAAGTCATCTCCTGTTTTGCAGATATCTGGGGTGTAGCGCTCCCATCTTAATCCTCCAGGCCAGACTATCCTGTTGTTTTGATCAGAAATTAATTCATCACCAGATATTTCTAATCACCATTCTGTTCCTGTCTGGCCAATTTCTGCTGTTCTCTTTAACACCTCCTCATGCCTTAATCTTCCTCCTAGACTGGTTTTCCATTTCCTTGGTTTCTTGCAGGCCATTCTTTGTTCTGGTCTGGCCTGTGTCTCCTGTGCTACTCACCACCTCCTTCAGTTGGAGCTTTCCTCCTAAATCGTTTTATGAATTTCCTCTCCCTGTATTTGGGAGCAGACAATTTTGCTCAGCCAACTTCGCTCCATGCTGTGATTGCCACTTAATCACATTCCTCTTTTTCCCTGAACCATGCAGTACATATCAACTTATTAATTAATCATTTCTTTCATAATGTTTTAACCCCTAGATTCCAACAAAGTGTAGGCTGCTGATGGTTTGATCCCAGAATTGGGGTGGGGAGGGGGGCGGGGGGTGTTATTTGTGGGCAAGGGCAGGTTTGGAGGCTGCAGGGAATTCTTTTGCTCTTGACTGTAAGAAGCATTTCATTTAATTTTTACTGATGTAACCATCTTACCTTACGTGTGTGTAATATTGCACTATGTTACAGGACAGTCAGTCAAATTTTGATCTTGGCATGTTTAACAGAAAATGACAGTGACCCAGGTTCAAATCTGTCCCTTGTGTCAGGATTTTCCCCCCATCACCTTTTACAAAATGGCAAGGTGAACAGGGGCATTTGTGTGGGTCAGGGTTTTTTTTAAATTAATTTTTAAGAGTTAGTTATATTCTTGTTAATTTTACAAGAATATAATTCAAATCCCGATACATGTGGTTGATTAATACAAATTGAGATCTACCCAGACCCACCCTCTCCACATCCCATATGAGGGACCAGAGATCTTCAACAGATGTTTTATTTAACCATAATATTGTGAATATTTCAAAACTTCACTTCAACCCACCTTTAGGAAATGTGGGCTCCAAAGATAGAATGTTCATCTCGTGAACGATACATTATTTTCTTGTGGTGAACAGTTCCGAACCTCAGCCAGTTTGCAAGATATGGCCACGCACTTTCTAGCTGTACAATTTGCAGCAATTTACACCTGGTAAATATTCAGTTCTAATTTAAATTTAATTCCTTAACATTTCTTTCTCATGGATCCTGTGGGAATTTTAAAAAAAATACTTATTTCAACCAAGCTGCCAAACTTTAGGACATTGCCAAGTCAAATGCAGAAAAGTACAAATGACTTGTTAACATTTGAAACAAATCCGATTCCATGTATTTTCTTTTGAGGTGTCTGGTGAATAAAATTGTATTGAACCAGTCTATCTCATTTATAACGATCAGTCCATTTTCTATGTTCAAATCTCCATCCCATCTTTGCCTCAGTTTATGAATTCCTAATTTCTCAGCTTTTGCAGTCATTTCTACATTACTGAATAAATTTATATTCCCATGACCTGTTTCAGATGGTCAGGGCTTGTTATGACCTGTTACTGTTCTATCTGCCACTGTATTTTACATTTTGCATATCCTCTTCCTAAAGACAAGGAAAGGACTTCTTGTTGGTCATCTAATCTCATGTACCAGTTAGGGTTAGGGAACACAAAAAAATCAACAGGAGTCTGGAAGAGTTGCTCACAGTTCACGTTAGTAATCATTCTCTGCCTGCCTGATTTCTGGTTTCCAATTTACCCAAATGTCTTAATTTCATAGCAGTCTTAAATTCTTCACTTCAAAGCAGAAACAATGCCATTCAGGGTCTGAGTGGTGCTGGGGGCTTATTGCAGCCTTTGGATCAGGTCTAACAATTTGCACCATTGTTTTGAAGATCAGGCAGGCATTTGGATATGTATGGCTCAGTAGAGGAGGTGAGAATTGATCCCTGTCTGGAATGTGCTTTTTAACTCTCTTTCCCAGCTTTCTGCCAAAGTGGTTTCTTCATCATAATTCCCAGAAGAAGATATTCTACAGCTAATATTCCACACACTTCACCAAATGAGGCTAGTTGTGGGAAAAAGAAGTTCCTGTCTGTGTGGATGGACAATTTAAGGGTGAAAAAATGACCTGATGTCCACATATAGTAACTCAACCAAATTCTGTAAGGACACAAATGCTGGAGAAGCTCATCTGATCAAGCAGTGAACCTTTATAGAGTACAGATACTCGTAGCCCTGTTAAAAGGCACAAGCCTGAAACACTGGTTGTGTATCTTTTTTTAAACTTTATTTATGAACATATAAAATACATAGTAAACAAAATAAACCAACCTCCCAAAAAAAACTATATTCCATCCCCCCTCCCCATAATTAACCCCCCCCCAAACTCCCTCGACTGAGGGAGAGAAAAATCATATCAATTCGTTGCGGCAGAATGAAAACACCAAACCTAATTTTCCACGTCATCGCAATGCATTTACTGGCCACTGCTAATACTAACTGAATAAACTCAATTTGAGGTTTATCCATTCTTAATCCCGTTGTTCAAGTTGTAATATACCGCATTAGAAAAAGCAGTGGATCGAACATAAAAAGAGTTTCTTTAAAGTAGTTTCAAATAAATCCTCAAAGGCTTAACTTTATCACACAACCAGATAGACAAAAAAAAGTATTAATTTGAATCCCACAATGAAAACATTATTCTGAATGACTAAATCCTTATCTTTTTTTCCTGGAGTTAAATACAACTGATGTAAAAAAAAATTATAATTCACCCAATTATATCGCACATTCATCAATTTAATCCACCATCTTCACACATAGTAAGTAGTCCGTTCTTCTTGGGTTAATTCTAAAGAAGAATCTCCCATTTAATCTAAAGTTGGTTTAGCCATTTTCTGTTGTCACAAACATTTCTGAAATAGATCCCTTTTTTTGCCCCATTTACAATTTTCAATTTTAGTTAACTTGAGTATCTTCAATTCCCGCCCAAATCCACCTGTGACAGCACTTGCATGGAATGACACCCGTTTACCATGTCCCTCTGTTCAACCTCACTCCTCAGTGCCCGACCGTTCACCGTGTCTATCTTTTCTTGGTTTGCCCTTCAAAATGTGACACCTCACACTTGTCTGCATTAAATTCCATCTGCCCTTTCTCCAGCTGGTCCAGATCCTTCTGCAAGATTTCCTGGCTGTCCACAACTCCTCCGTTCTTGGTGTCACCTGCCAACTTGCTAATCCAATTCACCACATTATTGTTCCAGCACCTATCCCTGAGGCACATCTCTCATCACAGGCCTCCAGTCTGAAGAGCAATTGGTCTCACCAACTCACTGGCTTCTCCTGCACAGCCGTTGTTTCACATCCAAAATACAGAGGACATATGGATGGATGTTAAAATTCTCAAAGGTACATTAGTTAAAATGGTGTCAAATCACAAGGAACAGAAGTTGGCCATTCATGCCACTGTGTCTGCTATCCCCTGATCTAAACAGTTCTCGCCTCTCATTCCAAGTTATGGCTTTTTCCCCTGATCCCTTGATACCCTGACTCATTAAACATCTATTAATTCCGCCCCCCCCCCCCCCCCACCACTTAAACTCTCTTAACAATCCAGCAACAAATTCCATGACCTTCTGGTGAAATAAATTTCTCATCTGCTTTAAATAGGTACCTTCCAATTCTAAGACAATGTCTTTTTATCCAAGGGAAACATTATTCACATCTACTGTTGTGATAGTACAGATCTATCACCAATGTACATAGTGTATATAGTTACTGTATCTAGACTGTGCTTACAGCGATTGGCTGAGAGCTAAGCCACACCTATTGTTTGGGCCTTAAAGGGTTGTGTCCCTAGCCAGGTCGGATCATTCCGGACTGGTCGGCCACCTGTGAAGAGCTCCGGTCTTTTGCTAATAAAAGCCTTGGTTTGGATCAACAAGTCTTTGGTTCTTTCGACGAGCTCTACAATTTTATTAGCAAAAGGAATTTTTTTTTGAAAGGGATGGAGCGTTTAACTCGGCCAGAAAAACTTGATATCGACCCACAGTCAGCTACAGCCTTCAAAGCCTTTAACTTCTGGCTGCTGAACTTTGAAAACTTCCTGAGATTCATTCAGGTGGAGGAGGATAACCAGCGTCTAACAGCATTGCTGTCTATGGTGTCCTTGAGAGTGTACGAGAACATCCAGGATGAGACCACTTACACCGCAGCCATAAAGGTACTGAAAGGACTGTATGATCAACCGGTGAACAGAGTTCATGCCCGGCTCATGCTTGCGTCGAGGAAACAACAGCCCGGTGAGTCCAGCAGGGCATATTTACAAGTACTAAAGGCATTGGGCAAGGACTGTAACTGTGTGGACAAAACTGCTGCCGAGATCACTAGCGACCTCGTCCGGGATGCCTATGTGGCTGGGCTCCGATCGAACGAAGTGAGGCTGCGTTTGCTCGAACAAGGGGTAGAAAAACTAGAGGACGTGGCCCGGATTGCAATCACAATGGAGGATGCAGCCTTAAAGTCCACCGAGCTCTCTAGGGACTGGACCCCTCGTTCTGATGTGAGTAAAGTGCCCTTCTACCCTACCCCTGACGGCCTGTCGGCTGCTGCTACCCTGCCCCGTGCGAACCCGAAATGTTATTTCTGCGGGAGGAACAAGCACAGCAGATCCCAGTGCCCAGCAAGAAAAGCCAGGTGCCAGAAGTGCCTTAAAAACGGCCACTTTGCTGCAGTCTGTAGGTCTAAAATGGCCGCCAGCAAACACAGTGCCTCGTGTGAAGCCCAACCGCCACTATCCCATTCAAACTCTTCTTCCCCAGAGCTCTCGTCCAATGAGAGCGAGGGCTCCCCTGCACGGCAACGCCTGACGTCACGGAGACGCCGAACCCGGAAGGGGCAACCCACCGTCGCAACCATGGTGATGGCCTGCCTCTCGCCCGCCGCTGCTGCCGCCGCCACAGTCACCCCCGGGGCCGACGCTACCGCCGCTGCTGCCACCGCCACGGACACCCCCGGGGCCGACGCTACCGCCGCTGCTGCCGCCGCCACGGACACCCCCGGGGCCGACGCTACCGCCGCTGCTGCTGCCGCCACAGACACCCCCGGGGCCGACGCTACCGCCGCCGCAGCCACCCCCGCGGCCAACCAGGTGCTCACCCTAGCGTCCATCGCTGACGACCGCCAGGGCCCGACCACCGATCACGAGCAACTACAAACCCCACTACTTACCATTCACCCGCCACAACAGCACTTCCGGGAGGTTCTCCAACCTGCTCCTCGAGCGTTGACTACGTCATCCCGTTGCGTGACGTCATCCCGTTGCGTGACGTCATCCCGTTGCGTGACGTCATCGCGCAAAACTCGCCTGTCAACTGCTTCAATAACATTAAACCAGCAATGCTCTCATCCCCTCACCAGAGCAATGGAACTGATTAAAGTGCATGGACACTACACCAATTGCTTATTTGACTCTGGGTCAACTGACAGTTTTATCCAGCCAGATCTGGCCCTCCGTTGGGGACTTGACATTATCCCCACTACCCAGAGGATCTCATTAGCGACGAGGTCGCACTCGACTGGGATAAAGGGGTATTGCATCGCCACGCTGGAAGTACAGGGCGTGACGGTCACCCACTTTAAATTATTCGTCCTTCCCCAATTGTGCGCCCCAGTGTTGCTGGGATTAGACTTCCAGTGTCAGTTCCAAACGGTGTCCCTACACTTTGGGGGACCCCACGCCCCCCTCTCGGTCTGCCATCGCCATCGCCCCACTCCCGAAGCACCCGAGCAACCCGCCCCCGTGCCCCGGGGCCAATCCTGCGGCCTTTCCACACTCCGGATTGCCCCGCCAGCACTCTTCGCAAACCTCACCCCTGGCTGGAAGCCTGTGGCCACCAAAAGTCGGCAATATAGTTACGAAAACAGGCAATTCATTAGGAGTGAGGTGCGTAGATTGCTGGATGAGGGCATCATCGAACCCAGTTCAAGCCCCTGGAGAGCCCAGGTGGTGGTTGTCAAGAATGGGGAAAAACTACGGATGGTGGTCGACTACAGCCAGACCATTAACCGCTTCACACTCCTGGATGCGTACCCCCTGCCACGCATCACGGATGTGGTGAACCAGATCGCCCAGTACCGCATTTTCTCCACTATTGACCTACGTTCGGCCTACCACCAGCTCCCGATCCGCTGCGAGGACCGACCATTCACGGCCTTTGAAGCGAATGGGCGGCTATATCAATTTCTCAGGGTACCATTCGGGGTCACGAATGGTGTCGCGGTCTTCCAGCGGGAAATGGACAGGATGGTGGACCAGAACGGGCTAACCGCTACCTTCCCGTATCTGGACAATATCACCATCTGCGGCCACGACATGCAGGACCATGACGCCAACCTAGACAAATTTCTTCAAACTGCCCGTCAGCTAAACCTGACTTACAATTTGGACAAGTGTGTTTTCCGGACCACACGACTCGCTATTCTAGGTTGTGTGGTGGAAAACGGGATAGTCATGCCAGATCCTGACCGCATGCGTCCCTTAATGGACTTACCCCCCCCACATACCCAGAAAGCTCTCAAACGCTGCCTGGGCCTTTTCTCTTATTACGCACAATGGGTTCCAAACTACGCCGACAAGGCACGTCCTCTTATCAAGACCACCTCTTTTCCCCTCTCGACCGAAGCCACAGCGGCTTTCGATCGAATCAAATCTGACATCGCTGCTGCGACGCTGCACGCGATCGATGAGTCTGTCCCGTTTCAAGTCGAGAGCGATGCATCCGACTTCGCCCTGGCAGCCACCTTGAACCAGGCCGGTCGGCCTGTAGCCTTCTTCTCCAGAACCCTCCAGGGTCCGGAGAGTAGACACTCCTCGATCGAGAAGGAGGCCCAGGCCATAGTTGAAGCGGTACGTCGTTGGAGACATTACCTCGCTGGGAGGCGCTTTACACTGTTGACTGATCAACGCGCGGTCTCCTTCATGTTCAGCAACACCCAGCGTGGTAAGATAAAAAACGACAAAATCGCCAGATGGAGAATCGAACTCTCCACCTTTAACTATGACATCCTGTACCGGCCTGGTAAGCTCAACGACCCGCCTGACGCGCTCTCCAGGGGGACGTGCGCCAGCATACAGATGGACAGACTACGGAAACTCCATGAGGCGCTCTGTCATCCAGGGGTCACTAGGTTTGCTCACTTTGTCAAGGCGCGCAACTTACCCTACACAATTGAGGAGATCCGCTCCATGACCCGAGCCTGTTCGGTGTGCGCCGAATGCAAGCCCCACTTCTTCCGTCCGGATAACTCCCACGTCATCAAAGCCACCCGCCCCTTCGAGCGTCTTAGCGTAGACTTTAAGGGACCCCTACCGTCGACCAACCGTAATACCTACATCCTTACGGCCATCGACGAATACTCCCGCTTCCCATTCGCTGTGGCCTGCCCAGACACCACTGCCACCTCAGTGATACAGGCCCTTCACAGTATTTTCACCATCTTCGGGTACCCCAATTCCATCCACAGTGATAGGGGGTCCTCATTCATGAGTTCAGAGCTGCAACAGTACCTTCTGGAGTGTGGCATTGCTTCAAGCAGGACCACGAGCTATAACCCACGCGGTAATGGCCAGGTCGAGAGGGAGAATGCCACCATATGGAGAGCGGTTACACTGGCTCTCCGGTCTAAAGGTCTCCCCACCTCTCACTGGCAGGAGGTTCTCACTAGTGCCTTACACTCCATCCGCTCCCTCCTATGTACTGCAACAAATGCCACCCCCCACGAAAGGATGTTCCTTTTCCCGAGGAAATCCGAATCGGGAACCACTGTACCGGCATGGCTCACCGTCCCTGGCCCCGTCCTTTTGCGACGCCACGTCCGGCACTCAAAGAATGACCCCTTGGTCGACCGAGTGACTCTACTCCACGCGAACCCACATTACGCATACGTGGAGTTCCCAGACGGGCGGGAGGACACTGTTTCGGTGCGGGACCTAGCTCAGGACGCGGTAGACCCAGCAAACCCCCCAACTCCTTATGCTCCAGGCCCCGTGCCGCAACAGAAGGACCAACAGCACCCCAATGACTCGGGCCACCCTGCCGACAAAACGACTGGGGAATTGAGCGACGGAGCAGTCGCACCCGATGAGCCCGCTGGTGACACCACTCCAGCGACCCCAATCCCGGCACCACGGCGGTCACGCCGGATGGTCAGACCCCCTGACCGCTACAGTCCTTGACCTACCCCTTCCTTTTCATTCTCTCCCTCGTTTTTGTTTTTTTTTTTCCCCGGGTCAATTCTCCAAGAAGGGGTGAATGTGATAGTACAGATCTATCACCAATGTACATAGTGTATATAGTTACTGTATCTAGACTGTGCTTACAGCGATTGGCTGAGAGCTAAGCCACACCTATTGTTTGGGCCTTAAAGGGTTGTGTCCCGAGCCAGGTCGGATCATTCCGGACTGGTCGGCCACCTGTGAAGAGCTCCGGTCTTTTGCTAATAAAAGCCTTGGTTTGGATCAACAAGTCTTTGGTTCTTTCGACGAGCTCTACAACTGTCCAATCCTTTCAGCATTGGAAAGGTTTCTGAAATCTCCTCTCCTTCTTCTATACTCCAATGAAGAGTGGAGATATATCATCCTGGTAAATCTCTGCTCTCTCTCCAACATCAGCACATCCTTTTTAAGATAAACTTCGCAGTTCTCCAAATGAGGTCTCTCCCATGCCCTATCAACACCTCCCTACCCTAGAAACAAAGGCCAACATAGAATTTGCTTTCTTTTCCTGCCGATCCAACCTGGTGGTTACCCACTCACTATGTTTTCCTGAACGAGAACCCCCCAAGTCCCTTGACACTTGAAATAATTACATGTAATTTCTGTAACAAATTTGAAATTTTTGGAAAGATTTGGGAATCCTATTTATAAACTGTAGGAATTAAGTTGTAATCGCCCAACCTGAACCTTCTGACTCCTAAAATCAAGAAAATTTGTTAGATTTTATTTGATAGTTTTTTAGTAATTTTTTTATAAATACTTTCCAGATGTTATCTATCTTTTCTATTGGGTTGTTGGGCAGGGGGAATTAAAAAAAATACTATGTATTAATTTTTCATTATCTTTGAATGAGAAATTTACGTACGCATTTAATGCATGTGAAATTAAAATTTTCAAAGAGAAGCTTAACATAACGTAATACATTTGGCTTATTTTCAAGAGTTGTGGAGAGTGAGGAGGGTTTTCATGGAGTACAAAAGGATTTGGACTGTTTGGAAAGATGGCAGATGGAGTTTAATATAGGTAAGTGTGAGGGGCTTTATTTTGGTAAGAATAACCAAGATGTATGCAGTGAAGGGGAGGGCATTGAGGAACAGAGGGATCTTGGAAGAATGGTTCAATAGACAATAGGAGCAGGAGTAGGCCCTTCTGCCTGTCGAGCCTTCAGTGACCGCCATTTCACAGATCATGGCTGATCACTACTATCAGTACCCCTTTCCAGCCTTATCCCCATAACCCTGAACTCCTTTGCCCACAAGAGTCTTATCTAACTCTCTTTTGAACATAATCAGCGAATCTGCCTCTACCACCCTCTATGGCAGAGCATTCCACAGATTCACACTTCTCTGAGTAAAACAATGTTTTCTCATCTCCGTCCTAAAGGGCCTACCCTGTATTCTTAAACTATGCCCTCTAGTCCTCGTCTTCCCCATCACTGGGAACATGTAATCCGACTTCACCCTGTCCATCCCCCTGATAATTTTGTATACCTCAATCATGTCCCCCCTCATTCTTCTAAACTCCATCGGATACAAGTCTAGTTTTTCTAGCCTTTCAGCATATGTCAACCCCGCCATCGCTGGAACTAACCTTGTAAATCTGCGCTGCACATCCTCTATTGCTAGTATGTCCTTCCTCAAAATTGGAGACCAGTACTGGGTGCAATACTCCAGGTGGGGTCTCACCAGGGCCCTGTACAACTGCAGAAGGGCGTCTCTGTTCCTATACTCCAATCCCCTCTTTATGAAAGCCAACATGCCATTTGCCCATTTCACAGCTTTCTGAACGTGCATGTTAGCCTTCAGTGACCGGTGAACAAGTACACCCAGATCCATTTGCTCCTCCCCACTCCCTAGCTTGTCTCCATTTAAATAATACTCAGCTTTCCTATTATTGCCCCCGAAATGGATAACCTCACATTTGCTCACATTGAACGTCATCTTCCATTCAGCAGCCCACACCCCCAACCTGTCCAAGTCCCTCTGCATTTTCCTGACATCCTCCTCACACCCCACACCGCCACCCCGTTTAGTGTCATCTGCAAATTTGCTCATGTTATTAATAATCCCCTCATCCAAATCATTTACATAAATTACAAACAACTGAGGACCCAATACCGATTCCTGCGGCAATCCACTCATCACATCCTGCCATCCTGAAAAAGACCCGCTTACTCCAACCCTTTGTTTCCTATTTCTTAACCAATTTCCTATCCATGTCAGCACCTTACCTCCAATTCCATGCTCCCTGATCTTGCCCACTAGTCTCCCGTGCGGTACCTTATCAAAGGCCTTCTGGAAGTCCAAATACACCACATCCACTGGCTCTCCCAAGTCCACCCTCTTTGTCCCATCCTCGAAAAATTCCAGAAGGTTAGTCAAGCATGACTTACCCTTAAGGAATCCATGCTGACTAGCCCTTATACTATTATTTCTGCCTAAGTGTTCTGCTATTACTCCTTTTATGATAGATTCCAGTATCTTCCCCACCACTGACATCAGGCTGACCGGTCTATAATTTCCCGTTTTCTCCCTCCCTCCCTTCTTAAAAATCGGCACCACATCAGCCACTCTCCAATCCTCAGGGACCTCCCCCGAATCTATGGAACTTTGGAAAATGTCGACCAGTGCCTCCACAATTTCCATAGCAACTTCTTTAAGCACCCTGGGATGCAGCCCATCAGGCCCTGGGGTTTTATCAGCCCTCAGTCCCAACAATTTACTCACAACCTCCTGCTTCTAGATCCGGATATCCATTAGATCCCCTACTTCCCCAGGAAAGTTCCCCAAGTCTCTTGATACCGCATGACCACTACCCCCTAACTGTCCATAACCTATATCCTCCTTGGTGAAGACAGATGCAAAGTATTTGTTAAATTCCTCAGCCAACTCCTTGTTTCCGGTAATAATTCCACCCTTTTCCATTCTTAATGGACCAATTGTAGACAGAACCAATTTCTTCCTCTTCACATATTGAAAAAAGCTTTTGCTATCCTCCATTATATTATTTGCTAATTTCCTCTCGTACTTCATTTTCCCCTCTCATGAATTTCTTAGTTACCCTCTGATGCTCTTTGAAGGTTTCCCAATCCTCTAACTTACCACTCTGCTTCGCTATCTTATACTTACTCCCTTTGGATTTGATAGTGCACTTGATTTCATTAGTTAGCCATGGCTGCCATTTGCATCTCCTAGAGCCTTTCCTCCACTTTGGAATAAATTTGTCTTGAATCCTGTAAAAAATGTCCAAAAATACCTGCCATTTTCCCCAGTTGTCCTCCCAGCTAGTGTATCTTTCCATTTTATTTTGGCTAGCTCCTCCCTCATAGCTGCATAATCCCCTTTATTTAACTGCAGTACAGATGCTTCCGACTTCCTTTCTCTTTCCCTTTCTAATTGCAGCTCAAAAATAACCATACCATGGTCACTATTCCCTAATGGCTCCCCTACATCGAGGTCACTTATTAACTCTGCGTCGCTGCACAGCACCAAGTCCAGAATCGACTTCCCCCTGGTAGGTTCTTCCACTTGCTGCTCCAAGAAAGTATCTCGTATTGGGTAGGACATGTAACACCAGCATCGTATAATTCAAAAGCAAGAGGAGTAGCTATATTAATTAGTAAAAATGTGCCATTTAAAATAGAAGAGGAAATAATAGATCCAGCAGGGAGATATGTAATGATAAAATGTCAGATATATTCGGAGTTTTGGAATCTACTCAATGTATATTCACCTAACGAAGAAGATCAAAAGTTGATGGAAGATATCTTTTTGAAGGTAGCAGATACGCAAGGGAACATATTAATAGGAGGGGATTTCAACCTGAATTTGGATTCAAATATGGATAAAACTGGGGAAAAAAATTAACAGAAAGAACAAAGTAACCAAATTATAATTAAATCAATGGAAGAAAGTATCTCGTAGACATTCAATAAACTCACTCTCTTGTGTTCCTGCCCCCGTCTGATTATCCCAGTCCACTTTCATGTTGAAGTCCCCCATAACTACCGTATTGCTACCACTTTGACATGCCACTCTTAATTCCTGATTTATACTTCTATATCTGAGCTACTTTTCGGAGGCCTGTAAATGACCCCCATTATGGTCCTCATGCCTTTACAATTTCTTAATTCTATCCAAACAGACTCGACCCACCTCTTTCAGTGTCTTTCCTTTCAAACGCCTGAATTTCATTTCTTACCAACAGAGCTAACCCACCCCCTCTTCCCAACTTTCTGTCTTTTCTATAGGACGTGTACCCAGGAACATTGATTTCCCAATCCTGCCCTTCCCGCAGCCATGTCTCCGTAACTCCGACATCTCCTGTTCAAGCTGCAGATTGCAAGGGCTGTAAAGTGCTGCCACCGCCTGTTCACACCGAGTACTGCATGCATGAAGCTAGGGAGAGAGAGAGAGAGAGAGAGAGGTATAATACCACCACCTGGTGTCCGGACTCGCGAACTACAGGATACATGATTTTTATTTTTCATGGGAGTGTTGGAGAATGAGAGGAGACTTGATTAAGGTTAACAAAATAGAGCAAGATGGATAATATGGAGCTCCAATGAACAGGGAGGTCTCACCTGTGAAGGAGCAAGTGTGAGATCTCCCAGTTCATTCTTGCTCGGGCAGTGGTGGCCAATTCAAGACAGCTCCAATTAGGGGAAGAGAATATGCTGTTTCAGGTCATGGGTTTGAAACGGTTTCCCCAGTTGTGCCATTCAGACTCAAGAGAGCAGATGCTTGCAGACAGGAAGGAAACCTAGTTTTATTGTGGAGAATTGCTTGTTTTTCGGGGTGAAGGTTGTTTGTGGTCTGAGATTCCTAAATACTTTACAATGGAAGCAGCACTTTTCCTTGTGCCTGATTGCTACATAGCGGGTAAAATGTCTCAAATCTATCGCTCAGCCAGGACTTTGGGTCATTGATTTGGAGAGAGAGTGATGGCTTGGCAATATTTATAGCATGGTGAGTCCAAAGCTCTCAAAGTGACAGTGTGGAAGGAGTTTGTCTGTTGTTTGTGTTTTCTGCCACCCTTGAGAACTTAAAAAGTGTCCGTGAATTGTGGTATTGGTGAGACACAAGCTTGTTTTGCCCTCTTTTTGTACTGTATGTCTATAAAGTTTCAGTTTAGGGATAAAATGTCCAGACACTGTTCTGTTCAAAAGTCTAGTAACCAAATCAGATTCTCCCGAGTTCTTGTCATGGATATGTATCAAGAAGCCTGTTTTGCAGCAGTCGTGTTGCATTAGAGGTGCACATACAATTTTCAAAAATAATGAGTTTGAAACCAGAAAAAGATCAGGTCGTGCCCAAAGGTTCATCTGTGCTGTTGAATTGAATTGATGCCCCCAGGTCCAGAATGTGCACTTCCACCCCATGGTCTTGAGCTTCCCAAATCGCCAATGAACTTACGGCCCCCTTGAGCTGTGGAGTGTGGGAGGAAATCCACACAGACACCGAGAGGATGTAGAAACTTCTTGCAGTCAGTGCTGACTTGATCCTGGGGTGACTCGTGCTGGAGAGGTGGGACTACTGTCCTGCCTTCACCTTGTGATGGCTGATTTTTGTCTGTTGGTGGATGGACGTCTGACATGATATTCCCTTGGCCTTGAGGGAAAGAAGAGTAGAAATTGCAAGGGCTCTGACAGAAATGTTTAAAACCTGTTTATCCACGGGTGAGGTGCCAGAGGAATGGATGTAATCTAATGTTCCTTTGTTGAAAAACGGCTTCAAAATCCAACCAGGTGAGCCTGACAGTGATAGGTTAATTATTGGAGGGTAATCAGAGAGTACCTCGAAAAGAATCTGTTCAAATAGCTGGCCTTGATCAACCATAGCATAGAATACGGGAGTTGGGCAGTGAGGTTGAGACTAGACAAGATATTGGTGAGGCCCTGTTGAGATACTGTGTACACTTCTGGTCACCAAATGAGAGGAAAGCTATCAACAAAGTAGAGAGGGTGGAGAGAAGATTTACGTCAATGTTACCTGGATATCAGCAACTAGATTACAAAGAAAGATTGAGCAAATGAAGTCTTTATTCTTTGGATTGTAGATGGTTGAGAGGGGATTTGATCGAGGTCTTTAAAATTACTAGGAGGATAGAACGAGTTGATGTGGATAGACTTTTTTCATTGCGGGAGCAGAGATTGAAACAGGAGGTAAAAGTTTGGAAGTAACATGAGGGGGAACTTCTTTACTCAGAGTGGTGGCTGAGTGGAGTGAGCTTCCGGGAGAAATAGTGGCGGCAGGGTCCATTTTGTCATTTCAGGGAAAATTGGAGGGGAGGGGAATGCAGAGAGGTGGTACGAGAGGAGAGTATTTAGTTCAGTGCAGACAAGAAGGGCCAAGTGACCTGTTTCTGTGCTGTAATTGTTATAGGGTTAAAATGTGTGGCAGTAACTTGGAAGTCCGATGCGTATTTGGGAATGGGTCGATGGCCACACTGAAATAGGCCGTTGATTCCCACTTGAAATAATTACATCGAATTCACGGAACAAATTTGAATTTCTCTTTTGAAGATTTGGGATGTGTATTTACCAATTGTCGGAATTAAGTGTTAACCACCCAACACGAACTTTCTGACTCCTAAAACCAAGAAAACCAAGATTTTATTTGAGAGTTTTGGTCAATTTTTATAAATACTATCTAGATGTTTTCTCTCTTTATTGTTTTCTATTGGGTAGCTGTGGGAGGGGTTACTTTTGAAATCACTATGCATTAATTTTATCTTATTTTCAAATAAGAAATTTAAGTTTTTTAATGCATATGTTAAATTAAATGTAAAAATGTTACAAATAAGATGAATGAAGAATTGTTTCAGGAACTGGCAATCTTCCACGAGTGCCGTCAACCCCAGGAAGCAGGAATGTGTGAACGAAACACAAAACTGGCCAGAAGAACTGAGGAAACACAGCTAAAAGTGTCCAAAAAGGTGCTGATGCCATCTTGATTTTAATGCAGGTGACACCGAGGAATGCGTTGGGGCAGAGATGGTCTATGGGCAGCCAATACGGACGCCTTGGGGAACAAAGCCCGCACCACCAGTAGGGATGGATAATGGTGGGTAATGAATAAGCATATATTAGAGACACCGAGAGAGAGCGACACACACATACCCAGACAGACAGACACACACACACAGACACAGAGAGACATATACACACACACAGACACACACAGAGACACACACAGACACACACGTAATATTTGCTTAAGTTGTCGTTTGTTTCCATGAAATTATCTCAAAGATATTGCTGCGGGTCGACTGTGGAGGCCACTCCTGTGATCGCGGTTCGTTTTACTGCGCTTTTTTGGCCAAAATGGCCACACTTTCACGCACGACCACGCCGTACATGGAAAGATTAATGATGCCTGGCGTCCCATTGGCCTGAAATATTCTATTAAATTTTATTAAAATGTTCAAAAAAAAGCTTAACATAACGTAATACATTTTGCTTATTTTCAAGTTGTGGAGAGTGAGGAGGGTTTTCATGGACTACAAAAGGATTTGGACTGTTTGGAAAGGTGGCAGATGGAGTTTAATGTAGGTAAGTGTGAGGTACTTTATTTTGGTAAGAATAACCAAGACGTATGCAGTGAAGGGGAGGGCATTGAGGAACAGAGGGACCTTGGAGGAATGGTTCAATAGACAATAGGAGCAGGAGTAGGCCCTTCGGCCTGTCGAGCCTTCAGTGACCGCCATTTTACAGATCATGGCTGATCACTACTATCAGTACCCCATTCCAGCCTTATCCCCATAACCCTTTACTCCTTTGCCCACTAGAGTCTTATCTAACGCTCTTTTGAACATAATCAGCGAATCTGCCTCTTCCACCCTCTGTGGCAGAGCATTCCACAGATTCACACTTCTCTGGGTAAAAAAATGTTTTCTCATCTCCGTCCTAAAGGGCCTACCCTGTATTCTTAAACTATGCCCTCTAGTCCTCGTCTCCCCCATCACTGGGAACAAGTAATCCGACTTCACCCTGTCCATCCCCCTGATAATTTTGTATACCTCAATCATGTCCCCCCTCATCCTTCTAAACTCCATCGGATATAAGTTCAGTTTTTCTAGCCTTTCAGCATATGTCAACCCCGCCATCGCTGGAACTAACCTTGTAAATCTGCGCTGCACACCCACTATAGCTAGTATGTCCTTCCTCAAAATTGGAGACCAGTACTGGACGCAATACTCCAGGTGGGGTCTCACCAGGGCCCTGCACAACTGCAGAAGGGCGTCTCTGTTCCTATGCTCCAATCCCCTCTTTATGAAAGCCAACATGCTATTTGCCTTCTTCACAGCTTTCTGAACCTGCATGTTAGCCTTCAGTGACCGGTGAACAAGTACACCCAGATCCATTTGCTCCTCCCCACTCCCTAGCTTGTCTCCATTTAGAGAATACTCAGCTTTCCTATTATTGCCCCCAAAATGGATAACCTCTCATTTGCTCACATTGAACGTCATCTTCCATTCAGCAGCCCACACCCCCAACCTGTCCAAGTCCCTCTGCATTTTCCTGATATCACCCTCACACCCCACACCGCCACGCAGTTTAGTGTCATCTGCAAATTTGCTCATGTTATTAATCCCCTCATCCAAATCATTTACAGAAATTACAAACAACTGAGGACCCAATACCGATCCCTGCGGCACTCTACTCGTCACATCCTGCCATCCTGAAAAGGACCGGCTTACTCCAACCCTTTGTTTCCTATTTCTTAACCAATTTCCTATCCATGTCAGCACCTTACCTCCAATTCCATGCTCCCTGATCTTGCCCACTAGTCTTCCACTTCTCTATCTTATACTTACTCCCTTTGGATTTGATATTGCACTTGATTTCATTAGTTAGCCACGACTGCCATTTGCATCTCCTAGAGCCTTTCCGCCACTTTGGAATAAATTTGTCCTGAATCCTGTGGAAAATGTCCAAAAGCACCTGCCATTTTTCCCGAGTTGTCCTCCCAGCTAGTGTATCTTTCCATTTTATTTTGGCTAGCTCCTCCATCATAGCTGCATAATCCCCTTTATTTAACTGCAGTACAGATGCTTCCGACTTCCTTTCTTTTTCCCTTTCTAATTGCCGCTCAAAAATAACCATACCATGGTCACTATTCCCTAATGGCTCCCCTACATCGAGGTCACTTATTAACTCTGCGTCGCTGCACAGCACCAAGTCCAGAATTGACTTCCCCCTGGTAGGTTCCTCCACTAGCTGCTCCAAGAAAGTATCTCGTATTGGGTAGGACACGTAACAGCAGCATCGTATAATTCAAAAGCAAGAGGAGTAGCTATATTAATTAGTAAAAATGTGCCATTTAAAATAGAAGAGGAAATAATAGATCCAGCAGGGAGATATGTAATGATAAAATGTCAGATATATTCGGAGTTTTGGAATCTACTCAATGTATATTCACCTAACGAAGAAGATCAAAAGTTTATGCAAGATATCTTTTTGAAGGTAGCAGATACGCAAGGGAACATATTAATAGGAGGGGATTTCAACCTGAATTTGGATTCAAATATGGATAAAACTGGGGAAAAAAATTAACATAAAGAACAAAGTAACCAAATTTATAATTAAATCAATGGATGAAAGTATCTCGTAGACATTCAATAAACTCACTCTCTTGTGTTCCTGCCCCCGTCTGATTATCCCAGTCCACTTTCATGTTGAAGTCCCCCATAACTACCGTATTGCTACCACTTTGACATGCCACTCTTAATTCCTGATTTATACTTTAATATCTGAGCTACTTTTCGGAGGCCTGTAAATGACCCCCATTATGGTCCTCATGCCTTTACAATTTCTTAATTCTATCAAAACAGACTCTACCCACCTGTTTCAATGTCTTTCCTTTCAAATGCCTGAATTTTATTTCTTACCAACAGAACTACCCCACCTCCTCTTCCCAACTTTCTGTCTTTTCTATAGGACGTGTACCCGGGAACATTGATTTCCCAATCCTGCCGTTCCCGCAGCCATGTCTCTGTAACTCCGACATCTCCTGTCCAAGCTGCAGATTGCAAGAGCTGTAAAGTGCTGCCACCGCCTGTTCACACCGAGTACTGCATGCATGAAGCGAGAGGGGGAGAGAGAGAGAGAGAGATCTAGGTATAATACCACCACCTGGTGTCCAGACTCGCGAACTACAGGATACATGATTTTTATTTTTCATGGGAGTGTTGGAGAATGAGAGGAGACTTGATTAAGGTTAACAAAATTGAGCAAGATGGATAATATGGAGCTCCAGTGAACAGGGAGGTCTCACCTGTGAAGGAGCAAGTGTGAGATCTCCCAGTTCATTCTTGCTCGGGCAGTGGTGGCCAATTGCAAGACAGCTCCAATTAGGGGAAGAGAATATGCTGTTTCAGGTCATGGATTTGAAACGGTTTCCCCAGTTGTGCCATTCAGACTCAAGAGAGCAGATGCTTGCAGACAGGAAGGAAACCTAGTTTTATTGTGGAGAATTGCTTGTTTTTCGGGGTGAAGGTTGTTTGTGGTCTGAGATTCCTAAATACTTCACAATGGAAGCAGCAATTTTCCTTGTGCCCGATTGCTACATAGCGGGTAAAATGTCTCAAATCTATCGCTCAGCCAGGACTTTGGGTCATTGATTTGGAGAGAGAGTGATGGCTTGGCAATATTTATAGCATGGTGAGTCCAAAGCTCTCAAAGTGACAGTGTGGAAGGAGTTTGTCTGTTCTTTGTGTTTTCTGCCACCCTTGAGAACTTAAAAAGTGTCCGTGAATTGTGGTATTGGTGAGACACAAGCTTGTTTTGCCCTCTTTTTGTTCTGTATGTCTATAAAGTTTCAGTTTAGGGATAAAATGTCCAGACACTGTTCTGTTCAAAAGTCTAGTAACTAAATCAGATTCTCCCGAGTTCTTGTCATGGATATGTATCAAGAAGCCTGTTTTGCAGCAGTCGTGTTGCATTAGAGGTGCACATACAATTTTCAAAAATAATGAGTTTGAAACCAGAAAAAGATCAGGTCGTGCCCAAAGGTTCATCCGTGCAGTTGAATTGAATTGATGCCCCCAGGTCCAGAATGTGCACTTCCACCCCATGGTCTTGAGCTTCCCAATTCGCCAATGAACTTACGGCCCCCTTGAGCTGTGGAGTGTGGGAGGAAATCCACACAGACACCAAGAGGATGTAGAAACTTCTTGCAGTCAGTGCTCACTTGATCCATGACTCGTGCTGGAGAGGTGGGACTACTGTCCTGCCTTCATCTTGTGTCGGCTAATTTTTGTCTGATGGTGGATGGACGTCTGACATGATATTCCCTTGGCCTTGAGGGAAAGAAGTGTAGAAATTGCCAGGGCTCTGACAGAAATATTTAAAACCTGTTTATCCACGGGTGAGGTGCCAGAGGAATGGATGTAATCTAATGTTCCTTTGTTGAAAAACGGCTTCAAAAGCCAACCAAGTGAGCCTGACAGTGATAGGTTAATTATTGGAGGGTAATCAGAGAGTACCTCGAAAAGAATCTGTTCAAATAGCTGGCGTTGATCAACCATCACATAGAATACAGGAGTCGGGCAGTGAGGTTGAGACTAGACAAGATATTGGTGAGGCTCTTTTGTGAGTACTGTGTGCAGTTCTGGTCACCAAATGAGAGGAAAGCTATCAATAAAGTAGAGAGGGTGCAGAGAAGATTTACGTCAATGTTACCTGGATATCAGCAACTAGATTACAAAGAAAGATTCAGCAAATGAAGTCTTTATTCTTTGGATTGTAGATGGTTGAGAGGGGATTTGATCGAAGTCTTTAAAATTACTAGGAGGATAGAACGAGTTGATGTGGATAGACTTTTTTCATTGCGGGGAGCAGGGATTGAAACAGGAGGTAAAAGTTTGGAAGTAACATGAGGGGGAACTTCTTTACTCAGAGTGGTGGCTGAGTGGAGTGAGCTTCCGGGAAAAGTAGTGGCGGCAGGGTCCATTTTGTCATTTCAGGGAAAATTGGAGGGGAGGGGAATGCAGAGAGGTGGTACAAGAGGAGAGTATTTCGTTCAGTGCAGACAAGAAGGGCCAAATGACCTGTTTCTGTGCTGTAATTGTTTTCGGGTTAAAATGTGTGGCAGTAACTTGGAAGTCCGATGCGTATTTGGGAATGGGTCGATAGCCACACTGAAATAGGCCGTTGTATCCCACTTGAAATAATTACATTGAATTCACGGAACAAATTTGAATTTCTCTTTTGAAGATTTGGGATGTGTATTTACCAATTGTAGGAATTAAGTTGTAATCACCCAACACGAACTTTCTGACTCCTAAAACCAAGAAAAGCAAGATTTTATTTGAGAGTTTTGCTCAATTTTTATGAATGCTATCTAGATGTTTCCTCTCTTTATTGTTTTCTATTGGGCAGCTGTGAGAGGGGTTACTTTTTAAATCACTATGCATTAATTTTATCTTATTTTCAAATAAGAAATTTAAGTTTTTTAATGCATATGTTAAATTAAATGTAAAAATGTTACAAATAAGATAAATGAAGAATTGTTTCAGGAACTGGCGATTTTCCACGAGTGCCGTGAACCCCAGGCAGCAGGAATGTGTGAACGAAACACAAAACTGGCCAGAACAACTGAGGAAATACGGCTAAAAGTGCCCAAAAAGGTGCTGATGCCACCTTGATTTTAATGCATGTGACACCGAGGAATGCGTTGGGGCAGAGATGGTCCATGGACAGCCAATACGGACGCCTTGGGGAACAAAGCCCGCACCACCAGTCGGGATGGATAATGGTGGGTAATGAATAAGCAAATATTAGAGACACTGATAGAGAGCGACACACATACCCAGACAGACAGACACACACACACACACACACACACACACACAGACACACACAGGAAGAGACAGAGAGAGACTCTGACAGCGAGAGAGAGACAGAGAGACACACACAGACGGATACACACACAGACACACACAGACAGATAGAGAGACACACACAGATGGAGAGAGAGATACACAGAGACAGAGAGACACACATAGAGACAGAGAGAGACACACACACACACGACACAGAGAGACAACACACACACACGACACAGAGAGACACACACACACACACACACACACACACACACACACACACACACACACACACACACACACAGAGAGAGAGAGAGACACACACACATACAGACACAGAGAGAGTCACACATTGAGACACAGAGGGAGAGACAGAAAGACACACACACACAGACAGTGACACACACAGAGAGAGAAAGACACACAAACAGACAGAGAGAGAGACACACAGAGAGTGAGAGAGAGACACACACACACAGACCCACACAGAGAGAGACACAGACAGAGAGAGAGAGATAGAGAGAGAGACATGGACACAGAGAAACAGACAGAGAGACACAGACAGAGAGACACAGACAGAGAAACACACACACACACACAGACACACACACACACAGACACACAGACACAGAGAGAGACACAGACACAGAGAGACACACACACACTGAGACAGACACAGAGACAGATACAGAGACACAGACAGAGAGACACACACACATACCCAGACAGACAGACACACTCACACAGAGACACAGAGAGACAGATATATAGACACAGAGAGACAGATATACCGACACAGACACACAGAGAGACACATACAGACAGAGAGAGAGAGACTGACAGCGAGAGAGAGACTGACAGCGAGAGAGAGACACACAGACAGAGAGAGACACACACACACAGAGACAGACACAGAGACAGACACAGATACAGAGACACAGACAGAGAGAGACACACACACATACCCAGACAGACAGACACACTCACACACAGACACAGAGAGACAGATATATAGACAAAGAGAGACAGATATACAGACACAGACACACAGAGAGACACATACAGACAGAGAAAGAGACACTGACAGCGAGAGAGAGACAGAGAGAGAGACACAGACAGAGAGAGACAGAGAGAGAGAGTCACAGACATACACACACAGGGACACACACAGACAGACACACACAGACAGAGAGAGACACACAGACAGAGAGAGACACACAGACACAGAGACACACACAGAGAGACACAGAGTGACACAAAGAGAGACACAGATAGAGAGAGAGACACAGACAGAGAGAGAGACACAGACAGAGAGAGAGACACAGACAGACAGAGACACAGACAGACAGAGACACAGACAGAGAGACACAGACAGAGAGAGAGAGAGACACAGAGAGATAGAGACACACACAGACTGACAGAGAGAGACCCCTTGGTTGTGCACTTAACTCCCTCATCTCTCCTGGCAGGATCTCATCACCTTTCCTACCCGTGGACCATGACATCTGTCTGCTCATCCTCCTTCCTGAGAATGGTGTGAACTCTACCCTAGAAACCCCACAGCAAAGAAAAGGGACCCTTCGGCCCTTCTCGTCCATGGTGAAATATCATTCTGCCAGTTTCACCGACCTGCACCCAGTCCCTAACCCTCCTGACTTCCCACATCCATGGATCTCTGCAATTGATTCTTAAAATGTAAGAGTTTGAATGTTAAATGGCAGACCATTGAGGAGTGTTGTCAAACAAAGGGATTGAGGAACTGTGGTACAGAACTGCCCAAAAGTGGAGTCCCTTGTAGAGATGGGGGGGGTGGGGGGGAGTGAAGAAAGCTTCTGGTATTTTGGCCTTCAGAAGTGAGAGGATTGAGTGCAGGAGGTGGGAGGCCACGAGGAAGTTGGACGAAGCATGGGTGAGGCCAACTTGGGAACATTGTGTGCCGTTTGGGTGGCCGGAGGAGAGGAAGGATAGGAATGAGACAGCGCGTCGAGGAGAGTGACAAGAAGGTGGTCTGGCTTTCGGGGTTTGAGTTCCAGGGGAAGGTTGGACAGGCTGGGACTTTATTCCCTGGAGCGTCGAAGATTGAGGAAGATTTGAAAATTGTGAGGGGGGACGGATCGTGTCCATGGGGACAGGCTGTTTCCAAGGAGAGTGGGAGAGATTCAAAGAGGAGGACATGGATTGAGATTGAAGGGGGATTTTCTTCCCTCAGAGGGGGGTGGGAACGTGGAATGAGCTTTGGGCCAAGGTGGTGGAGGTGGGATGGACTGGAATCTTGGGGGGGAATGTGGGGCAGATCCTGGTGTGGAAATGTGCAGCCTGAAGGGGAGATGGACTGGAGGCCCGAGCCAGCTCTCGGACCCTTCCCCAGTGGGACGAGGTTCTCAGGAGAGAGGGGGCTCCAAAGGGCTGGACCTCGAGCCCTGGGGCTCCATCCAGGGGCTCGGGGTGGTGGAGAGGAGATCCCGAGGAGGGGTGGATCAAGCTCTCGTGAGAGCGACCCCTGGTGGCTGCCATGTTGTTGATCTTTCCCGCCTTTGGAGGAGTTGGTCGCGAGCGGGAGGGGGAGAGAGGTTCGTGTCGGTTCCTCACGGGCGGGAATCGGGGCATTTTGGGAGCGAGACCAGGGAGGACGGAGTTTCCACGGGTCGCCCTTTGGGTCTGGAGCGGCCGGAGCTCGGAGGGGAACGGGCAGGGGGATGGTTGTGAGGTGGGGCCGGGGTACCGTGAGGAAGTTTGGGTCGGGGTGGCGTTAGGGTGTGTGGTAGTCGGGGACCCGCGAGGCTTAAGGGGGGGGGGGGTCGGGGTCCGTGAGGCTGTGGGGGGGAGGGGGATCCGCGAGGCTGAGGGGGCTCGGGGCCCGCGAGGCAGAGGGGGGAGAGGGACGGGGACCCAGAAGGGTGAGGGGGTCGGGGACCCAGAAGGGTGAGGGGGTCGGGGACCCAGAAGGGTGAGGGGGTCGGGGACCCAGAAGGGTGAGGGGGTCGGGGACCCAGAAGGGTGAGGGGTTCGGGGACCCAGAAGGGTGAGGGAGGTAGAGGACCCAGAAGGGTGAGGGGGACCCGCCAGAGGGGTGTGGGATATCTGCAAGAGGAGTGAGGGACATGCAAGGCTGTGGGGGGCGGGGATCCTGCGAGGCTGAGGGGGACGGGTATCCAGAAGGTTGAGGGACACGCAAGGCTGAGGTACTCGTGGAACCAGAAGGGTCAGGGGAATGAGGACCCAGAAGGGTAATGGTGATCAGGACACAGAAGGGTGAGGGTGATCAGGACCCAGAAGGGTGAGGGTGATCAGGACCCAGAAGGGTGAGGGTGATCAGGACCCAGAAGGGTGAGGGTGATCTGGACCCAGAAGGGTGAGGGTGATCAGGACCCAGAAGGGTGAGGGTGATCAGGACCCAGAAGGGTGAGGGTGATCAGGACCCAGAAGGGTGAGGGTGATCAGGACCCAGAAAGGTTAGGGGGGACGGGGACCCAAAAAGCTGAGAGAGGACAGGGACCCAGATGGCTGACGGGGACCCAGAAGGCTGAGGGGGAAGTGGGGACCCAGAAGGCTGAGGGGGGAAGGGGACGGGGACCCAGAAGGTTGAGGAGGTACGGGGACCCAGAGGGCGGAGGGGGGGACCGGGACGTGGACCCAGAAGGCTGAGGGCACCTGCGAGGCTGAAGGTGGGGGTGGGAACCCGCGTGGTTTAGGGGATCCGTGTGGTTGAGGGGATCGGAGAACTGCGAGTGTGAGGGGGACCCGTGAGGGTGAGGGAGTCCCGGCCCCATGGATGGGAATGAGCAGGAAGGGGTGCTGGTCAGTGGGACGAGAATATCAGTTCACCACAGACTGTAAGCTTTCAGTTCTGTAATGAGACGTCATTAACTATGACACCGACAGCCCAACCCTCTTTCTCCCAGTTCCACTGCAGACATTGGAAGACGGTCCTCTTTAAAATAATCCAAATACCCCTTGGCGCGGACCCGCCGAAGCCACAGATTAGAATCTGCATCTCAGATGGTGAAGTCTTCAGATTTTTCTTTAAAATATTGTTTACATTGTAAAACCATTTGGAAAGTGCGTTCACATATATTGTTATGTTCAAATCAAAAGGAAAAACTAGCACTAAGCAAGGTTCAAAAAAAAACACCCAGGAATAAAGTGCCAGCATCCTGGAGATGGATTTCACAGTGACTAAGGACAAGATTTGTTCTTGTCTCTAGCTGTGCACACACGAGGATGAGAGCAGTGTTTGAGATGCTCTAGCCAGAAAGAATTCCAATCCATATCCCCTCGGTTTTATTCCTCGGGCTGACGGCAAGGTTCAGACTGAAATAGCAGAGGATGAGAATCCAGGCAAAAGGACAGAAGCCCAGACCAAGCAACAATTTGGGCAGAAGGATTTAGATCCACTGGTAGAGAGAGAGAGAGAGAGAGAGAGTGGAAGGATACTGTCAGAATGCCCATAGGATTTAACCTGCTTAAAAGCAGGTGGCACAAATCTGTGCAGAGGGGCACAATTTAAAGGCGATTGCAGATGTTTGATTGGGAAGCTGCAGGAATTCAGCCCATCAGAATGAAGTAAATGCAATATCCAGAGAGAAACCTTGGGCTTTTCTCTGGAGTGATGCAGGAAGCTCATAGAGTGAATGGATTTGAGGCAGAGCTTGGTGGAGGAGCAGGCAGTGCTGAGGAAACACAAGGCTGCTGAAGGACTTGTAGAAAGAGAACGTGCAGAAGGCTGCGGGTGCCTGGAGTGCATGGCCGGGCAGGATGGTGTAGTCTGGAATAATAGGGACCTTTAACATTTAGACAGGGACATTGATGCAAGAAAAATAGTGGGTTTACGGGTGTGAGGGGTGAAAGGTTCAGTTTGTAGTAGGTTTGATCAGTTGTCTTGTGACACCAATACCCCTGAGCAAAAAGCTCTGCAAAAGTTAAGACACCACCCAGGATATCTTAGGTAAAAACCCTCCACCATTGAGAACATTTGCAGGGAACGCTGCTGTCAGAGAGCAGCAGCAATCAAGGATCCACATCACCCGCTCTGTTCTCACTGCTCCCATCAGGAAAGAGGTATAGCCGGGTTCAGGAACAGCTGCTTCCCCTTCACCACCAGACTCAACACACGTTCAGGGACCCATTTAAAGACTCTTCCTTTTGCACTTTGAATTTTTTCTCTCTCTATTGCAGTTTGTTTTCATATCCACATTTTCAGAGATTACAAGTAGATGAGTCCAGTTGGGGAAACTTGGTTTTGGTCTATATAATGGTTACATTCATCCCCTTTTATTGTTCATTTATATTAGTGTCTGGGCCCCTATGTGGTCCAAGTACAGTTGACAGACCTTTACCAAAGGGTCACGTTTATGTGATTTTTTTTTCCCGTAGGTAACAGCAGTTCATTTCCACAGCCCAGCGTGCTATCGGACATCCAGTTGATCGTGATACATCTTTTCGCGAAGGCCAGTGCTATTTTTATAAATGAGATTAGATATTTGGTCAAGTTGTCGCTTGTTTCCATGAAGATATTGCTCCAGGTATCACGTGGAGGCCACTCCTGTGATCGTGGTTAATTTTTCTGCGCTTTCTTGCCAAAATGGCCTCACTTTCACGCACGACCACGTAGAAAAGTTTAATGAAGCTCATCATCCCATTGGCCTTCATTTCGGTTGAAGCACTGCATGCAGATTTTACAAAGCTGTCTGAAACCCTTTTTCCACGGGAATCCCAGTTCATTGGCCATGCAGTGTCTCAGGTTAGGAAGCCCTTGGTGCCATTTCCACTGGGACACAAGATTGCTTTTCCACTGAACACAACTCATCCCCGGGGAGCGGAGTGTTCTGCCTTCGACTGGAAACAGGTGATTCTCTGCTGTCTCTGTTCCACTGGTTTTACCACCAGGCCGACATCGGCAAACGCCGAGGATATGAGTAGGGTTAGAGGTGGCGTGAAATGACATCATTTGACACTGGCATTTGGACAGTGTCCCTTTTCCACTGGACCCTGTCCCAGTAAATTCCCGGGATTGGGCATGAGGGGCTGTACTTTTGAAGTTGAAACACTTTGCAGAGCAAATTCTTGGAATTTAATTTCTTCAACTATGTACGCTATTCTGGCGCTCCATCCTGTAGGATGTAGGTGGTTCCTTTCATTGCACCTGAATCAATCCCTGACTAATCACAGAGCACTTCTGGTGTAGGGATTGCTTCAAGTGGAATTTGAGTTTGGGAGCATTTTGAAAACCACAGGTCTAAGTTATAGGGAAAGGTTAAGCAAGATTTTTATTCTGCGGAGCATAAAAGGTTGAGGTTGGATTGGGTTGAGGTATTTAAAATTATTGGGGTATAGATTTGAGGTGGGTTGAGAGAAAGGGGCAGAAGTTTAGAGGAAATGTGAGGGGGGGACTTTCACTCAGAGTGGTGGGTGTGTGGAATGGACTTGCAGATGAAGTGGAGGAGGCAGGCTCAATATTAGCTCTTAAGGAGAAGTTGGATATGTATTTGGACAGGAAAGGAATGGAGGGTCAAGGGGCGGGTGTAGGTCAATGGGATTAGGTAGGACAAAGTGTTCGGCGTGGACTCGAAGGGCAAAGTTGGCCTATTTCGATGCTGTAATAGTTGGAGAGGTAAAACGTGTATGTGAACATTTTGGGTCCAGTGACCATAGATTAGTTTCCAATCAATTATGGATAAGAGTGGGGTCTGCTGCAACAGCACCACTCAATCAATGCACCGGACACAGTTAATCAGGAAAGATGTTTATTCAGACTTGTTCCTCTCTTAGGTCTCTTGCCCACGACCTTACCAGAGAGAGGGGGATCTTTTTCTCTTCTATCCATTAGTGACTGGTGTCATCCTCTGTTCTGCTAATATTTCAAAACAGCACTGAGCCCACGTTAAATGTTCCACTTGAAACTCAAACATGTTACAGACTAAACCAAGCCAGTCATCTTTGCTAAAATTAATGATGAGGGAGAAAATGAAGGGAATAGAAAGCAAGGGAGTAACAGGGAGAGGATGCAGAAAATAATGCAGGCTGAATGAGAGGGGAAAGAAATCAGGCTTCAGATGATTAAGGAAGACGAGGCGAAAGAAGGAGACCCTAGGACACTGCCACCCTATGTTGAGAATGAGGACTCAAAAGATTCCTTGTGGGCAAGGCTATCTGCATGTGCTTCCCAGCAGCCACCGTGACCAGTCCTGCATCTCACTTGATTCAATAAAAGGTGGTTTCAGACTTGGCTCTGACGTAAACAATTTGCTCATTTTCAAACCAACTTTCCTCCCTCCGTCATTGACGGCCGTGACACTGTGCACGAGTGAGGAAGATGGGGTGAAAGATCTTGAACTGAAAGTTACCTGCAGTAATTGGAAACCTGCCTTCAAGAGAGCTTCAATCATGTCAATGTTTCACCAGTTGTTGGACTTTACCAGCGATGAAACAGCGTCCCACTCCCACAGTGTTTCCTGTTACTAACTTGGACAGGAGTAAAAAAATGATTCACACAAAGAATTATAAACCAGGGGAAAGATATACTCTGAAAACAACAAGAAATGTTGTTCATATCCCACTGTGCTCCCGATAGAAGTCAAAATCCAATGGGCTTTATGAACTAAAACACAAATGGAACTTAACCCAAGATTATTCCCCCACCCCCCGTCCTATTAAATGTTGAATCCTGTTGTGTGAAGAAGGAGTTGCCTGGAACGTTAGCCCATCCCAGAAAGCTCACCAGACTTGGACTGCAGATCAACACTTAAGGATGACCAGCCGCAGCTTAATTTAATGCAATGCTTATTCCCCCCCTCCAGCAAAAATCTTCAGCATTGCTTCATTGAAACTGGTCTAATTCCAAATAAGATCAGCAATATCTTTTGGACCGAGTACAAAAGAGAGAGAGCTGAGGTACCTTCGAAACCCAGAACCAAATACATGCAACATTCAGTGGCAGCTCTCCTTGCATCTAATCAAGCACTTTTGAGCCACTATGAACTGTTCCCCAAGAGAATTCATCCAACCATCCATGAGTGCATTCCTGTCAACTCGAAAGCCGAGAGGGGATTTGGTAGAGTATTTAAAATTACAAGAAGGATGGATAGAGTTGATGCGGATAGGCAATTCCATTGCAAGTGGGAGAGATTGAAACAAGAGGTCTTGAGTTAAGAGGCAAAAGTTTTGAAGTAACGTGAGGGGGAACTTCTTGACTCAATGGTGGCTGAGTGGAGTGAGCTTCCGGGAGAAATAGTGGCAGCAGGGTCCATTTTGTCATTTAAGAGAAAATTGGAGGGGTGGGGAATGCAGAGAGGTGGTACTGGAGGAGAGTATTTAGTTCAGAGCAGACGAGAAAGGCCAAATGACCTGTTTCTGTGCTGTAATTGTTCTAGGGGTAAAATGTGTGGCAGTAACTTGGAAGCTCAACATGAACCTTCCGACTCCTAAAATCAAGAAATTTAAGATGTTAGATTTTATTTGAAAGGTTTGGTAAATTTTTATAAATACTATCCAGATGTTTTTTCTTTTTTTCTTTACATCAGGAAAAATTAAATGAAATGGTTCTTGCAGTCAAGAGCAAGAGAATTCCTCCAATCCAGCCCTTGCCCACAAACACCCCCCCCCCGCCCATTCTGGGATCAACCCATCAGCAGCGTCCACTTCAGAGACAAACCTCAGGCACAAACATCCCAAAACCATCATCCCAAGACAAGGGGTTAATTTTTTAAATCACTATGCATTCATTTGATGTTATTTCAAATAAAAAATTAGTTTTTAATGCATATGTGAAATTAAATAATTAAAAAAAAAAATAAGATGAATGAAGAATTATTTCAGGAATTATCAATCATCCACTACTCCCATTAACCCCAGACACCAGTACTGAATGAAAAACTAAACTGGCCAGATTGACTGAGTAAACACAGCTAAAATTGGCCAAAAGGTGCTGATGCCATCATTGATTTAAATGCAAGAGACACTGAGGACTGCATTGGGACAGAGATGGTCCATGGACAGCCAATACGGATGCCTTGGGGAACAAAGCCCGCACTGCCAGTTGGGATGAATTAGATTATGACATAAGCAAATATTAGATACCCCCCCCCCCCCCCCCCACAGAGAGACCCAGCCTTGATTTTCATTTTTTATATTGATAGAGAGATCCCAGACATCACCAAATGTACCGAGACCCCACCGCATGTTATCAGTTAAAGGCAACGTATTCCTCTCTAATGGAACTTTTACTACCTCTATTACAGGAAACATCCTCCCTGCCTCATTTGCCATTGGAACGTTAGGCCCGCTTGTCGTCACAAGGCCAGAAAACGCTTGAGTCAGAATACTGATCATCGTTTGAGGAGTGACGAAGGAATTTGTGAGCACGATAAGAATCCTGTTTCACTCTGGTCTGAGATTGGATGGTGAGTCCTTAGCTACACATCCCTGCAACACACTCTCCTTCGCCAACAACTGCCTCACACTCCTATTCACCCCACCAGCTCTGTGCATTCCCCCTCATTCACCTGCGATTTTCCCCCCCACAAACCCCTGTTAACCTGCCACCTCCACTGAAGAGTGGGTGAACACACAAACCCCTTACAGACGGGGCCAGATTTGATCCAGAGTCATTGACTTAACAGGACCATAACACCACCTGTGGCATAAATATTCCCAAACCAATGCTCTAGGGCACTGGGAGAGCAAACAGCTCAAATTCTGCATTTGAGAAGTTTGAACTGCTGCACAACCATCAGGATCAAAGAAAACCCTAGTTTGCTTAGTTTTCAGCTGTCATAGACCACAAAAGGCTTCCAAACCAAAATTCAAAAGACAAGCCCCACAAACAAACAAATCTCTCATAAAGCTCTAACACTCCCCTATCTAGAGGTATCATCTCCTCAAACATCTCAATGCCACAGGTGAGAAAACTGTTTTAACTCCCACTCCAAATTAAAAAGGTGCTATTCCCTTAATTGCAGCTCTCTTGAAGGGCGGAGATGGGCCTTGTTTAAAGGGCCAGCCACAATTTACTGAGATATTTCACACCTGAATTAATTGTCCTCCTGATTCCAGCTCAGGGTTTAAAACAGCCCCACTCTAGTCACTTGCAGGTTTCAGGCAGAGATGAGGTGATGCTGCCATCAGAGGAAGGTAGGAAGCCTGGTTTTACTGTGGCTGCTTTTTCTGGGGTGGTTCTTTGAGTTGTTGGGGTGAAAGGAATCCGGTGTTTGTGGGTCGTTTGCAAACTGGTGTTCCATGTGGTTCGTGGGTATTGAGCCAGAGAAATGTGTTGTTTTAATGTGTGTGGTTTACGGTGCCTGCAACTTTAGCTCTTGTCTTGGGATGATGGTTTTGGGATGTTTGTGCCTGAGGTTTGGCTCTGAAGTTGTCGGACTCTGGCTTTCCCTTACTCTTAATTTAGTCTGTATGTGGTCTGAGTCCAGCGTGTTCTTTGAATGAAGTGATAGGAGAAGGTATTCGGTTCAACAGTCAATTTATTACCCAGCACAAGAATAAAACTTAACAGAGCTCTGGGTCAGTCGTTAGTTCATAGGTCACCTGCACAGTGAGCTATTCCCCAAGACTGACCCCTATTGTCCAGTTGGCTCAGTTTATATAGATCAACCTTATCATACAGAACAAAAGTTGGCTTCCTTTGCTAGATCTTTTTGCATAAGGGTTATCACAAGTCATCTCCTGTTTTGCAGATATCTGGGGTGTAGCGCTCCCATCTTAATCCTCCAGGCCAGACTATCCTGTTGTTTTGATCAGAAATTAATTCATCACCAGATATTTCTAATCACCATTCTGTTCCTGTCTGGCCAATTTCTGCTGTTCTCTTTAACACCTCCTCATGCCTTAATCTTCCTCCTAGACTGGTTTTCCATTCCCTTGGTTTCTTGCAGGCCATTCTTTGTTCTGGTCTGGCCTGTGTCTCCTGTGCTACTCACCACCTCCTTCAGTTGGAGCTTTCCTCCTAAATCGTTTTATGAATTTCCTCTCCCTGTATTTGGGAGCAGACAATTTTGCTCAGCCAACTTCGCTCCATGCTGTGATTGCCACTTAATCACATTCCTCTTTTTCCCTGAACCATGCAGTACATATCAACTTATTAATTAATCATTTCTTTCATAATGTTTTAACCCCTAGATTCCAACAAAGTGTAGGCTGCTGATGGTTTGATCCCAGAATTGGGGTGGGGAGGGGGGCGGGGGTGTTATTTGTGGGCAAGGGCTGGTTTGGAGGCTGCAGGGAATTCTTTTGCTCTTGACTGTAAGAAGCATTTCATTTAATTTTTACTGATGTAACCATCTTACCTTACGTGTGTGTAATATTGCACTATGTTACAGGACAGTCAGTCGAATTTTGATCTTGGCATGTTTAACAGAAAATGACAGTGACCCAGGTTCAAATCTGTCCCTTGTGTCAGGATTTTCCCCCCATCACCTTTTACAAAATGGCAAGGTGAACAGAGGCATTTGTGTGGGTCAGGGTTTTTTTTTAATTAATTTTTAAGAGTTAGTTATATTCTTGTTAATTTTACAAGAATATAATTCAAATCCCGATACATGTGGTTGATTAATACAAATTGAGATCTACCCAGACCCACCCTCTCCACATCCCATATGAGGGACCAGAGATCTTCAACAGATGTTTTATTTAACCATAATATTGTGAATATTTCAAAACCTCACTTCAACCCACCTTTAGGAAATGTGGGCTCCAAAGATAGAATGTTCATCTCGTGAACGATACATTATTTTCTTGTGGTGAACAGTTCCGAACCTCAGCCAGTTTGCAAGATATGGCCACGCACTTTCTAGCTGTACAATTTGCAGCAATTTAAACCTGGTAAATATTCAGTTTTAATTTAAATTAATTCCTTAACATCTCTTTCTCATGGATCCTGTGGGAATTTTTAAAAAAATACTTATTTCAACCAAGCTGCCCAACTTTAGGACATTGCCAAGTCAAATGCAGAAAAGTACAAATGACTTGGTAACATTTGAAACAAATCCGATTCCATGTATTTTCTTTTGAGGTGTCTGGTGAATAAAATTGTATTGAACCAGTCTATCTCATTTATAACGATCAGTCCATTTTCTATGTTCAAATCTCCATCCCATCTTTGCCTCAGTTTATGAATTCCTAATTTCTCAGCTTTTGCAGTCATTTCTACATTACTGAATAAATTTATATTCCCATGACCTGTTTCAGATGGTCAGGGCTTGTTATGACCTGTTACTGTTCTATCTGCCACTGTATTTTACATTTTGCATATCCTCTTCCTAAAGACAAGGAAAGGACTTCTTGTTGGTCATCTAATCTCATGTACCAGTTAGGGTGAGGGAACACAAAAAAATCAACAGGAGTCTGGAAGAGTTGCTCACAGTTCACGTTAGTAATCATTCTCTCCCTGCCTGATTTCTGGTTTCCAATTTACCCAAATGTCTTAATTTCATAGCAGTCTTAAATTCTTCACTTCAAAGCAGAAACAATACCATTCAGGGTCTGAGTGGTGCTGGGGGCTTATTGCAGCCTTTGGATCAGGTCTAACAATTTGCACCATTGTTTTGAAGATCAGGCAGGCATTTGGATATGTATGGCTCAGTAGAGGAGGTGAGAATTGATCCCTGTCTGGAATGTGCTTTTTAACTCTCTTTCCCAGCTTTCTGGCAAAGTCTGTGTGATGGTTTCTTCATCATAATTCCCAGAAGAAGATATTCTACAGCTAATATTCCACACACTTCACCAAATGAGGCTAGTTGTGGGAAAAAGAAGTTCCTGTCTGTTTGGATGGACAGTTTAAGGGTGAAAAAATGACCTGATGTCCACATATAGTAACTCAACCAAATTCTGTAAGGACACAAATGCTGGAGAAGCTCATCTGATCAAGCAGTGAACCTTTATAGAGTACAGATACTCGTAGCCCTGTTAAAAGGCACAAGCCTGAAACTCTGGTTGTGTATCTTTTTTTAAACTTTATTTATGAACATATAAAATACATAGTAAACAAAATAAACCAACCTCCCAAAAAAAACTATATTCCATCCCCCCTCCCCATAATTACCCCCCCCAAACTCCCTCGACTGAGGGAGAGAAAAATCATATCAATTCGTTGCGGCAGAATGAAAACACCAAACCTAATTTTCCACGTCATCGCAATGCATTTACTGGCCACTGCTAATACTAACTGAATAACCTCAATTTGAGGTTTATCCATTCTTAATCCCGTTGATCAAGTTGTAATATACCGCATTAGAAAAAGCAGTGGATCGAACATAAAAAGAGTTTCTTTAAAGTAGTTTCAAATAAATCCTCAAAGGCTTAACTTTATCACACAACCAGACAGACAAAAAAAAGTATTAATTTGAATCCCACAATGAAAACATTAGTCTGAATTACTAAATCCTTATCTTTTTTTTCCTGGAGTTAAATACAACTGATGTAAAAAAAAATTATAATTCACCCAATTATATCACACATTCATCAATTTAATCCACCATCTTCACACATAGTAAGTAGTCCGTTCTTCTTGGGTTAATTCTAAAGAAGAATCTCTCATTTAATCTAAAGTTGGTTTAGCCATTTTCTGTTGTCACAATCATTTCTGAAATAGATCCCTTTTTTTGCCCCATTTACAATTTTCAATTTTAGTTAACTTGGGTATCTTCAATTCTCGCCCAAATCCACCTGTGACAGCACTTACATGGAATGACACCCGTTTACCATGTCCCTCTGTTCAACCTCACTCCTCAGTGCCCGACCGTTCACCGTGTCTATCTTTTCTTGGTTTGCCCTTCAAAATGTGACACCTCACACTTGTCTGCATTAAATTCCATCTGCCCTTTCTCCAGCTGGTCCAGATCCTTCTGCAAGATTTCTTGGCTGTCCACAACTCCTCCGTTCTTGGTGTCACCTGCCAACTTGCTAATCCAATTCACCACATTATTGTTCCAGCACCTATCCCTGAGGCACATCTCTCATCACAGGCCTCCAGTCTGAAGAGCAATTGGTCTCACCAACTCACTGGCTTCTCCTGCACAGCCGTTGTTTCACATCCAAAATACAGAGGACATATGGATGGATGTTAAAATTCTCAAAGGTACATTAGTTAAAATGGTGTCAAATCACAAGGAACAGAAGTTGGCCATTCAGCCCACTGTGTCTGCTATCCCCTGATCTAAACAGTTCTCGCCTCTTATTCCAAGTTATGGCTTTTTCCCCTGATCCCTTGATACCCTGACTCATTAAACATCTATTAATTCCGCCCCCCCCCCCCCACCACTTAAACTCTCTCAACAATCCAGCAACAAATTCCATGACCTTCTGGTGAAATAAATTTCTCATCTGCTTTAAATAGGTACCTTCCAATTCTAAGACAATGTCTTTTTATCCAAGGGAAACATTATTCACATCTACTGTCCAATCCTTTCAGCGTTGGAAATGTTTCTGAAATCTCCTCTCCTTCTTCTATACTCCAATGAAGAGTGGAGATATATCATCCTGGTAAATCTCTGCTCTCTCTCCAACATCAGCACATCCTTTTTAAGATAGACTTCGCAGTTCTCCAAATGAGGTCTCTCCCATGCCCCATCAACACCTCCCTACCCTTGAAACAAAGGCCAACATAGAATTTGCTTTCTTTTCCTGCCGATCCAACCTGGTGGTTACCAACTCACTATGTTTTCCTGAACGAGAACCCCCCCAAGTCCCTTGACACTTGAAATAATTACATGTAATTTACGTAACAAATTTGAAATTTTTGGAAAGATTTGGGAATCCTATTTATAAACTGTAGGAATTAAGTTGTAATCGCCCAACCTGAACCTTCTGACTCCTAAAATCAAGAAAATTTGTAAGATTTTATTTGATAGTTTTTTAGTAATTTTTTTATAAATACTTTCCAGATGTTATCTTTCTTTTCTATTGGGTTGTTTGGCAGGGGGAATAAAAAAAATGCTATGTATTAATTTTTCATTATCTTTGAATGAGAAATTTACGTACGCATTTAATGCATGTGAAATTAAAATTTTCAAAGAGAAGCTTAACATAACGTAATACATTTTGCTTATTTTCAAGAGTTGTGGAGAGTGAGGAGGGTTTTCATGGAGTACAAAAGGATTTGGACTGTTTGGAAAGATGGCAGATGGAGTTTAATGTAGGTAAGTGTGAGGGGCTTTATTTTGGTAAGAATAACCAAGAAGTATGCAGTGAAGGGGAGGGCATTGAGGAACAGAGGGATCTTGGAAGAATGGTTCAATAGACAATAGGAGCAGGAGTAGGCCCTTCTGCCTGTCGAGCCTTCAGTGACCGCCATTTCACAGGTCATGGCTGATCACTACTATCAGTACCCCTTTCCAGCCTTATCCCCATAACCCTGAACTCCTTTGCCCACAAGAGTCTTATCTAACTCTCTTTTGAACATAATCAGCGAATCTGCCTCTACCACCCTCTGCGGCAGAGCATTCCACAGATTCACACTTCTCTGGGTAAAACAATGTTTTCTCTTCTCCGTCCTAAAGGGCCTACCCTGTATTCTTAAACTATGCCCTCTAGTCCTCGTCTCTCCCATCACTGGGAACAAGTAATCTGACTTCACCCTGTCCATCCCCCTGATAATTTTGTATACCTCAATCATGTCCCCCCTCATCCTTCTAAACTCCATCAGATACAAGTCTAGTTTTTCTAGCCTTTCAGCATATGTCAACCCCGCCATCGCTGGAACTAACCTTGTAAATCTGCGCTGCACATCCTCTATAGCTAGTATGTCCTTCCTCAAAATTGGAGACCAGTACTGGACGCAATACTCCAGGTGGGGTCTCACCAGGGCCCTGTACAACTGCAGAAGGGCGTCTCTGTTCCTATACTCCAATCCGCTCTTTATGAAAGCCAACATGCCATTTGCCCATTTCACAGCTTTCTGAACGTGCATGTTAGCCTTTAGTGACCGGTGAACAAGTACACCCAGATCCATTTGCTCCTCCCCACTCCCTAGCTTGTCTCCATTTAAATAATACTCAGCTTTCCTATTATTGCCCCCAAAATGGTTAACCTCACATTTGCTCACATTTAACGTTATCTTCCATTCAGCAGCCCACACCCCCAACCTGTCCAAGTCCCTCTGCATTTTCCTGACATCCTCCTCACACCCCACACCGCCACCCCGTTTAGTGTCATCTGCAAATCTGCTCATGTTATTAATAATCCCCTCATCCAAATCATTTACATAAATTACAAACAACTGAGGACCCAATACCGATCCCTGCGGCACTCCACTCGTCACATCCTGCCATCCTGAAAAAGACCCGCTTACTCCAACCCTTTGTTTCCTATTTCTTAACCAATTTCCTATCCATGTCAGCACCTTACCTCCAATACCATGCTCCCTGATCTTACCCACTAGTCTCCCGTGCGGTACCTTATCAAAGGCCTTCTGGAAGTCCAAATACACCACATCCACTGGCTCTCCCAAGTCCACCCTCTTTGTCACATCCTCGAAAAATTCCAGAAGGTTAGTCAAGCATGACTTACCCTTAAGGAATCCATGCTGACTAGCCCTTATCCTATTTCTGCCTAAGTGTTCTGGTATTACTCCTTTTATGATAGATTCCAATATCTTCCCCACCACTGACGTCAGGCTGACCGGTCTATAATTTCCCGTTTTCTCCCTCCCTCCCTTCTTAAAAATCGGCACCACATCAGCCATTCTCCAATCCTCAGGGACCTCCCCCGAATCTATGGAACTTTGGAAAATGTCGACCAGTGCCTCCACAATTTCCATAGCAACTTCTTTAAGCACCCTGGGATGCAGCCCATCAGGCCCTGGGGATTTATCAGCCCTCAGTCCCAACAATTTACTCACAACCTCCTCCTTCTAGATCTGGATATCCATTAGATCCCCTACTTCCCCAGGAAAGTTCCCCAAGTCTCTTGATACCGCATGACCACTACCCCCTAACTGACCATAACCTATATCCTCCTTGGTGAAGACAGATGCAAAGTATTTGTTAAATTCCTCAGCTAACTCCTTGTTTCCGTTAATAATTCCACCCTTTTCCATTCTTAATGGGCCAATTTTAGACCGAACCAATTTCTTCCTCTTCACATATTTAAAAAAGCTTTTGCTATCCTCCATTATATTATTTGCTAATTTCCTCTCGTAGTTCATTTTCCCCTCTCTTATGACTTTCTTAGTTACCCTCTGATGCTCTTTGAAGGTTTCCCAATCCTCTAGCTTCCCACTCCACTTCGCTATCTTATACTTACTCCCTTTGGATTTGATATTGCACTTGATTTCATTAGTTAGCCACGGCTGCCATTTGCATCTCCTAGATACTTTCCTCCACTTTGGAATAAATTTGTCTTGAATCCTGTAAAAAAATGTCCAAAAATACCTGCCATTTTCTCCAGTTGTCCTCCCAGCTAGTGTATCTTTCCATTTTATTTTGGCTAGCTCCTCCCTCATAGCTGCATAATCCCCTTTATTTAACTGCAGTACAGATGCTTCCGACTTCCTTTCTTTTTCCCTTTCTAATTGCAGCTCAAAAGTAACCATACCATGCTCACTATTCCCTAATGGCTCTCCTACATCGAAGTCACTTATTAACTCTGCGTTGCTGCACAGCACCAAGTCCAGAATCGACTTCCCCATGCTATGTTCCTCCACTAGCTGCTCCAAGAAAGTATCTCGTAGACATTCAATAAACTCACTCATGTGTTCCTGCCCCCGTCTGAATATCCCAGTCCACCTTCATGTTGAAGTCCCCCATAACTAATGTATTGCTACCACTTTGACATGCCACTGTTAATTCCTGATTTATACTTCTACCGAGATCTGAGTTAATTTTCGGAGGCCTGTAAATGACCCCCATTATGGTCTCATGCCTTTACAATTTCTTAATTCTATCCAAACAGACTCTACCCACCTGTTTCAATGTCTTTCCTTTCAAACGCCTGAATTTCATTTCTTACCAACAGAGATACCCCACCTCCTCTTCCTAACTTTCTGTCTTTTCTATAGGACGTGTACCCGGGAATATTGATTTCCCAATCCTGCCTTTCCCGCAGCCATGTCTCCGTAACTCCGACAATGTCATAACCTCCCATTGCCATTTGCGCCTCAAGCTCATCCATTTTATTCCTTACACTCCGTGCATTCATACACAATACCTTGATACCATATCTCCATTCTCCCTCCATCTTTGTTCTCGATGCACTTGCCCCTACTCTCCTATCACTTTTAGTTCCCTTTTTCCTTATTGTTTCACCGTCTAACAGAACCACCCCTATATTCACTCTCCTATCTGCTTCCCTATCAGTCCTGTTCCCTTCCCCCTGCCAAATTAGTTTTAAATTTGAAGGTGGATTCCCATGGAGATAGAAGGCTTTGGGTACGCTGGCCTTTATAAATCATAGCATGGAATATAGGATCTGGGGAGGTGATGTTCAGAGTGTTGGTGAGGCCAAGTTTGGAGTATTGTATGCCGTTCTGGACTCCAAATTATAGGAAGGATATCAATAAGGTAGAGAGAGTGCAAAGAAGTTTGACGAA
Organism: Narcine bancroftii; assembly: GCF_036971445.1. NCBI lineage: Eukaryota > Metazoa > Chordata > Chondrichthyes > Torpediniformes > Narcinidae > Narcine > Narcine bancroftii. The sequence goes on along the minus strand of NW_027211804.1, from coordinate 365,973 downwards.
AATGTTGCCTGGATTGCAGTATTTTGAATACGTAGAAAGATTGAGTAGACTGGGACTTCATTCATTGGAGCGTAGAGGGTTGAGCGGGGATTTGATAGAGGTATTTAAAATTATCAAGGGAATAGATAGAGTAGCCGTGAATGGGCTCTTTCCCCTAAGGGGAGCAGAGATTGGAACAAGGGGTCATAAGTTAAGGGGCAAAACTTAAGTAATACAAGAGGATGCTTCTTCACTCAGAGTGGTGGCTGAGTGGAATGATCTACTGGAAGAAGTTGCGCCAGGGTCAATTCTGTCATTTAAGATGAGGTTATATGAGTACATGGATGCGAGGGGGTGGGAGGGTTATGGGCAAGGGAAGTAGGTAGGTGGAACTCGTGGAGTTTCACGTAAATCGGTGCTTTAGGTGCCATGAGCAAGTTGGCTCTTTCTTGCACTCGACTTGATTACGTGAAACCTTTCTGGGATAGAATCAAGGAACTTATTAAAATTTAAACTTTCACTTGATCCTAAGGTATTTTTACTGGGTGATATGAAGAAATTGAGTTTAGAATTAAAATTAGATGAGTCTCAAATTGCTCTTTGAGATTGGCTTTAGCTGGGGCTAGAAAATGACGAGTATTCAATGGTGGCATTCAGAAAGGAGGTCTTGTATTCCATTAGAAAAGATAACGATTAATACAAGCCTCGTCTCCCAGTGGAAATTTTAAACAGGCAGAAAACTATTCATAGTCTGAAAATGAGAGGTTATCCATATAAAAGAGATCAGGAAGAACTTCTTTAGCCAGAGGGTCGTGGATGTGTGGAACTCACTGCAGCATACAGCAGTGGAAGCCAGATCGCTGGGAGTATTTTAAAAAGAACGACAAATATCTCATTAGTGAGGGCATCAAGGGATTATGGGGGAAAGGCCAAAAATGAGAACTAGTGTAGAGTAGCTTAGTGTAGATTTATGGAACAGACTCGATGGGCCTAGTGGCCTGGTTCTGTTCCTTTGTCTGTGATCACTAATGGAGTTATTTCAGAAATGTACAGAAAAAAAGCTCCTATATTAGAAATTCATAAATCAAGATTAAAATGGGAATCTGATTTGAAAGTTAAAATATGAAAATCATTAAGTACAACTAAAATTATTAATGTCAGGTCGAGACTGGCACAATATAATCTTTTTCACATCGATTATACTTGAAACCCAATTAAAATAAATTTAATTTGACATTATCAGATTTGTCTTGGATGTAATAAAGTAGGTTCTTTTATGTGGATAAATGTGAGGTGATCCACTTTGGAGGCAAGAACAGGGAAGAGGACTATTATCTCAACGGTATCTGTTCAGGAAATGCAGAGAGACTTGGGTGTTGCTGTGCATCAGTCGTTGAAAGTGGGCATGCAGGTGCAACAGGCGGTGAGGAAGGCATTCATAGCAAGAGGATTTGAGTACAGAGATCCTGCTGCAGCCATACACGGCCTTGGTGAGACCACACCTGCAATACTGCGTGCCGTTTTGGCCTCTTTAATCCGAGGAAGGACATCCTCGCCGTGGAGTGGGTGCAGAGAAGATTCACTAGACTGATACCATTGAAGGAAGGACTTGCAGATGAAGAAAGGTTGGATAGACTAGGCTTTTATTCTCTGGAATTTAGGAAATTGAAGGGGGATCTTATAGAAACAAAATTCTAAAGGGTTTAGACAGACTAGATGCGGGTAGGTTGTTTGCAATGCTGGGAAAAACAGAACCAGGGGTTACAGTTTAAGGATAACCATACTATAACCATATAACCATTTACGGAGCGGAAACAGGCCATGTTGGCCTTTCGAGTCCGCACCAGTTCACTGATTTTATGCGCCCTCTTCAGGCATTGGGGGAAGGTTTTCAGGACCGAGATGAGGAAAGATTTCCTCTCTTGGAGGATGATGGATCTATGGAATTCTTTGCTACAGAAAGTAGTTGAGGCTGGTTCCTTGTCAATGTTCAAGAGTAGGTTAGAATTGGCCCTTGTGGCTAAGGGGATCAGGAGGTATGGAGAGAAGGCAGGAACTGGGAACTGATCAGCCATGATCGTATTGAATGGCAGGGTAGGTTTGAAGGGCCAAATGGCCGAATCCTGCACCTATTTTTCTATGTTTATATATTCTACTTGGGTTTGTCCAAAATATATACATTTTGGTCCAAAATTAAAATTTTGAACACTCCCAATGGATCCTAGAATATTTTTCCTGGAAGAGACTAAAAATATTTGGATTAAACGGGATTTTTACAGGTTGCTTTAGCTGGTTCATATTTGGAGGACCAAGTCACCAAATTGCAGAATCCATGTGATTGAAGAAGTGCAGAGATTGGTTAGGATATTGCTGGGACTTGAAGGTGAACCCACCAGGGCCTACAGCTGGTCCTCAATGTTGTCGACACATTCTTGGAAAGTGTGACTTGAAGTGAAATGAAGGTTTTACCATGGGCTCAATGATCAAAAATAAGAGAAGTTCCTATTGGGCGATCCTGTCTCTCAATCCACCACAATCTCAGAACCTCTGAATTGTAGTTGTGGCCTCCCCGTTCTTTTCTGAGCTGAGACCAATATTGACGTTTAGGTCATGGTTGCAGATGGGTTGGAAATACTGAAGAAGTTTCCTCTTGCCTTACTCAGTTGCAGTGTCCATACTGGATGGGTAACCCTGGCCATTGATCAGCAGATCCAGAGAACACAGCACAGTATAGGCCCTTCAGGCCTTGATGTTGTTCTAGCCCATATATTCACTCCTTAAATATAATGTACTAAACCAATGGTTCTCAACCTTTTTCCTTGCACTCACATACCACTTTTAGTGGTAAGTGGGTGGAAAGAAAGTTCAAACCCTATTTTAAAATAATCATATGAACAATCTAGAATCGTCATTCTCAAGCTTCCTTTCCCACTCACCTACCACATGAATCAATCCCTTAATGTTCAGAGATTACTTAAGGTGGTAGGTGAGTGAGAAGATGAAGGTTGAGAACCTCTTTCTGCAGGCAAACTAATTCTGAATCCACACAACCAAGGTTCCACAGATCCTTTGCCTCATGACTATCAGAATGAATCTACCCTGGGCAACCCTGTCAAAGGCCTCACTAAAATCCACACACCCCACATCCACTCCCCTGCCCTTCATTTGTTATTTCATTGTTTTCAAACACTTTCTTTCCCCCCCATTCATGAGTCATCCCTGACTAATCACGGAACCAACAGTCAAAGGACAAGGCCAGTGCCATTTTTATAAATGAGATTTGATATTTGCTTAAGTTGTCGTTTGTTTCCATGAAATTACCTCAAAGATACTCCTGTGATCGCGGTTCGTTTTACTGCGCTTTTTTGGCCAAAATGGCCACACTTTCACACACGACCACGCGGTACATAGAAAGATTAATGATGCCTAGCGTCCCATTGGCCTGAAATATTCCATTAAATTTTATTAAAATTTTCAAAGAAAAGCTTAACATAACGTTATACATTTTGCTTATTTTCAAGTTGTGGAGAGTGAGGAGGGTTTTCATGGATTACAAAAGGATTTGGACTGTTTGGAAAGATGGCAGATGGAGTTTAATGTAGGTAAGTGTGAGGTGCTTTATGTTGGGAAGAATAGCCAAAACGTATGCAGTGAAGGGGAGGGCATTGAGTAACAGAGGGATCTTGGAGGAATGGTTCAATAGACAATAAGAGTTGGAGTAGGCCCTTCGGCCTGTCGAGCCAGCACCGCCATTTTACAGATCATGGCTGATCACTACTATCAGTACCCCTTTCCAGCCTTATCCCCATAACCCTTAACTCCTTTGCCCACTAGAGTCTTTTCTAACTCTCTTTTGAACATAATTAGCGAATCTGCCTCTACCACCCTCTGTGGCAGAGCATTCCACAGATTCACACCTCTCTGGGTAAAAAAATGTTTTCTCATCTCCGTCCTCAAGGACCTACCCTGTATTCTTAAACTATGCCCTCTAGTCCTCGTCTCCCCCATCACTGGGAACAAGTAATCCGACTTCACCCTGTCTGTGCCCCTGATAATTTTGTATACCTCAATCATGTCCCCCCTCATCCTTCTAAACTCCATCGGATACAAGTCCAATTTTCTAGCCTTTCAGCATATGTCAACCCCGCCATCCCTGGAACTAACCTTGTAAATCTGCTCTGCACATCCTCTATAGCTAGTATGTCCTTCCTCAAAATTGGAGACCAGAACTGGACACAATACTCCAGGTGGGGTCTCACCAGGGCCCTGCAGAACTGCAGAAGGGCGTCTCTGTTCCTATACTCCAATCCCCTCTTTATGAAAGCCAACATGCCATTTTCCTTCTTCACAGCTTTCTGAACGTGCATGTTAGCCTTCAGTGACCGGTGAACAAGTACACCCAGATCCATTTGCTCCTTCCCATTCCCTAGCCTGTCTCCATTTAAATAATACTCACCTTTCCTATTATTGCCCCCAAAATGGATAACCTCACATTTGCTCACATTGAACGTCATCTTCCATTCAGCAGCCCACACCCCCAACCAGTCCAAGTCCCTCTGCATTTTCCTGACATCCTCCTCACACCCCACACCGCCACCCAGTTTAGTGTCATCTGCAAATCTGCTCATGTTATTAATAATCCGCTCATCCAAATCATTTACATAAATTACAAACAACTGAGGACCCAATACCGATCCCTGCGGCACTCCACTCGTCACATGCTGCCATCCTGAAAAAGACCCGCTTACTCCAACCCTTTATTTCCTATTTCTTAACCAATTTCCTATCCATGTCAGCACCTTACCTCCAATACCATGCTCCCTGATCTTGCCCACTAGTCTCCCGTGTGGTACCTTATTAAAGGCCTTCTGGAAGTCCAAATACACCACATCCACTGGCTCTCCCAAGTCCACCCACTTTGTCACATCCTCGAAAAATTCCAGAAGGTTAGTCAAGCATGACTTACCCTTAAGGAATCCATGCTGACTAGCCCTTATACTATTATTTCTGCCTAAGTGTTCTGCTATTACTCCTTTTATGATAGATTCCAATATCTTCCCCACCACTGAATTCAGGCTGACCGGTCTATAATTTCCCGTTTTCTCCCTCCCTCCCTTCTTAAAAATCGGCACCACATCAGCCACTCTCCAATCCTCAGGGACCTCCCCCGAATCTATGGAACTTTGGAAAATGTCGACCAGTGCCTCCACAATTTCCATAGCAACTTCTGGGATGCAGCCCATCAGGCCCTGGGGATTTATCAGCCCTCAGTCCCAACAATTTACTCACAACCTCCTGCTTCTAGATCCGGATATCCATTAGATCCCCTACTACCCCAGTAAAGATCCCCAAGTCTCTTGACTTATATCCTCCTTGGTGAAGACAGATGCAAAGTATTTGTTAAATTCCTCAGCCAACTCCTTGTTTCCGGTAATAATTCCAGCCTTTTCCATTCTTAATGGACCAATTTTAAACCGAACCAATTTCTTCCTCTTCACATATTTAAAAAAGCTTTTGCTATCCTCCATTATATTATTTGCTAATTTCCTCTCGTACTTCATTTTCCCCTCTCTTATGACTTTCTTAGTTACCCTCTGATGCTCTTTGAAGGTTTCCCAATCCTCTAGCTTCCCACTCCGCTTCGCTCTCTTATACTTACTCCCTTTGGATTTGATAGTGCACTTGATTTCATTAGTTAGCCACGGCTGCCATTTGCATCTCCTAGAGCCTTTCCTCCACTTTGGAATAAATTTGTCTTGAATCCTGTAAAAAATGTCCAAAAATACCTGCCATTTTCCCCAGTTGTCCTCCCAGCTAGTGTAACTTTCCATTTTATTTTGGCTAGCTCCTCCCTCATAGCTGCATAATCCCCTTTATTTAACTGCAGTACAGATGCTTCCAACTTCCTTTCCTTTTCCCTTTCTAATTGCAGCTCAAAAGTAACCATACCATGGTCACTATTCCCTATGGCTCCCCTACATCGAGGTCACTTATTAACTCTGCGTCGCTGCACAGCACCAAGTCCAGAATCGACTTCCCCCTGGTAGGTTCCTCCACTAGCTGCTCCAAGAAAGTATCTCGTAGACATTCAATAAACTCACTGTCTTGTGTTCCTGCCCCCGTCTGATTATCCCAGTCCACCTTCATGTTGAAGTCCCCCATAACTACCGTATTGCTACCACTTTGACATGCCACTCTTAATTCCTGATTTATACTGCCACCGATATCTGAGCTACTTTTCGGAGGCCTGTAAATGACCCCCATTATGCTCCTCACGCCTTTACAATTTCTTAATTCTATCCAAACAGACTCTACCCACCTGTTTCAATGTCTTTCCTTTCAAACGCCTGAATTTCATTTCTTACCAACAGAGCTACCCCACCCCCTCTTCCCAAGTTTCTGTCTTTTCTATAGGACGTGTACCCGGGAACATTGATTTCCCAAACCATTTGTGGGAATTCGGTCGTGTCCACAGGAAAAAGGGAATCTAAGGGTTGGATGTGATGTCGTGTATATTCTCTGCCAATCAATGGGAAATCTCCAAATCTTCAATCTTGGTGCAAGAGCCCACGAGGTACAAAGCAACCATCTCCTGTCCAAGCTGCAGATTGCAAGGGCTGTAAAGTGCTGCCACCGCCTGTTCACACCGAGTACTGCATGCATGAAGCGAGAGGGAGAGAGAGAGAGAGAGAGAGAGAGAGAGAGATCTAGGTATAATACCACCACCTGGTGTCCGGACTCGCGAACTACAGGATACATTATTTTTATTTTTAATGGGAGTGTTGGAGAATGAGAGGAGACTTGATTAAGGTTAACAAAATAGAGCAAGATGGATAATATGGAGCTCCAATGAACAGGGAGGTCTCACCTGTGAAGGAGCAAGTGTGAGATCTCCCAGTTCATTCTTGCTCGGGCAGTGGTGGCCAATTCAAGATAGCTCCAATTAGGGGAAGAGAATATGCTGTTTCAGGTCATGGGTTTGAAACGGTTTCCCCAGTTGTGCCATTCAGACTCAAGAGAGCAGATGCTTGCAGACAGGAAGGAAACCTAGTTTTATTGTGGAGAATTGCTTGTTTTTCGGGGTGAAGGTTGTTTGTGGTCTGAGATTCCTAAATACTTTACAATGGAAGCAGCACTTTTCCTTGTGCCTGATTGCTACATCGCGGGTAAAATGTCTCAAATCTATCACTCAGCCAGTACTGTTGGTCATTGATTTGGAGAGAGAGTGATGGCTTGGCAATATTTATAGCATGGTGAGTCCAAAGCTCTCAAAGTGACAGTGTGGAAGGAGTTTGTCTGTTCTTTGTTTTTTCTGCCACCCTTGAGAACTTAAAAAGTGTCCGTGAATTGTGGTATTGGTGAGACACAAGCTTGTTTTGCCCTCATTTTGTTCTGTATGTCTATAAAGTTTCAGTTTAGGGATAAAATGTCCAGACACTGTTCTGTTCAAAAGTCTAGTAACCAAATCAGATTCTCCCGAGTTCTTGTCATGGATATGCATCAAGAAGCCTGTTTTGCAGCAGTCGTGTTGCATTAGAGGTGCACATACAATTTTCAAAAATAATGAGTTTGAAACCAGAAAAAGATCAGGTCGTGCCCAAAGGTTCATCCGTGCTGTTGAATTGAATTGATGCCCCCAGGTCCAGAATGTGCACTTCCACCCCATGGTCTTGAGCTTCCCAAATCGCCAATGAACTTACGGCCCCCTTGAGCTGTGGAGTGTGGGAGGAAATCCACACAGACACCAAGAGGATGTAGAAACTTCTTGCAGTCAGTGCTGACTTGATCCTGGGGTGACTCGTGCTGGAGAGGTGGGACTACTGTCCTGCCTTCACCTTGTGATGGCTGATTTTTGTCTGATGGTGGATGGAGGTCTGACATGATATTCCCTTGGCCTTGAGGGAAAGAAGAGTAGAAATTGCAAGGGCTCTGACAGAAATATTTAAAACCTGTTTATCCACGGGTGAGGTGCCAGAGGAATGGAGGTAATCTAATGTTCCTTTGTTTAAAAACGGCTTCAAAAGCCAACCAGGTGAGCCGGACAAAATAGGTAAATTATTGGAGGGTAATCAGAGAGTACCTCGAAAAGAATCTGTTCAAATAGCTGGCCTTGATCAACCATAGCTTAGAATACGGGAGTCGGGCAGTGAGGTTGAGACTAGACAAGATATTGGTGAGGCCCTGTTGAGAGTACTGTGTGCAGTTCTGGTCACCAAATGAGAGGAAAGCTATCAACAAAGTAGAGAGGGTGCAGAGAAGATTTAAGTCAATGTTACCTGGATATCAGCAACTAGATTACAAAGAAAGATTCAGCAAATGAAGTCTTTATTCTATGGATTGTAGATGGTTGAGAGGGGATTTGATCGAGGTCTTTAAAATTACTAGGAGGATAGAACAAATTGATGTGGATAGACTTTTTTCATTGCGGGAGCAGAGATTGAATCAGGAGGTAAAAGTTTGGAAGTAACATGAGGGGGAACTTCTTTACTCAGAGTGGTGGCTGAGTGGAGTGAGCTTCCGGGAGAAATAGTGGCGGCAGGGTCCATTTTGTCATTTCAGGGAAAATTGGAGGGGAGGGGAATGCAGAGAGGTGGTACGAGAGGAGAGTATTTAGTTCAGTGCAGACAAGAAGGGCCAAGTGACCTGTTTCTGTGCTGTAATTGTTATAGGGTTAAAATGTGTGGCAGTAACTTGGAAGTCCGATGCGTATTTGGGAATGGGTCGATGGCCACACTGAAATAGGCCGTTGATTCCCACTTGAAATAATTGCATCGAATTCACGGAACAAATTTGAATTTCTCTTTTGAAGATTTGGGATGTGTATTTACCAATTGTCGGAATTAAGTTTTAACCACCCAACACGAACTTTCTGACTCCTAAAACCAAGAAAACCATGATTTTATTTGAGAGTTTTGGTCAATTTTTATAAATACTATCTAGATGTTTTCTCTCTTTATTGTTTTCTATTGGGCAGCTGTGGGAGGGGTTACTTTTTAAATCACTATGCATTAATTTTATCTTATTTTCAAATAAGAAATTTAAGTTTTTTTAATGCATATGTTAAATTAAATGTAAAAATGTTTCAAATAAGATGAATGAAGAATTGATTCAGGAACTGGCGATCTTCCACGAGTGCCGTGAACCCCAGGAAGCAGGAATGTGTGAACGAAACACAAAACTGGCCAGAAGAACTGAGGAAACACAGCTAAAAGTGTCCAAAAAGGTGCTGATGTCATCTTGATTTTAATGCAGGTGACAACGAGGAATGCATTGGGGCGGAGATGGTCTACGGGCAGCCAATACGGACGCCTTGGGGAACAAAGCCCGCAACACCAGTAGGGATGGATAATGGTGGGTAATGAATAAGCATATATTAGAGACACCGAGAGAGAGCGACACACACATACCCAGACAGACAGACACACACACACAGACACAGAGAGACAGATACAGACACACAGAGAAACACACACAGACTGAGACAGAGAGAGAAACACTGACAGCGAGAGAGAGACAGACAGAGACACACACAGACAGAGACACACACAGACAGAGACACACACAGACAGACACAGACAGACAGATAGAGAGACACACACACAGACAGAGAGAGAGACACGCACACAGAAAGAGACAGAGAGGCACACATAGAGACAGAGAGAGACACACACACGACACAAAGAGACAGACACACACACACAGCCAGAGACAGAGACAAACACACGACACAGAGAGACAGACACACACACACAGATACATACACACAGACATAGATAGAGAGAGACACACACAGAGACATAGACACACAGATATAGAGACACACACAGAGACACAGACAGAGAGACACACAGACAGCGACAGAGAGAGAGAGACACACACAAACAGAGAGAGAGAGACACAGACAGAGAGACACACACACGGACACACACAGATACAGAGACACAGAAAGAGACACAGACAGAGAGAGAGACACACACACATACAGACACAGAGAGACACACATTGTGACACAGGGAGAGAGAGACACACACAGACAGAGACACACAAACAGACACAGAGACACACACACAGAGTGAGATACACACAGAGAGACGCAGAGAGAGAGATAGACACAGAGACAGACACAGAGAGAAACACAGACAGAGAGACACTCAGACACAGAGACACACAGACACAGAGAGACACACACAGACACAGAGAGACACACACAGACACAGAGAGACACACACAGACACAGAGAGACACACAGACACAGAGAATCACACAGTCACAGATACACACACAGACCGATAGACAGACAGAGAGAGAGACACACAGACAGAGAGAATCACACACAGACACAGAGAATCACACACAGACACAGAGAATCACACACAGACACAGAGAGACACACAGAGACATAGAGAGAAACACACAGACGTAGTGACACACGCACACAGACAGACAGAGACCCCTTGGTTGTGCCCTTCACCTTCGCACTTAACTCCCTCATCTCTCCTGGCAGGATCTCATCACCTTTCCTACCCGTGGACCATGACATCTGTCTGCTCATCCTCCTTCCTGAGAATGGTGTGAACTCTACCCTAGAAACCCCACAGCAAAGAAAAGGGACCCTTCGGCCCTTCTCATCCATGGTGAAATATCATTCTGCCAGTCTCATCGACCTGCACCCAGTCCCTAACCCTCCTGACTTCCCACATCCATGGATCTCTGCAATTGATTCTTAAAACGTAAGAGTTTGAATGTTAAATGGCAGACCATTGAGGAATGTTGTCAAAGAAAGGGATTGAGGAACTGTGGTACAGAACTGCCTGAAAGTGGAGTCCCATGTAGAGATTGGGGGGGGTGGGGGGGAGTGAAGAAAGCTTCTGGTATTTAGGCCCTCAGAAATGAGAGGATTGAGTGCAGGAGGTGGGAGGCCACGAGGAAGTTGGACAAGGCATGGGCGAGGCTAACTTGGGAACGTTGTGTGCCGTTTGGGTGGCCGGAGGAGAGGAAGGATAGGAATGAGACAGCGCGTCGAGGAGAGGGACAAGAAGGTGGTCTGGCTTTCGGGGTTTGAGTTCCAGGGGAAGGTTGGACAGGCTGGGACTTTATTCCCTGGAGCGTCGAAGATTGAGGAAGATTTGAAAATTGTGAGGGGGGACGGATCGTGTCCATGGGGACAGGCTGTTTCCAAGGAGAGTGGGAGAGATTCAAAGAGGAGGACATGGATTGAGATTGAAGGGGGATTTTCTTCCCTCAGAGGGGGGTGGGAGCGTGGAATGAGCTTTGGGCCAAGGTGGTGGAGGTGGGATGGACTGGAATCTTGGGGGGGAATGTGGGGCAGGTCCTGGTGTGGAAATGTGCAGCCTGAACGGGAGATGGACTGGAGGCCCGAGACAGCTCTCGGCCCCTTCCCCAGTGGGACTGGGCTGGCGAAGAGATCCCGTGGAGGGGTGGCTCAAGCTCTCGCGAGAGCGACCGCTGGGGGCCGCCATGTTGTTGATCTTTCCCGCCTTTGGAGCAGTTGGTCGCGAGCGGGAGAGGTTTGTGTCGGTGCTTCACGGGCGGGAATCGGGGCATTTTGGGAGCGAGACCAGGGAGGAGGGAGTTTCCACGGGTCGCCCTTTGGGTCTGGGGCGGCCGGAGCTCGGAGGGGAACGGGCGGGGAGATGGTTGTGAGGTGGGGCCGGGGAACCGTGAGGGAGTTTGTGGCGGGGTGACATTAGGGTGTGTGGTAGTCGGGGACCCGCGAGGCTGAGGGGGGGGGTCGGGGCCCGAGAGGCTGAAGGGGGGGTCGGGGCCCGCGAGGTTGAGCGGGGTCGGGGTCCGTGAGGCTGAGGGGGGGGGTAGGGGCCCGCGAGAATGAGGGGGGTCGGGGCCCGCGAGAATGAGGGGGGTCGGGGCCCGGGAGCCTGAGGTGGGGGGGGCGGGGGCCGCGGGCCTGAGGTGGGGGGGGCGGGGCCCGCGAGGCTGAGGGGGGGTCGGGGCCCGCGAGCCTGAGGTGGGGGGGGCGGGGCCCGCGAGGCTGAGGGGGGACGGGGACCCAGAAGGCTGAGGGGGGACGGGGACCCACAAGGCTGAGGGGGGACGTGGACCCAGAAGGCTGAGGGGGGACGGGGACCCACAAGGCTGAGGTGGGACGGGGACCCACAAGGCTGAGGAGGGACGGGGACCCACAAGGCTGAGGGGGGACGGGGACCCACAAGGCTGAGGAGGGACGGGGACCGGGACACAGAAGGCTGAGGGGGGACGGGGACCGGGACCCAGAAGGCTGAGGGGTGACGGGTCCCAGAAGGCTGAGGGGGGACGGGGACCCAGAAGCCTGAGGGGGGACGGGAACCCAGAAGGCTGAGGGGGGACGTGGACCCAGAAGGCTGAGGGGGGACGGGGACCCAGAAGGCTGAGGGGGGACATGAACTCAGAAGGCTGTTGGGGGACGGGGACCCAGAAGGCTGAGGGGGGGACCCAGAAGGCTGAGGTGGGACGGGGATCCAGAAGGCTCAGCGGGGACGGGGACCCAGAAGGCTGAGGGGGGACGGGTCCCAGAAGGCTGAGGGGGGACGGGGACCCAGAAGGCTGAGCAGGGACAGGGACCCAGAAGGCTGAGCAGGGACAGAGACGGGGACCCAGAAGGCTGAGGGGGGACGGGGAACCAGACGGCTGAGGGGGGACGGGGACCCAGAAGGCTGAGGGGGGACGGCGACCCAGAAGGCTGATGGGGGACGGGGACCCAGAAGGCTGAGGGGTGACGGGGACCGGGACCCACAAGGCTGAGGAGGAACGGGGACCGGGACCCAGAAGGCTGAGGGTGGACGGGGACCGGGACCCAGAAGGCTGAGGGGGGACGGGGACCGGGACCCAGAAGGCTGAGGGGGGACTGGGACACAGAAGGCTGAGGGGGGACGAGGACCCATTAGGCTGAGGGGCGACGGGGACCCAGAAGGCTGAGGGGGGACGGGGACCCAGAAGGCTGAGGGGGGACATGGACTCAGAAGGCTGAGCAGGGACAGGGACCCAGAAGGCTGAGCAGGGACAGGGACGGGGACCCAGAAGGCTGAGGGGGGACGGGGAACCAGACGGCTGAGGGGGGACGGGGACCCAGAAGGCTGAGGGGGGACGGGGACCCACAAGGCTGAGGGGGGACGGCGACCCAGAAGGCTGATGGGGGACGGGGACCCAGAAGGCTGAGGTGTGACGGGGACCGGGACCCACAAGGCTGAGGAGGAACGGGGACCGGGACCCAGAAGGCTGAGGGTGGACGGGGACCGGGACCCAGAAGGCTGAGGGGGGACGGGGACCGGGACCCAGAAGGCTGAGGGGGGACTGGGACACAGAAGGCTGAGGGGGGACGGGGACCCATAAGGCTGAGGGGCGACGGGGACCCAGAAGGCTGAGGGGGGACTGGGACCCAGAAGGTTGAGGGGGGACGGGGACCCAGAAGGCTGTGGGGGGACGGGGACCCAGAAGGCTGAGGGGGGAAGGGGACCCAGAAGGCTGAGGGGGGACGGGGACCCAGAAGGCTGAGGGGGGACGGGGACCCAGAAGGCTGAGGGGGGACGGGGACCCAGAAGGCTGAGGGGGGATGGGGACCCAGAAGGCTGAGGGGGGACGGGGACCTAGAAGGCTGAGGGGTGACGGGGACCGGGACCCACAAGGCTGAGGAGGAACGGGGACCGGGACCCAGAAGGCTGAGGGTGGACGGGGACCGGGACCCAGAAGGCTGAGGGGGGACGGGGACCCACAAGGCTGAGGTGGGACGGGGACCCACAAGGCTGAGGTGGGATGGGGACCCAGAAGGCTGAGGGGGGACCGGGACCCAGAAGGCTGAGGGGGGATGGGGAGCCAGAAGGCTGAGGAGGGACGGGCACCCAGAAGGCTGAGGAGGGATGGGTACGGGGACCCAGATGGCTGAGGGGGGACGGGGACCCAGAAGGCTGAGGAGGGACGTGGATGGGGACCCAGAAGGCTGAGGGGGGACGGGGATCCAGAAGGCTGAGGGGGGACGGGGACCCTGACGGTTGAGGGGGGATGGGGACCCAGAAGGCTGAGGGGGGGGACGGGGACCCAGAAGGCTGAGGGGGGGGACGGGGACCCAGAAGGCTGAGGGGGGGACGGGGACACAGACCCAGAAGGCTGAGGATGGTCGGGGACCCAGAAGGCTGATGGGGGACGGGGACCCCGAAGGCTGAGGGGGGACGGGGACCCAGAAGGCTGAGGGGGGACGGTGACCCAGAAGGCAGATGGGGGACGGGGACCCACAAGGCTGAGGTGGGACGGCGACCCAGAAGGCTGAGGGGGGACGGGGACCCAGAAGGCTGAGGGGGGACGGGGACGGGGACCCAGAAGGCTGAGGGGGGACGGGAACCCAGAAGGCTGAGGGGGGAAGGGGACGGGGACCCAGAAGGTTGAGGAGGTACGGTGACCCAGAAGGCTGAGGGGGGACGGGGACGAGGACCCAGAAGGCTGAGGGGTGACGGGGACCGGGACCCACAAGGCTGAGGAGGAACGGGGACAGGGACCCAGAAGGCTGAGCAGGGACAGGGACGGGGACCCAGAAGGCTGAGGGGGGACGGGGAACCAGACGGCTGAGGGGGGACGGGGACCCAGAAGGCTGAGGGGGGACGGGGACCCACAAGGCTGAGGGGGGACGGCGACCCAGAAGGCTGATGGGGGACGGGGACCCAGAAGGCTGAGGTGTGACGGGGACCGGGACCCACAAGGCTGAGGAGGAACGGGGACCGGGACCCAGAAGGCTGAGGGTGGACGGGGACCGGGACCCAGAAGGCTGAGGGGGGACGGGGACCGGGACCCAGAAGGCTGAGGGGGGACTGGGACACAGAAGGCTGAGGGGGGACGGGGACCCATAAGGCTGAGGGGCGACGGGGACCCAGAAGGCTGAGGGGGGACTGGGACCCAGAAGGTTGAGGGGGGACGGGGACCCAGAAGGCTGTGGGGGGACGGGGACCCAGAAGGCTGAGGGGGGAAGGGGACCCAGAAGGCTGAGGGGGGACGGGGACCCAGAAGGCTGAGGGGGGACGGGGACCCAGAAGGCTGAGGGGGGACGGGGACCCAGAAGGCTGAGGGGGGATGGGGACCCAGAAGGCTGAGGGGGGACGGGGACCTAGAAGGCTGAGGGGTGACGGGGACCGGGACCCACAAGGCTGAGGAGGAACGGGGACCGGGACCCAGAAGGCTGAGGGTGGACGGGGACCGGGACCCAGAAGGCTGAGGGGGGACGGGGACCCACAAGGCTGAGGTGGGACGGGGACCCACAAGGCTGAGGTGGGATGGGGACCCAGAAGGCTGAGGGGGGACCGGGACCCAGAAGGCTGAGGGGGGATGGGGAGCCAGAAGGCTGAGGAGGGACGGGCACCCAGAAGGCTGAGGAGGGATGGGTACGGGGACCCAGATGGCTGAGGGGGGACGGGGACCCAGAAGGCTGAGGAGGGACGTGGATGGGGACCCAGAAGGCTGAGGGGGGACGGGGATCCAGAAGGCTGAGGGGGGACGGGGACCCTGACGGTTGAGGGGGGATGGGGACCCAGAAGGCTGAGGGGGGGGACGGGGACCCAGAAGGCTGAGGGGGGGGACGGGGACCCAGAAGGCTGAGGGGGGGACGGGGACACAGACCCAGAAGGCTGAGGATGGTCGGGGACCCAGAAGGCTGATGGGGGACGGGGACCCCGAAGGCTGAGGGGGGACGGGGACCCAGAAGGCTGAGGGGGGACGGTGACCCAGAAGGCAGATGGGGGACGGGGACCCACAAGGCTGAGGTGGGACGGCGACCCAGAAGGCTGAGGGGGGACGGGGACCCAGAAGGCTGAGGGGGGACGGGGACGGGGACCCAGAAGGCTGAGGGGGGACGGGAACCCAGAAGGCTGAGGGGGGAAGGGGACGGGGACCCAGAAGGTTGAGGAGGTACGGTGACCCAGAAGGCTGAGGGGGGACGGGGACGAGGACCCAGAAGGCTGAGGGGTGACGGGGACCGGGACCCACAAGGCTGAGGAGGAACGGGGACCGGGACCCAGAAGGCTGAGGGTGGACGGGGACCGGGACCCAGAAGGCTGAGGGGTGACGGGGACGGGGACCCAGAAGGCTGAGGGGTGACGGGGACGGGGACCCAGAAGGCTGAGGGGGAACTGGGACCCAGAAGGCTGAGGGGGGACGGAGACCCAGAAGGCTGAGCGAGGGCGTGGACCAAGAAGGCTGAGGGGTGACGGGGACCCAGAAGGCTGAGGGGGAACTGGGACCCAGAAGGCTGAGGGGGTCGGGGATGGGGACCCAGAAGGCTGAGGGGTGACGGGGACGGGGACCCAGAAGGCTGAGGGGGGACGGGGACCCAAAAGGCTGAGGGGGGACGGGTCTGGGACCCAGAAGGCTAAGGGGGGACAGGGACGGGGACCCAGAATGCTGAGGGGCGACGGGGAGCCAGAAGGCTGAGTGGGGACAGGGACCCACAATGCTGCGGATGCCTGGAGCGCATGGCCGGGCAGGATAGTGGAGTCTGGAATAATAGGGACCTTTAACATTTAGACAGGCACATTGATGCGAGAAAAATAGTGGTTTACGGGTGTGAGGGGGGAAAGGTTCAGTTTGTTGAAGGTTTGAGCTATTGTCTTGTGACACCAATACCCCTGAGCAAAAAGCTCTGCAAAAGTATGGACACCGCCCTGGACATCTCAGGTAAAAACCCTCCACCATTGAGAACATTTGCAGGGAACGCTGCTGTCAGAGAGCAGCAGAAATCAAGGATCCACATCACCCGCTCTGTTCTCACTGCTCCCATCAGGAAAGAGGTATAGCCAGGTTCAGGAACAGCTGCTACCCCTTCACCACGAGACTCAACACACATTCAGGGACTCACTTAAAGACTCTCCCTTTTGCACTTTGAATTTTTTCTATCTCTTTTGCAGTTTGTTTTCATTTCCACATTTTCAGAGATTTCAAGTAGATGAGTCCAGTTGGGGAAACTTGGTTTTGGTCTATATAATGGTTACTTTTAACTCCTTTTATTGTTCATTTATATTAGTGTCTGGGCCCCTATGTGGTCCAGGTACAGCTGACAGACCTTTACCAAAGGGTCACGTTTATGTGATTTTTTTTTCCGTAGGTAACTGCAGTTCATTTCCACAGCCCAGCGTGCTATCGGACATCCAGTTGATCGTGATACATCTCTTTGCGAAGGCCAGTGCTATTTTTATAAATGAGATTAGATATTTGGTCAAGTTGTCGCTTGTTTCAGTGAAGAGATTGCTCCAGGTCTCACGTGGAGGTCACTGCTGTGATCGTGGTTAATTTTTCTGCGCTTTCTTGCCAAAATGGCCTCACTTTCACGCAAGACAATGTAGAAAAGTTTAATGAAGCTCATCATCCCATTGGCCTTCATAACTATCCTATCAACCTGAGCGGCAACCTTGAGGGATGTTTGGATTTGAACCCCAAAGTCCCTCTGTTTATCCTCACTCATGTAACCGACTGGTAACCTTGTACCCAGCCTTCTGGTTTGTCCTTCCAAAATGCATCACCTCACACTTACCTGGATTGAAATCCTTATCCTTCGACAACCTTCAGCTTCATCCACAACTCCTCCAACCTCCACATCATCTGCAGACATACTGACCCATCTTCTGCCTCTTCATCCAGGTCATTTATAAAAATCATCAAGAGCAGGGGTCCCAGAACAGATCCTTGTGGCACTCCATTCCTCTCTGCTCTCTTCCAACAAGACAATTTTTTATCCACAGCCAAAGTTACCCTGATCCTTTGCCAAATTGCTTTCTGATGAGTCTCGTCAAATTCTTGCTAAAATCCATGTACACCACATCTACCACACGACCCTCATTCATTTCCTTTCTTACCCCACTCAAATAAAACTCATTTAGACTCATGAGGCATGACCTTCCCATCACAAAGCCATGCTGACTGTCCTTGAGAAGTCTGTACTTCTGCAAATGCTCATAGATCCTATACTGGTCTATAATTCCCAAGATTCTCCCCATTACCTTTTCTAAACAAGGCGACTGCATTTGATGGTTTGCGCTGGATTTTGGGGGCAGGGGGCTGGGTGTTTGTGAGCAAGGGCTGGGTTTGGGAGCTGTAGGGGACTCAGGGAATTCTCTTTTCCTCTTAACTGCAAGGAACACTATGTCTAACTTCCTGCTGATGTGACTCTGTCTGCTTTATGACTGAATGAAGTGAATTTTGTGTAATATTGCACTTTATACCATGACAATCAATTGAATTTTGATCTTGGCATGTTTGGAAGAATGTTCTTCGTGACAGTGACCCAGGTTCAAATCTGTCACCATGTAAGGGGTTTGAGTGTTTTTTTTTCTCACCCTTGTTGAAGTCGATTTCCTGTCAAGGTACAAAAAGGTACAGTAACAAAGCACAAACTCTAAAACACAGTCTTTATTGAGTCATGGCAGCAGGAATGAGGGGTACCAGTGGTGGGTGAACAGACTCACCTCACTATCAATGTTTGAACGGGAGTTAAAGAACACAGTCACATGGTAGAGCTTTTAAGACATTTTCCTGCCAACAAATTGGATAACATTTCTTGGAAAGTATTAGTACAGCTTCTGCTTTACATTTTGCACATCCTCTTCCTCAAGACATAGAAAGGATTTGTTGTTGGCAATTTAATCTCATGTGCCCATTATAATTAAGAACATCCTTCTGGTCTACAAAATTTCAACAGAAATCTGGAAGGGTTGCTCACAGTACACATTGGTAATCATTCTCTGCCTGTCTGATTTCTGGTTTCCAATTTACACATGTAAATGTCTAATTTCATAGGAATTTTTAATTCTTGAAGTTGACAATGGTGGCTAACAGTTCAAAGCAGAAACTGCCATTCTGGGACTGAGTGGTGCTGAAGGCTTATTGCAGCCTTTGGATCAGGCCTGATGAGCCTCCTTCAGGTGGCCAGAATACCCCCGATGTAAAGTCACATATTCTACCCGAATGCGGCTGTAAGGAGGCCATGTGAAAGAGCCTGATGCGGCTCGGAGGAGTACTTACCAGTCTTCCTTCGGGAGGTATGATCTCCGTGTCTGAGCAATTCCCCCGAGGAACCTGAATGCAGCCGCCTGATGATAATCAGCCAGGGACCCAAATCCCCGCGCCTGACAGCCCCCCTCCTCATGCCCGACAACCCACCCTTCCCACGTCCGACAGCCCCATTCACCTCACCCGAGAGCCCCCATCACCGCGCCCGACACCACCCATCACTGCTGCCTGACAGCCTCCCCTGCCCTAACATCCTGTGCCAGCCGCACCTGCCCTGATGTCCTGCGCTGACAGGAACTGGAGTGCGCTCTGAAGCGCCTCTCCTGCAGCTGTCCCTTTCAGGCTGCCATCTGAAAGAACATTCCATAGGGCTGTTTCTGCTTCTGCAGACTGATTCTTGACGTAGAATGCAGCTGAAAGTGGCTCCAGCTGTAGTCAATTCGCACTATTGTTTTAGAGATGAGGCAGGCATTAGGATATGAGACTCAGTCGAGGAGTTGAGAATTGATTCCTGTCTGAAATGTCCTTGGTCACTCTCTCTCCTAGCTTCCTGGCAAAATCTGAGTGATGCTGTCTTCATCAGAATTATCAGAACAAGATCCAGCTAATATTCTGCAACCTTCATCAAATTGGAAAGTGAATGGGGGGATTTGTGTGGTCAGGGCTTAATATGACACAGAATGATTCCGGGATGTGTGGATTCAGTTGAAATGAGAGGGCAGATAACCTTTAACTTATCCCTGATCCCCCAACAAACCCACGTCTTACCCCCAACCTTCAATACCTGACTCTCCCCCAATGCTAATCCCCCAAATGGCACAAGGTTGAACTGAGTCCTTTCAGGGTGAGAGGCAGAAGAGTGGCCTTTGTTCTGTACAAGGGCCAACAGATGCCAAGGACCGATCACCTCAAGGAGTGAACGAGGATTTAGAATAGGTTTTCCCCAACACAGAACAAAGTAGGAGCAGGAGGCTGTTTCTCCCCATGAGCCTATTCTGCCTTTAGGTGAAGGACAACCAGAATGAGGAATAAAGAATGAAGCTGGAGGAACTCAGCAAGTTAGGCAGTGTCCATGGAGAGAGATGATTCAGGTCCGTACACAGACTGAAGTGAAAAGGGGAGCTGGCACAAAATTGGGAGGGCCCAGTGCCTCGGAAACCACAGAGGATCACAAGACCACCCGACAGGCTGAACTTGTGATGGACACTATGAACTATGTATGTCATAAAGTACAGTATGTGCTCTGTGTCGCCACATCACCTCATTGGGTTTTATCTCAAAGAAGTGGTGAAAGGCTTTGATATAGATGTATGGACTGGCCAGTCCATATCTACCTGACCTTCTCCAACCTCTCCCTTAGCTCCACCCTGGATTTCCCGGACTTGCCCCCTCTTGCTTCTGTTCATGGAACCTGGCCCAGTCGTGTATCAGTAATGCTCACGTTTTTGGTCATTGAAGGTGTTTAATCACTCCATCCTATTTGACGTGATTATTGTGTGCACCACAATGCTGATCCCAAAGGCTTTGGGCAATGTGTACACCTGGTGTAACTGTGCCCAAAATGTCTGAGCTGCACACGTAGATGAGGAATCGAACTCCCACTTTTAGTTGACTCAGAGAATTAATGAAGGACACAGAGTTTCACCAAACCACACTCCAACTCTCTTTCGTTCTTATATGCAAGATTCTTTGCACAAAACAGAGAGAGAGTTATTGATCGTATTTACACCAGCTTGACTTCAAGTCACAAGATAGTCTCGCGAGCCATTTACTTGAATGATGGCTCGCGTGGCAGCACCCACTTCTGGCGACTGTGGGTCACTCTGATTAGGGCGTCCGAGCAATACCAGCATAAATGTTGCCAATATTTAGGAGAAGTGTTGCCCAATTAAGGAATGGTTGTGGTGTTTTGGAGAATTTGTGTACAATGGTTGTTTTGGGAGAAGTGGAGGTTCTAATAAACAAAAACTGAAGGTTGTGTTTTGAAGGAAAGTATGGAGTGTTTTGCTAAAAAGGGACAAAAGTTGTATTTTTCAAACTATGTCCTGTTTTTGGGTCAAAAGCGACATCTTTGCTGTGCAAAAATGTGTGCAATTTTCATTTCAAAAGCCAAAACTGTGATTTACAAATTGGGGTTGAAAAAAACATCTGTGCTTTGTAAAATATGAGGCAATAAGATACAGGAGCAGAAGTAGGCCATTTGGCCTATTGTGTCCATTCCATCATGAACTGATCCATTCTCCCACTCACCTTTAATACCTTGACTATTCAGATATGTCACGGAGTTGTGTTAACCTTTAATATTAATTTAATATTTCTCGTATATAAAAATGTCTTAGTAAATTAAATTACTGAGGTAAAATATTGTACCTGTATTCTTGATGAGTTAGCTTGGATGTTTCCAGGTGTACAGAAGCCATTAAAGCAAAAACTGTGTCTGGGGCTCGAGAAAAATTTTTTCAATTGGTTTGTTTTGCCTCAAGAAATGAAATCAGATCAGGGAAAGAATTTTATGTCAGATGTATTTCAACCGTTAGTTTATAAACAAGGAGCTCAACAAATTGCATTGTCAGGATTTAAATATGGCGGTTCGGAAATTATGTAAAGATAAAATGCCCAGGGTTTCTTTGGAAAAATTGACTTGGAAATATGAGTTGGTGGGGGGGGGGGGGGTGTGGTTTGTGTCTTCCTCATTTTAAGAATTTTGAAAAGCAGCTCAATTAAGATTTATAAATATATTGTATAATTTAGATGATATTCCAGCTTGGGTTTCTGTTGAATTTAATGCAATAGGGAATACGGATCCCCAAGATTTTATTTACAAATGGAATCCTAAGCTTTATTTGGAAGTGGGGAATCATCTATTTTGAAACATTTGATTGAGTTGATAATGAAATTGGCATGAAAGGTTTAATATTGAAATAGGCATTTTCCTTCTTCAATAGACAACCAATCCTGGAAGATTTGGAGATGGAAGGGTATTAAGAAAATTAGTTTTGAGGATGTGTGATTGAAATCTTTGAAAGAATTATCTTGTTATTACCAAGTTAAAGCTTTTTTATCTGTAAAAATAGGTCTTACTTTGATGTTACCTAATCAAAGTGAATTAGAATTACTGATTTGTTATCCTACTGGAAATAAATTTATTTCTGTAATGTATAACTTGCTTCAATCTAAGGCCCCCAAAACTGGAGTGAATAAATCTAGATGAAGATGGGAAATAGATTTAAATTCTCAAATAAGCGAAAAGGATCGGATGGATTTGTGTAAATAATATGACTAAGATATAGGTTGGTTCAATATAATTTTTTACATCAGTTCTATTTGACTCCACAAAAATCAAATAGATTAAATGCTGCCGTATCGGATTAATGTTTTCGATGTGGACCTGAGATTGGAACATTTTTGCATTCAACTTGGCAATGTGCTAAAGTTAGACAATTTTGGATTGGGGTACGTAATTTTCACAGGCCTTCATGTTATTTTTACCGAGTAATATTAAGCTCACACCAAGACACAAGAGCAACTTGTCCGTGAACTACTCTTTGCAGACGATGCCGCTTTAGTTGCCCATTCAGAGCCAGCTCTTCAGCGCTTGACGTCCTGTTTTGCGGAAACTGCCAAAATGTTTGGCCTGGAAGTCAGCCTGAAGAAAACTGAGGTCCTCCATCAGCCAGCTCCCCACCATGACTACCAGCCCCCCCACATCTCCATCGGGCACACAAAACTCAAAATGGTCAACCAGTTTACCTATCTCGGCTGCACCATTTCATCGGATGCAAGAATCAACAACGAGATAGACAACAGACTCGCCAAGGCAAATAGCGCCTTTGGAAGACTACACAAAAGAGTTTGGAAAATCAACGAACTGAAAAACCTCACAAAGATTAGCGTATACAGAGCCGTTGTCATACCCACACTCCTGTTTGGCTCCGAATCATGGGTCCTCTACCGGCATCATGCTTCCACCAGCGTTGTCTCTGCTCCATCCTCAACATTCATTGGAGCGACTTCATCTCCAACATCGAAGTACTCGAGATGGCAGAGGCCGACGCTGCTGAAGATCCAACTGTGCTGGGTAGGTCACGTCTCCAGAATGGAGGACCATCGCCTTCCCAAGATGGTGTTATATGGCGAGCTCTCCACTGGCCACCGAGACAGAGGTGCACCAAAGAAGAGGTACAAGGACTGCCTAAAGAAATCTCTTGGTGCCTTCCACATTGACCACCGCCAGTGGGCCGATATCGCCTCAAACCGTGCATCTTGGCGCCTCTCAGTTTGGCCGGCAGCAACCTCCTTTGAAGAAGACCGCAGAGCCCACCTCACTGACAAAAGACAAAGGAGGAAAAACCCAACCCCAACCCACCAATTTTCCCTTGCGACCGCTACAACCGTGTCTGCCTGTCCTGCATCGGACTTGTCAGCCACAAACGAGCCTGCAGCTGACGTGAACATTACCCCTCCATAAATCTTCGTCCGCGAAGCCAAGCCAAAGAAAGATTAAGGTTATGAGGCCAAAATTAAATTGAAATATTTATCACATTGAATTTGTGTTAATTGCTTCAGCAGTTGCTCGGAAATGTATAGCTGTAGCGGCACACATCGAGACGCAGTCGAATCGGCTCTGCACTGTTACGGCCGCAGCAGCAGTGTAGCCGTGACAAGATGGTACTGCTGGGCGCATCTTCTCCCCAGCTCAAACGGGCCATGCAGATGCACTTGGCTGCGTCGTTACATCACCGCCCCTGTGTGGGCGGCACTTACGGGCCACCTGATAAGGTGCAGCATGGGAATTTTCCAATATAAACTGTTGGAAGTGCAAGCGACTAACAAAGTCATCTCCTTATTTCATTTCTCCTTGTAGCTACCGCTACAATTGGTGACCCCGACGAGTCCAGACGATTCTGGACTCCACACCATGGATGCTGCAGCAGTCAACGCAGTGGCTATGAAATTGCCAACCTCTGGACGCTTCGCCCACGCACTTGGTTCAGGCAAGCGGAAGCACGATTTCACCTCCGGCAGATCACGTCTGACTCGACAACGTTCTACCATGTCGTCAGTTCCCTGGACCAAGAGACCGCGGCCAGTGTGGACGACCTGATACACGATCCCCGGAGGAAGGAAATACCCAGCCCTCAACAAACTCCTCTTGAGGGCTTTCGGCCTGTTCAGACGACAGTGCGCTGCCAGGCTGATGCACCTGCACAGCTAAGGAGACAGAACACCATGTGCCCTGATGGATGAGATGGTCGCACGAGCAGAGGGCCACAAGTCATGCCTCATGTCTGAGTAGGCTTTCTTGGAACAGATGCCAGATGACATACAACTGCCGTTGACGGACGAAGATTTCTCAGACCCACGTAAGGTCACGGCCAGAGCTGATGCGCTGTGCACATGAAACATGAAAATGAGTC
Organism: Narcine bancroftii; assembly: GCF_036971445.1. NCBI lineage: Eukaryota > Metazoa > Chordata > Chondrichthyes > Torpediniformes > Narcinidae > Narcine > Narcine bancroftii. The sequence goes on along the minus strand of NW_027211804.1, from coordinate 341,581 downwards.
CGCCATGAACCGATTGACTCATCCTCATGTGGGGCAGCAGAACTGATCCCACCCGAACCGAGCACAACCGCCCCCCACCAAATTAGCAGAGGCACTGAACGTTAGCTGGTGTCTTTATCAGCAACATCGATGGGCTCGAGCGTGAAGATGCAGCCAGCCCTGCTCATTTTCAGAAAATGCCCAGGCCAGCCGCCGCTCATGGACAAGGTGGCTGACCTCACCAATAGCCTCTTGAACATTACTGACAAGGCTAGTGGCCGGCACGGGTGCTGAACTCAGTGTCATCCCACCAATCGCCCTGAAGAGACGAATATACCCACAAGGTCCCACCCTCTGGGCGACAAAAAAGACTGCCATCAAGACCTTTGTCACGCACAATGTCCAAAAACAACTCGGCAGAGAAAATTTCTAGTGGAATTTCATTCGAGCCACTGTGGACACATCACTTCTCGGCGCAGACTTTCTACGAGCACACAGCCTGCCTTTGGACGTGAAGGCCAAACGCTTGGTCCATTCCCAGACATCCCAATAGATATTTCTCCAGGAATGCTTTATGTTCTTGGCATTCTCCAGTTTATTTATTTTTTTAGGAGTGGGGGGGATGTTGGGAGGGTGGGTTGAGGGGGATGGGAGGATAATACCACATGTTTAATTTTTAAAAATAATTTACAGTTGAATGTAATACAATTATTATTTTGGTGAAAAATTGAGAAATAAAGTATTAAAAAAACCAAATTGCATTGTCTGCAAATCACCCAGAATGTGTGATGTGTGGCGGCTCACCACCAGGCAGGCGAACCAGCCCCGCTTGTAAGCCACGCGGTGGGACAGCCGGCTAAAATGGCGCCATTGGATGTGTTCCCTTCCTCCCAGCACGGGGCTCAGAAGCCCCGAGCTGGGGGACCACGTGATGCCCAGGTGACGTCAGCGCCCTCCAGCATGGTTTTCAGCCAGGTCCAGGATGGGAGTATAAGTACAGCTTAGCAGCCTGCAATAAACTAGTCTGCTCACTGAGCTCAAACTGTCTGGTTGTGTGTGTTCTTTCAGGAGCACTGTAGCTGATGCAACAATTGGTGACCCTGATTGGATCAAACGTCTTTGAACCCATCATGAGTGAGCCTGGGGTGATCAGCGCCTTAGCCGCGAAACTCCATGAATTCTGGGTTCAGGAGCTGGAGACCTGCGTCAGCCACGCGGAGGCTCAGTTTCACCTCTGCCAGACCTCGTCCGACACAACCAAATTCTATCATGTGGTCGCTGCCCTGGACCTGGCCATCGGCAGACACGTGCTGCACCTTGCTCAGCACCCACCCGCCGAAGACAAATACGAGACCGTAAAGCAAGTGCTTACTGGATCCCTCGGACTATACAGACACCAGCATGCCGCTCAGATGCTACACCTCGGCGCCCTGAGGGACAGGTCCCCAATGGAGCTGATGGACGAGATGCTCATGCTCATGGGTGAGCACACCAACTCCCCACTCTTCGAGTGCATTTTCCTCGACCATATGCCCGGAGACGTCCAGCTGCTGCTGGTCCAGGAGAGCTTCACTGACGTGAGGAAGGTCCCCAAGAAGGCCCAGGAGCTATGGCACGCACTATTCCCAGAGGGCTCAGTGGTCCAGTAGGTCTCGAGGCACAGACATGACCACGCCAAGCCTGCCCCGAGCGCTGCAGTAGAGCATTTGGCTCCTGCAGGGGTGCCCAAGAGCATAACCAAGGCCACAGCATCCGCTCCATGCCTCTGCTCCTACCACCAGCGCTGGGGAGCCAAGGCTCGGAAGTGTCATCAGTCTGGCTCATTCCAGGGAAATGACCAGGCCGGCCAGGGTTAATGGCTGCGGGGGCTGGCGAAGAACACAGCCTCCTCTATCTGCGGGACTCAGTCAGCAGCTGGCAGTTCCTCGTTGATCTGGAGCCCAGATCAATGTCATCCTGGCCACGACCGTCGAGTCCAGGAACTGACCTTGTGGTCCTCCCCTCCGTGCAGCCAATGCAACAGCAATCCAGATGTATGGAGACAAGACAGTCCACTTCCAGATCAGCCAATGAAATTTCACATGGAGGTTCACCGTCTTGTCCTTTCCAACTGCCATCCTGGGTGCAGACTTCCTCCTCGCACATGGGCTTCTGGTAGATATTCGGGGTAGGCGCCTGGTGGACGCCGTACCTTCCAGGCCGTTCGCCTCGATGCCTCCTGCTCGGAGCAACCACAGATGGCCACGATTAGCACACCCAGAGACTCGTTCCAGTGAATCCCGGAAGAGTTCACGACACTCATCAAGCCATAGTTCTCCGCTGCCTCACCGCACCACGGGCTGTTCCACCACATCCCCACTCAGGGCCCACTGGTTCACGCCAAGGCTCGCCGGCTCCTGCCTGACAATCTCAAGGAGGCGAAGGAGGAGTTTTGGCACCTGTTGGACCTGGGGATCATTCGGCGGTCTGAAAACCCATGGGCCTCGCCGCTCCACCTGGTCCTGAAAGCCTCCGGTGGCTGGCGTCCCTGCGGAGACTATCGACGGCTCAATGAGGTAACAGTTCCTGACCGTTATCCCATCCCTCACATCCAAGACTTTGCGGCCAACCTGCATGGTGCGAGGGTTTTCTCCATGGTTGACCTGGTGCGTGGATATTACCAGATCCCGGTGAACCCTGAGGACATACCAAAGACAGCAATCATCTCCCCCTTTGGCTTGTTCGAATTCCTGCGCATGCCATTCAGGCTCAAGGGTCCCGCTCAGACCTTCAAGCGCCTCATGGACTCTGTGGGCAGGGACTTGGATTTTGGCTTTATTTATTAGGACGACATTCTCGTCGCCAGCAAGGGCCAGGCGCAACACAAGGCCCACCTTTGTGCCCTTTTCTCCCGGCTGGCCGATTTCAGCCTTGCCATCAACCTGGCCAAGTGCTAGTTTGGGAAAGAGTCCATGCAGTTCCTGGGCCATACCATCACGGCCGAAGGAGCCACGCCCACCGCTGCAAAGGTCTCCGCTCTCAGGGAGTTACCATGTCCGGACAGCCTCAAGGAGCTGCAGGAGTTTGCGGGTATGGACTACTTTTACAACCGCTTCATCCCGGGATTTGATGGATGCAGCCGGTGCTGTATTAAAAATAAATATGTCTGATGATGTTAAAAATCCACTGGCTTATGATTCTCAGACATTGAATAAACACTCAAAAGAATTATTCTGCTGCTGGAAAATCATTTTTGTCCCTTGTATTAGCTCTGCAACATGTAGAAGAATGTGTTTGTGCTGCTATGGGATTAAGTATTGATCATAATTTTTGAGTAAGATTAAAAATAAGAATAGATGATGATTCAACTGGAGTTTAATTTTGCAAGAATAGGACTGAAGTATAAGACACTATAATGATATTAAGGGCCAGTGTCATTGAGGATTGCTTATTTAGATGTTGGATTTAGAGGTTTCTGCTACATTTGTTTTTATTCTATTGATTATGGCTGTGAAATCTATTAAGAACAAATCAGAGATTGCAGTTTAAAATTTTAACCTTTCAGAAGTCTAAAAATTTCTCCATGGGAAGGAGGTGTAATGGAATTGTGTTAACCTTTCAAATAAATCCTCAAAGGCTTAACTTTATCACACCACCAGACAGACAAAAAAAGGTATTAATTTGAATCCCACAATGAAAACATAAATCTGAATGACTAAAGTTAAATACAAATGATGTAAAAAAAATTATAATTCACCCAATTATATCGCACATTCATCAATTTAATCCACCATCTTCACACATAGTAAGTAGTCCGTTCTTCTTGGGTTAATTCTAAAGAAGAATCTCCCATTTAATCTAAAGTTGGTTTAGCCATTTTCTGTTGTCACAAACATTTCTGAAATAGATCCCTTTTTTGCCCCATTTACAATTTTCAATTTTAGTTAACTTGGGTATCTTCAATTCCCGCCCAAATCCACCTGTGACAGCACTTGCATGGAATGACACCCGTTTACCATGTCGCTCTGTTCAACCTCACTCCTCAGTGCCCGACCGTTCACCGTGTCTATCTTTTCTTGGTTTGCCCTTCAAAATGTGACACCTCACACTTGTCTGCATTAAATTCCATCTGCCCTTTCTCCAGCTGGTCCAGATCCTTCTGCAAGCTTTCCTGGCTGTCCACAACTCCACCGTTCTTGGTGTCACCTGCAAACTTGCTAATCCAATTCACCACATTATTGTTCCAGCACCTATCCCTGAGGCACAGCTCTCGTCACAGGCCTCCACAGAGGATATATGGATGGATGTTAAAATTCTCAAATGTACATTAGTTAAAATGGTGTCAAATTACAAGGAACAGAAGTTGGCCATTCAGCCCACTGTGTCTGCTATCCCCTGATCTAAACTGTTCTCGCCTCTCATTCCAAGTTCTGGCTTTTTCCCCTGATCCCTTGATACCCTGACTCATTAAACATCTATTAATTCCGCCACCCCCCCCCCCCCCCCACTTAAACTCCCTCAACAGTCCAGCAACAAATTCCATGACCTTCTGGTGAAATAAATTTCTCATCTGCTTTAAATAGGTATCTTCTAATTCTAAGACAATGTCTTTTTATCCAAGGGAAACATTATTCACATCTACTGTCCAATCCTTTCAGCATTGGAAAGGTTTCTGAGATCTCCTCTCCTTCTTCTATACTCCAATGAAGAGTGGAGATATATCATCCTGGTAAATCTCTGCTCTCTCTCCAACATCAGCACATCCTTTTTAAGATAAACTTCGCAGTTCTCCAAATGAGGTCTCTCCCATGCCCCATCAACACCTCCCTACCCTTGAAACAAAGGCCAACATAGAATTTGCTTTCTTTTCCTGCCGATCCAACCTGGTGGTTACCCACTCACTATGTTTTCCTGAACGAGAACCCCCCCCCCCAAGTCCCTTGACACTTGAAATAATTACATGTAATTTCTGTAACAAATTTGAAATTTTTGGAAAGATTTGGGAATCCTATTTATAAACTGTAGGAATTAAGTTGTAATCGCCCAACCTGAACCTTCTGACTCCTAAAATCAAGAAAATTTGTTAGATTTTATTTGATAGCTTTTTAGTAATGTTTTTATAAATACTTTCCAGATGTTATCTTTCTTTTCTATTGGGTTGTTGGGCAGGGGGAATTTAAAAAAAAATACTATGTATTAATTTTTCATTATCTTTGAATGAGAAATTTATGTACGCATTTAATGCATGTGAAATTAAAATTTTCAAAGAGAAGCTTAACTTAACGTAATACATTTTGCTTATTTTCAAGAGTTGTGGAGAGTGAGGAGGCTTTTCATGGACTACAAAAGGATTTGGACTGTTTGGAAAGATGGCAGATGGAGTTTAATGTAGGTAAGTGTGAGGTGCTTTATTTTGGGAAGAATAACCAAGACGTATGCAGTGAAGGGGAAGGCATTGAGGAACAGAGGGACCTTGGAGGAATGGTTCAATAGACAATAGGAGCAGGAGTAGGCCCTTCTGCCTGTCGAGCCTTCAGTGACCGCCATTTCACAGGTCATGGCTGATCACTACTATCAGTACCCCTTTCCAGCCTTATCCCCATAACCCTTAACTCCTTTGCCCACAAGAGTCTTATCTAATCTCTTTTGAACATAATCAGCGAATCTGCCTCGACCACCCTCAGTGGCAGAGCATTCCACAGATTCACACTTCTCTGGGTAAAAAAATGTTTTCTCATCTCCGTCCTAAAGGGCCTACCCTGTATTCTTAAACTATGCCCTCTAGTCCTCGTCTCTCCCATCACTGGGAACAAGTAATCCGACTTCACCCTGTCCATCCCCCTGATAATTTTGTATACCTCAATCATGTCCCCCCTCATCCTTCTAAACTCCATCGGATACAAGTCCAGTTTTTCTAGCCTTTCAGCATATGTCAACCCCACCATCGCTGGAACTAACCTTGTAAATCTGCGCTGCACACCCACTATAGCTAGTATGTCCTTCCTCAAAATTGGAGACCAGTACTGGGTACAATACTCCAGGTGGGGTCTCACCAGGGCCCTGTACAACTGCAGAAGGGCGTCTCTGTTCCTATACTCCAATCCCCTCTTTATGAAAGCCAACATGCCATTTGCCTTCTTCACCACATTCTGAACCTGCATGTTAGCCTTCAGTGACCGGTGAACAAGTAAACCCAGATCCATTTTCTCCTCCCCACTCCCTAGCCTGTCTCCATTTAAATAATACTCACCTTTCCTATTATTGCCCCCAAAATGGATAACCTCACATTTGCTCACATTGAACGTCATCTTCCATTCAGCAGCCCAAACCCCAACCTGTCCAAGTCCCTCTGCATTTTCCTGACATCCTCCTCACACCCCACACCGCCACGCAGTTTAGTGTCATCTGCAAATTTGCTCATGTTATTAATAATACCCTCATCCAAATCATTTACATAAATTACAAACAACTGAGGACCCAATGCCGATCCCTGCGGCACTCAACTCGTCACATCCTGCCATCCTGAAAAGGACCGGCTTACTCCAACCCTTTGTTTCCTATTTCTTAACCAATTTCCTATCCATGTCAGCACCTTACCTCCAATTCCATGCTCCCTGATCTTGCCCACTAGTCTCCCGTGCGGTACCTTATCAAAGGCCTTCTGGAAGTCCAAATACACCACATCCACTGGCTCTCCCAAGTCCACCCTCTTTGTCACATCCTCGAAAAATTCCAGAAGGTTAGTCAAGCATGACTTACCCTTAAGGAATCCATGCTGACTAGCCCTTATCCTATTTCTGCCTAAGTGTTCTGGTATTACTCCTTTTATGATAGATTCCAATATCTTCCCCACCACTGACGTCAGGCTGACCGGTCTATAATTTCCCGTTTTCTCCCTCCCTCCCTTCTTAAAAATCGGCACCACATCAGCCACTCTCCAATCCTCAGGGACCTCCCCCGAATCTATGGAACTTTGGAAAATGTCGACCAGTGCCTCCACAATTTCCATAGCAACTTCTTTAAGCACCCTGTGATGCAGCCCATCAGGCCCTGGGGTTTTATCAGCCCTCAGTCCCAACAATTTACTCACAACCTCCTGCTTCTATATCCGGATATCCATTGGATCCCCTACTTCCCCAGGAAAGTTTCCCAAGTCTCTTGATACCGCATGACCACTACCCCCTAACTGACCATAACCTATATCCTCCTTGGTGAAGACCGATGCAAAGTATTTGTTAAATTCCTCAGCCATCTCCTTGTTTCCGGTAATAATTCCAGCCTTTTCCATTCTTAATGGACCAATTTTAGACCGAACCAATTTCTTCCTCTTCACATATTTAAAAAATCTTTTGCTAAACTCCATGATATTATTTGCTAATTTCCTCTCATACTTCATTTTCCCCTCTCTTATGACTTTCTTAGTTACCCTCTGATGCTCTTTGAAGGTTTCCCAATCCTCTAGCTTCCCACTCCACTTTGCTATCTTATACTGACTCCTTTTGGATTTGATATTGGACTTGATTTCATTAGTTAGCCACGACTGCCATTTGCATCTCCTCGAGCCTTTCCTCCACTTTGGAATAAATTTGTCCTGAATCCTGTGGAAAATGTCCAAAAGCACCTGCCATTTTTCCCGAGTTGTCCTCCCAGCTAGTGTATCTTTCCATTTTATTTTGGCTAGCTCCTCCCTCATAGCTGCATAATCCCCTTTATTTAACTGCAGTACAGATGCTTCCGACTTCCTTTCTTTTTCCCTTTCTAATTGCAGCTCAAAAATAACCATACCATGGTCACTATTCCCTAATGGCTCCCCTACATCGAGGTCACTTATTAACTCTGCGTCGCTGCACAGCACCAAGTCCAGAATCGACTTCCCCCTGGTAGGTACTTCCACTAGCTGCTCCAAGAAAGTATCTCGTATTGGGTAGGACATGTAACACCAGCATCGTATAATTCAAAAGCAAGAGGAGTAGCTATATTAATTAGTAAAAATGTGCCATTTAAAATAGAAGAGGAAATAATAGATCCAGCAGGGAGATATGTAATGATAAAATGTCAGATATATTCAGAGTTTTGGAATCTACTCAATGTATATTCACCTAACGAAGAAGATCAAAAGTTTATGGAAGATATCTTTTTGAAGGTAGCAGATACGCAAGGGAACATATAAATAGGAGGGGATTTCAACCTGAATTTGGATTCAAATATGGATAAAACTGGGGAAAAAAATTAACAGAAAGAACAAAGTAACCAAATTATAATTAAATCAATGGAAGAAAGTATTTCGTAGACATTCAATAAACTCACTCTCTTGTGTTCCTGCCCCCGTCTGATTATCCCAGTCCACTTTCATGTTGAAGTCCCCCATAACTACCGTATTGCTACCACTTTGACATGCCACTCTTAATTCCTGATTTATACCTCTATATCTGAGCTACTTTTCGGAGACCTGTAAATGATCCCCATTATGGTCCTCATGCCTTTACAATTTCTTAATTCTATCCAAACAGACTCTACCCACCTGTTTCAGTGTCTTTCCTTTCAAACGCCTGAATTTCATTTCTTACCAACAGAGCTAACCCACCCCCTCTTCCCAACTTTCTGTCTTTTCTATAGGACGTGTACCCAGGAACATTGATTTCCCAATCCTGCCCTTCCCGCAGCCATGCCTCCGTAACTCCGACATCTCCTGTCCAAGCTGCAGATTGCAAGGGCTGTAAAGTGCTGCCACTGCCTGTTCACACCGAGTACTTCATGCATGAAGCGAGGGAGAGAGAGAGAGATCTAGGTATAATACCACCACCTGGTGTCCGGACTCGCAAACTACAGGATACATGATTTTTATTTTTCATGGGAGTGTTGGAGTATGAGAGGAGACTTGATTAAGGTTAACAAAATAGAGCAAGATGGATAATATGGAGCTCCAATGAACAGGGAGGTCTCACCTGTGAAGGAGCAAGTGTGAGATCCCCCAGTTCATTCTTGCTTGGGCAGTGGTGGCCAATGGCAAGACAGCTCCAATTAGGGGAAGAGAATATGCTGTTTCAGGTCATGGGTTTGAAACGGTTTCCCCAGTTGTGCCATTCAGACTCAAGAGAGCAGATGCTTGCAGACAGGAAGGAAACCTAGTTTTATTGTGGAGAATTGCTTTTTTTTCGGGGTGAAGGTTGTTTGTGGTCTGAGATTCCTAAATACTTTACAATGGAAGCAGCACTTTTCCTTGTGCCTGATTGCTACATCGCGGGTAAAATGTCTCAAATCTATCACTCAGCCAGTACTTTTGGTCATTGATTTGGAGAGAGAGTGATGGCTTGGCAATATTTATAGCATGGTGAGTCCAAAGCTCTCAAAGTGACAGTGTGGAAGGAGTTTGTCTGTTCTTTGTGTTTTCTGCCACCCTTGAGAACTTAAAAAGTGTCCGTGAATTGTGGTATTGGTGAGACACAAGCTTGTTTTGCCCTCTTTTTGTTCTGTATGTCTATAAAGTTTCAGTTTAGGGATAAAATGTCCAGACACTGGTCTGTTCAAAAGTCTAGTAACCAAATCAGATTCTCCCGAGTTCTTGTCATGGATATGCATCAAGAAGCCTGTTTTGCAGCAGTCGTGTTGCATTAGAGGTGCACATACAATTTTCAAAAATAATGAGTTTGAAACCAGAAAAAGATCAGGTCGTGCCCAAAGGTTCATCTGTGCTGTTGAATTGAATTGATGCCCCCAGGTCCAGAATGTGCACTTCCACCCCATGGTCTTGAGCTTTCCAAATCGCCAATGAACGTACGGCCCCCTTGAGCTGTGGAGTGTGGGAGGAAATCCACACAGACACCAAGAGGATGTAGAAACTTCTTGCAGTCAGTGCTGACTTGATCCTGGGGTGACTCGTGCTGGAGAGGTGGGACTACTGTCCTGCCTTCACCTTGTGATGGCTGATTTTTGTCTGTTGGTGGATGGAGGTCTGACATGATATTCCCTTGGCCTTGAGGGAAAGAAGAGTAGAAATTGCAAGGGCTCTGACAGAAATATTTAAAACCTGTTTATCCACGGGTGAGGTGCCAGAGGAATGGATGTAATCTAATGTTCCCTTGTTTAAAAACGGCTTCAAAAGCAAACCAGGTGAGCCTGACAAAATAGGTAAATTATTGGAGGGTAATCAGAGAGTACCTCGAAATGAATCTGTTCAAATAGCTGGCCTTGATCAACCATCGCATAGAATACAGGAGTCGGGCAGTGAGGTTGAGACTAGACAAGATGTTGGTGAGGCTCTTTTGTGAGTACTGTGTGCAGTTCTGGTCACCAAATGAGAGGAAAGCTATCAATAAAGTAGAGAGGGTGCAGAGAAGATTTACGTCAATGTTACCTGGATATCAGCAACTAGATTACAAAGAAAGATTGAGCAAATGAAGTCTTTATTCTTTGGATTGTAGATGGTTGAGAGGGGATTTGATCGAAGTCTTTAAAATTACTAGGAGGATAGAACGAGTTGATGTGGAGAGACTTTTTTCATTGCGGGGAGCAGGGATTGAATCGGGAGGTAAAAGTTTGGAAGTAACATGAGGGGGAACTTCTTGACTCAGAGTGGTGGCTGAGTGGAGTGAGCTTCCGGGAAAAGTAGTGGCGGCAGGGTCCATTTTGTCATTTCAGGGAAAATTTGAGGGGAGGGGAATGCAGAGAGGTGGTACGAGATGAGAATATTTCGTTCAGTGTAGACAAGAAGGGCCAAATGACCTGTTTCTGTGCTGTAATTGTTTTAGGGTTAAAATGTGTGGCAGTAACTTGGAAGTCCGATGCGTATTTGGGAATGGGTCGATAGCCACACTGAAATAGGCCGTTGTATCCCACTTGAAATAATTACATTGAATTCACGGAACAAATTTGAATTTCTCTTTTGAAGATTTGGGATGTGTATTTTCCAATTGTAGGAATTAAGTTGTAATCACCCAACACGAACTTTCTGACTCCTAAAACCAAGAAAAGCAAGATTTTATTTGAGAGTTTTGCTCAATTTTTATGAATACTATCTAGATGTTTCCTCTCTTTATTGTTTTCTATTGGGCAGCTGTGGGAGGGGTTACTTTTTAAATCACTATGCATTAATTTTATCTTATATTCAAATAAGAAATTTAGGTTTTTTCATGCATATGTTAAATTAAATGTAAAAATGTTACAAATAAGAAAAATGAAGAATTGTTTCAGGATCTGGTGATCTTCCATGAGTGCCATTAACCCCAGGCAGCAGGAATGTGTGAACGAAACACAAAACTGGCCAGAACAACTGAGGGAATACGGCTAAAAGTGCCCAAAAAGGTGCTGATGCCACCTTGATTTTAATGCAGGTGACACCGAGGAATGCGTTGGGGCAGAGATGGTACATGGACAGCCAATACGGACGTCTTGGGGAACAAAGCCCGCACCACCAGTCGGGATGGATAATGGTGGGTAATGAATTAGCAAATATTAGAGACAGCGATAGAGAGCGACACACATACCCAGACAGACAGACAGACAGACACACACACACACACACACACACACACACACACACACACAGGCAGAGACAGAGAGAGAGTCTGACAGCGAGAGAGAGACAGAGATACACACAGACGGAGACAGACACAGACAGACAGATAGAGAGACACACACAGACGGAGAGAGAGATACACACAGACAGAGACAGGGAGACACACATAGAGACAGAGAGACACACACACGACACAGAGACAGACATACACACAGACAGACACAGAGAGACACACATAGAGACAGAGAGAGACACACACACGACACAGAGAGACAGATACACACACACACAGAGACACACACACACAGACACAGAGAGAGTCACACATTGAGACACAGAGGGAGAGACAGAGAGAGAGACACACACACAGACAGCGACACACACAGAGACACAGAGAGGGAAACACACACAAACAGACAGAGAGGGAAACACACACAAACAGACAGAGAGAGAGACACAGAGAGAGAGAGACACACACACACACACACAGACCCACACAGAGAGAGACACAGACAGAGAGAGAGACATGGACAGAGAGACATGGACAGAGAGACATGGACAGAGAGACATGGACAGAGAGACATGGACAGAGAGACACAGACAGAGAGACACAGACACACGGACACACGGACACAGACACAGACACAGAGAGATACACACACAGAGAGAGAGACACACACACAGAGACAGACACAGAGACAGACACAGAGACAGAGACACAGACAGAGAGAGACACACACACACATATCCAGACAGACACACTCACACACAGACACAGAGAGACAGATATACAGACACAGACACACAGAGAGACTCATACAGACAGAGAGAGAGACACTGACAGCGAGAGAGAGACAGAGAGAGAGACACAGACAGAGAGAGACACAGCGAGAGAGTCACAGACATACACACAAAGAGACACACACAGACAGAGACAGACACAGAGACAAACACAGAGTGACACAAAGAGAGACACAGATAGAGAGACATAGACACAGACTGAGAGAGAGACACAGACAGAGAGAGAGAGACACAGACAGACAGACACAGACAGAGAGAGAGAGAGACACAGAGAGATAGAGACACACACAGACTGACAGAGAGAGACCCCTTGGTTGTGCACTTAACTCCCTCATCTCTCCTGGCAGGATCTCATCACCTTTCCTACCCGTGGACCATGACATCTGTCTGCTCATCCTCCTTCCTGAGAATGGTGTGAACTCTACCCTAGAATCCCACAGCAAAGAAAAGGGACCCTTCGGCCCTTCTCGTCCATGGTGAAATATCATTCTGCCAGTTTCATCGACCTGCACCCAGTCCCTAACCCTCCTGACTTCCCACATCCATGGATCTCTGCAATTGATTCTTAAAACGTAAGAGTTTGAATGTTAAATGGCAGACCACGGGTCGCCCTTTGGGTCGGGGGCGGCCGGAGCTCGGAGGGGAACGGGCAGGGGGATGGTTGTGAGGTGGGCCGGGGAACAGTGAGGGAGTTTGGGTCGGGGTGGCGTTAGGGTTCGTGGTAGTCGGGGACCCGCGAGGCTGAAGGGGGCGGTCGGGGTCTGTGAGGCTGTGGGGGGGGAGGGGGATCCGCGAGGCTGAGTGGGATCGGGGACCCGCGAGGCTGAGGAGGGTTGCGGCCCGCGAGGTTGAGGTGGGTCGTAGCCCGCTAGGCTGAGGTGCTTCGCGGCCCGCGAGTCTGAGGGGAGTCGGGGCCGACGAGGCTGAGCGGTGTCGGGGCAAGCGAGGCAGACGGGTGTGGGGGCCCGCGAGGCAGAGTGGGGGGTTGGGGCCTGCGAGGCAGAGGGGGGAGAGGGACGGGGACCCAGAAAGGTGAGGGGGTCGGGGACCCAGAAGGGTGAGGGGGTCGGGGACCCAGGAGGGTGAGGGGGTCGGGGACCCAGAAGGGTGAGGGGGGTCGAGGACCCAGAAGGATGAGGGGGACCCGCCAGAGGGGTGTGGGAGATCTGCCAGAGGAGTGAGGGACACGCAAGGCTGTGGGGGGCGGGAATCCTGCGAGACTGAGGGGGACGGGTATCCAGAAGTTTGAGGGACACGCAAGGCTGAGGTACTCGTGGAACCAGAAGGGTGAGGGGAATGAGGACCCAGAAGGGTAATGGTGATCAGGACACAGAAGGGTGAGGGTGATCAGGTCTCAGAAGGGTGAGGGTGATCAGGACCCAGAAGGGTGAGGGTGATCAGGACCCAGAAGGGTGAGGGTGATCAGGACCCAGAAGGGTGAGGGTGATCAGGACCCAGAAAGGTGAGGGGGGACGGGGACCCAAAAAGCTGAGGGGGGACGGGGACCCAGAAGGCTGAGGGGGGACGGGGACCCAGAAGGCTGAGGGGGGACGGGGACCCAGAAGGCTGAGGGGGGACGGGGACCCAGAAGGCAGAGGGGGGACGGGGACCCAGAAGGCAGAGGGGGGACGGGGACCCAGAAGGCAGAGGGGGGACGGGGACCCAGAAGGCTGAGGTGGGACGGGGACCCAGAAGGCAGAGGGGGGACGGGGACCCAGAAGGCAGAGGGGGGACGGGGACCCAGAAGGCTGAGGGGGGACGGGGACCCAGAAGGCTGAGGGGGGACGGGGACCCAGAAGGCTGAGGGGGGACGGGGACCCAGAAGGCTGAGGGGGGACGGGGACCCAGAAGGCTGAGGGGGGACGGGGACCCAGAAGGCTGAGGGGGGACGGGGACCCAGAAGGCTGAGGGGGGACGGGGACCCAGAAGGCTGAGGGGGGACGGGGACCCAGAAGGCTGAGGGGGGACGGGGACCCAGAAGGCTGAGGGGGGACGGGGACCCAGAAGGCTGAGGGGGGACGGGGACCCAGAAGGCTGAGGGGGGACGGGGACCCAGAAGGCTGAGGGGGGACGGGGACCCAGAAGGCTGAGGGGGGACGGGGACCCAGAAGGCAGAGGGGGGATGGGGACCCAGAAGGCTGCTGGGGGACGGGGACCCAGAAGGCTGAGGGGGGACGGGGACCCAGAAGGCTGAGGGGGGACGGGGACCCAGAAGGCTGAGGGGGGACGGGGACCCAGAAGGCTGAGGGGGGACGGGGACCCAGAAGGCTGAGGGGGGACGGGGACCCAGAAGGCTGAGGGGGGACGGGGACCCAGAAGGCTGAGGGGGGACGGGGACCCAGAAGGCTGAGGGGGGACGGGGACCCAGAAGGCTGAGGGGGGACGGGGACCCAGAAGGCTGAGGGGGGACGGGGACCCAGAAGGCAGAGGGGGGACGGGGACCCAGAAGGCTGAGGGGGGACGGGGACCCAGAAGGCTGAGGGGGGACGGGGACCCAGAAGGCTGAGGGGGGACGGGGACCCAGAAGGCTGAGGGGGGACGGGGACCCAGAAGGCTGAGGGGGGACGGGGACCCAGAAGGCTGAGGGGGGACGGGGACCCAGAAGGCTGAGGGGGGACGGGGACGGGGACCCAGAAGGCTGAGGGGGGACGGGGACAGGAACCCAGAAGGCTGATGGGGGAAGGGGACGGGGACCCAGAAGGTTGAGGAGGTACGGTGACCCAGAGGGCGGAGGGGGGACCGGGACGTGGACCCAGAAGGCTGAGGGCACCTGCGAGGCTGAAGGTGGGGGTGGGAACCCGCGTGGTTTGGTGGATCCGTATGGTTGAGGGGATCGGAGAACTGCGAGTGTGAGGGGGACCCGTGAGGTTGAGGGAATCCCGGCCCCATGGATGGGAATGAGCAGGAAGGTGTGCTGGTCAGTGGGACAAGAATATCAGTTCACCACAGACTGTAAGCTTTCAGCTCTGTAATGAGACGTCATTAACTATGACACCGACAGCCCAACCCTCTTTCTCCCAGTTTCACTGCAGACATTGGAAGACGGTCCTCTTTAAATTCTACAAATATGTTAATGGTAAGAGGAAAGCTAGAGACAAAATTGGTCCCTTAGAAAATCAGAGTGGAAAACTGTGTTTGGAACCTTGAGAAATGGGGGAGATATTGAACAGTTTCTTTTCTTCGGTATTCACTAAGGAGAAGGATATTGGGAGATGTGGGATAAAAAAAGCAAATTGGGTAAATATGGGGAATATAGAGATTACAAAAGGTGTAGTTTTAAGGCTTTTGAAGAATATAAAGGTGGATAAGTCTCCGGGACCAGACGGGATCTTCCCCAGGACATTGAGAGAAGTGAAGGAGGAAATAGCAGAGGCTCTGGCGGTAATTTTTCAAATGTCATTAGATATGGGGATAGTGCCGGAGGATTGGCGCATTGCGCATGTGGTTCCGTTATTTAAAAAGGGTTCAAGGAGGAAGCCTGGCAACTATCGGCCTGTAAGTTTGACGTATGTGGTAGGTAAATTAATGGAGAAAATTCTTAGAGATAGTACTTATAAACATCTGGATAGACAGGGTCTGATCAGGAGCACTCAACATGGATTTGTGGGAGGAAGGTCATGTTTGACCAATCTGATTGAATTTTTTGAAGAGGTGACTAGGAATGTGGATGAGGGTAGCGCAGTGGATGTTGTCTATATGGACTTCAGTAAGGCCTTCGATAAGGTACCACATGGAAGGTTAGTTAGGAAGGTGCAGTCTTTAGGTATAAATTTTGAGATAGTCAAATGGATTGAACATTGGCTGAAAGGGAGAGGCCAGAGAGTGGTAGTGGATAATTGTCTGTCAGGTTGGAGGCCGGTGACCAGTGGTGTGCCTCAAGGATCTGTATTGGGCCCATTGTTGTTCGTTATATACATTAATGATCTAGATGATGGGGTGGTGAATTGGATTAGTAAATATGCAGACGATACTAAGATAGGTGGAATAGTGGATAATGAAGAAGGTTTTCAAGGATTGCAGAGGGATTTGGGCTGCTTAGAAAAGTGGGCTGAAAAATGGCAGATGGAATTTAATGCTGATAAGTGTGAGGTGCTTCATTTTGGTAAGAAGAATCAGAATAGGACATATGTGGTAAATGGGAGAGCATTGAGGAATACAGAAGAGCAGAAAGATTTAGGAGTGACGGTACATCGTTCCCTGAAGGTAGAAACTCACGTGAATAGGGTGGTGAAGAAGGCTTTTAGTATGCTGGCCTTTATCAATCATTGCATGGAATATAGGAGTTGGGAGGTGATGTTGAGATTGTATAAGACGTTGGTGCGGCCTAATTTGGAGTTCTGTGTGCAGTTCTGGTCGCCTAATTATAGGAAGGATATAAACAGAGTGGAGAGAGTGCAGAGAAGGTTTACCAGAATGTTGCCTGGGTTTAAGCATCTGGACTATGGGGAGAGATTGGACAGATTGGGTCTTTATTCTTTGGAGCGTAGAAGGTTGAGAGGGGATTTGATAGAAGTATTTAAGATTATGAAAGGGATAGACAGAATGGATGTGGATAGACTATTTCCGTTAAGAGGAGGAAAGTTTAAAACAAGAGGACATGAGTTAAGAATTAAGGGGCAGAGGTTTAGAGGTAACATGAGGGGGAACTTCTTTACTCAGAGAGTGGTAGCTGTGTGGAATGATCTTCCGGGAGAAATAGTGGCGGCGGAGTCAATTGTATTATTTAAGAAAAGGTTGGACAGGTATATGGATGAGAGGAAGATGGAGGGTTATGGGCATTGTGCAGGGAGGTGGGATTAGAAAGGGGTGTTTGGTTCGGTGCGGACTAGAAGGGCCTAATGGCCTGTTTCCGTACTGTAATTGTTATGTTATGTTAAAATAATTCAAATACCCCTGGGAGCGGACCCGCCGAAGCCACAGATTAGAATCTGCATCTCAGATGGTGAAGTCTTCAGATTTTTCTTTAAAATATTGTTTACATTGTAAAACCATTTGGAAAGTGCATTAACATATATTGCAATGTTCAATTCAAAAGGAAAAACTAGCACTAAGCAAGGTTCAAAAAAAAACACACAGGAATAAAGTGCCATCATCTTGGAGATGGATTTCACAGTGACTAAGGACAAGATTTGTTCTTGTCTCTACCTGTGCACACACGAGGATGAGAGCAGTGTTTGAGATGCTCTAGCCAGAAAGAATTCCGATCCATATCCCCACAGTTTTATTCCTCGTATTTCAGATTGAAATAGCAGAGAATGAGAATCCAGGCAAAAGGACAGAAGCCCAGACCAAGCAACAATTTGAGCAGAAGGATTTAGGTCCACCGGTAGAGAGAGAGAGAGAGAGAGAGTGGAAGGACACTGTCAGAATGCCCATAGGATTTAACCTGTTTAAAAGCAGGTGGCACAAATCTGTGCAGAGGGGCACAATTTAAAGGCGATTGCAGATGTTTGATTGGGAAGCTGCAGGAATTCAGCCCATCAGAATGAAGTAAATGCAATATCCAGAGAGAGAAACCTTGGGCTTTTCTCTGGAGTGATGCAGGAAGCTCATAGAGTGAATGGATTTGAGGCAGAGCTTGGTGGAGGAGCAGGCAGTGCTGAGGAAACACAAGGCTGCTGAAGGACTTGTAGAAAGAGAACGTGCAGAAGGCTGCGGGTGCCTGGAGTGCATGGCCGGGCAGGATGGTGTGGTCTGGAATAATAGGGACCTTTAACATTTAGACAGGCACATTGATGCAAGAAAAATAGTGGGTTTACGGGTGTGAGGGGTGAAAGGTTCAGTTTGTAGTAGGTTTGATCAGTTGTCTTGTGACACCAATACCCCTGAGCAAAAATCTCTACAAAAGTATGGACACCGCCCAGGACATCTCATGTAAAAACCCGCCACATTTGGGAACATTTGCAGGGAACGCTGCTGTCAGAGAGCAGCAGCAATCAAGGATCCACATCACCCGCTCTGTTCTCACTGCTCCCATCAGGAAAGAGGTATAGCCAGGTTCAGGAACAGCTGCTACCCCTTCACCACGAGACTCAACACACATTCAGGGACTCATTTAAAGACTCTCCCTTTTGCACTTTGAATTTTTTCTCTCTCTATTGCAGTTTGTTTTCATATCCACATTTTCAGAGATTACAAGTAGATGAGTCCAGTTGGGGAAACTTGGTTTTGGTCTATATAATGGTTACATTCATCCCCTTTTATTGTTCATTTATATTAGTGTCTGGGCCCCTATGTGGTCCAGGTACAGCTGACAGACCTTTACCAAAGGGTCACGTTTATGTGATTTTTTTTTCCCGTAGGTAACAGCAGTTCATTTCCACAGCCCAGCGTGCTATCGGACATCCAGTTGATCGTGATACATCTTTTCGCGAAGGCCAGTGCTATTTTTATAAATGAGATTAGATATTTGGTCAAGTTGTCGCTTGTTTCCATGAAGATATTGCTCCAGGTCTCACGTGGAGGCCACTCCTGTGATCGTGGTTAATTTTTCTGCGCTTTCTTGCCAAAATGGCCTCACTTTCACGCACGACCACGTAGAAAAGTTTAATGAAGCTCATCATCCCATTGGCCTTCATTTCGGTTGAAGCACTGCATGCAGATTTTACAAAGCAGTCTGAAACCCTTTTTCCACGGGAATCCCAGTTCATTGGCCATGCAGTGTCTCAGGTTAGGAAGCCCTTGGTCCCATTTCCACTGGGACACAAGATTGCTTTTCCACTGAACACAACTCATCCCCGGGGAGCGGAGTGTTCTGCCTTCGACTGGAAACAGGTGATTTTCTGCTGTCTCTCTTCCACTGGTTTTACCATCAGGCCGACGTCGGCAAACGCCGAGGATATGAGTAGGGTTAGAGGTGGCGTGAAATGACATCGTTTGACACTGGCATTTGGACAGTGTCCCTTTTCCACTGGACCCTGTCCCAGTAAATTCCCGGGATTGGCCATGAGGGGCTGTACTTTTGAAGTTGAAACACTTTGCAGAGCAAAGTCTTGGAATTTAATTTCTTCAACTATGTACGCTATTCTGGCGCTCCATCCTGTAGGATGTAGATGGTTCCTTTCATAGCACCTGAATCAATTCCTGACTAATCACAGAGCACTTCTGGTGTAGGGATTGCTTCAAGTGGAATTTGAGTTTGAGAGCATTTTGAAAACCACAGGTCTAAGTTATAGGGAAAGGTTAAGCAAAATTTTTATTCTGCGGAGCATAAAAGGTTGAGGTTGGATTGGGTTGAGGTATTTAAAATTATTGGGGTTTAGATTTGACGTGGGTTGAGAGAAAGGGGCAGAAGTTTCGAGGAAATGTGAGGGGGGACTTTCACTCAGAGTGGTGGGTGTGTGGAATGGACTTGCAGATGAAGTGGAGGAGGCAGGCTCAATATTAGCTCTTAAGGAGAAGTTGGATATGTATTTGGACAGGAAAGGAATGGAGGGTCAAGGGGCGAGTGTAGGTCAATGGGATTAGGTAGGACAAAGTGTTCGGCGTGGACTCGAAGGGCAAAGTTGGCCTATTTCGATGCTGTAATAGTTGGAGAGGTAAAACGTGTATGTGAACATTTTGGGTCCAGTGACCATAGATTAGTTTCCAATCAATTATGGATAAGTGTGGGGTCTGCTGCAACAGCACCACTCAATCAATGCACCGGACACAGTTAATCAGGAAAGATGTTTATTCAGACTTGTTCCTCTCTTAGGTCTCTTGCCCACGACCTTACCAGAGAGAGGGGGATCTTTTTCTCTTCTATCCATCAGTGACTGGTGTCATCCTCTGTTCTGCTAATATTTCAAAACAGCACTGAGCCCACGTTAAATGTTCCACTTGAAACTCAAACATGTTACAGACTAAACCAAGCCAGTCATCTTTGCTAAAATTAATGATGAGGGAGAAAATGAAGGGAATAGAAAGCAAGGGAGTAACAGGGAGAGGATGCAGAAAATAATGCAGGCTGAATGAGAGGGGAAAGAAATCAGGCTTCAGATGATTAAGGAAGACGAGGCGAAAGAAGGAGACCCTAGGACACTGCCACCCTATGTTGAGAATGAGGACTCAAAAGATTCCTTGTGGGCAAGGCTATCTGCATGTGCTTCCCAGCAGCCACCGTGACCAGTCCTGCATCTCACTTGATTCAATAAAAGGTGGTTTCAGACTTGGCTCTGACGTAAACAATTTGCTCATTTTCAAACCAACTTTCCTCCCTCCGTCATTGACGGCCATGACACTGTGCACGAGTGAGGAAGATGGGGTGAAAGATCTTGAACTGAAAGTTACCTGCAGTAATTGGAAAGCTGCCTTCCAGAGAGCTTCAATCATGTCAATGTTTCACCAGTTGTTGGACTTTACCAGCGATGAAACAGCGTCCCACTCCCACAGTGTTTCCTGTTACTAACTTGGACAGGAGTAAAAAAATGATTCACACAAAGAATTATAAACCAGGGGAAAGATATACTCTGAAAACAACAAGAAATGTTGTTCATATCCCACTGTGCTCCCGATAGAAGTCAAAATCCAATGGGCTTTATGAACTAAAACACAAATGGAACTTAACCCAAGATTATTCCCCCACCCCCCGTCCTATTAAATGTTGAATCCTGTTGTGTGAAGAAGGAGTTGCCTGGAACGTTAGCCCATCCCAGAAAGCTCACCAGACTTGGACTGCAGATCAACACTTAAGGATGACCAGCCGCAGCTTAATTTAATGCAATGCTTATTCCCCCCCTCCAGCAAAAATCTTCAGCATTGCTTCATTGAAACTGGTCTAATTCCAAATAAGATCAGCAATGTCTTTTGGACCGAGTACAAAAGAGAGAGAGCTGAGGTACCTTCGAAACCCAGAACCAAATACATGCAACATTCAGTGGCAGCTCTCCTTGCATCTAATCAAGCACTTTTGAGCCACTATGAACTGTTCCCCAAGAGAATTCATCCAACCATCCATGAGTGCATTCCTGTCAACTCGAAAGCCGAGAGGGGATTTGGTAGAGTATTTAAAATTACAAGAAGGATGGATAGAGTTGATGTGGATAGGCAATTCCATTGCAAGTGGGAGAGATTGAAACAAGAGGTCTTGAGTTAAGAGGCAAAAGTTTTGAAGTAACGTGAGGGGGAACTTCTTGACTCAATGGTGGCTGAGTGGAGTGAGCTTCCGGGAGAAATAGTGAAAGCAGCGTCCATTTTGTCATTTAAGAGAAAATTGGAGGGGTGGGGAATGCAGAGAGGTGGTACTGGAGGAGAGTATTTAGTTCAGAGCAGACGAGAAGGGCCAAATGACCTGTTTCTGTGCTGTAATTGTTCTAGGGGTAAAATGTGTGGCAGTAACTTGGAAGCTCAACATGAACCTTCCGACTCCTAAAATCAAGAAATTTAAGATGTTAGATTTTATTTGAAAGGTTTGGTAAATTTTTATAAATACTATCCAGATGTTTTTTTCTTTTTTTCTTTACATCAGGAAAAATTAAATGAAATGGTTCTTGCAGTCAAGAGCAAGAGAATTCCTCCAATCCACCCCTTGCCCACAAACACCCCCCCCCCCCCCCATTCTGGGATCAACCCATCAGCAGCGTCCACATCAGAGACAAACCTCAGGCACAAACATCCCAAAACCATCATCCCAAGACAAGGGGTTAATTTTTTTTTAATCACTATGCATTCATTTCAAATAAAAAATTAGTTTTTAATGCATATGTGAAATTAAATAATTTAAAAAAAATAAGATGAATGAAGAATTATTTCAGGAATTATCAATCATCCACTACTCCCATTAACCCCAGACACCAGTACTGAATGAAAAACTAAACTGGCCAGATTGACTGAGTAAACACAGCTAAAATTGGCCAAAAGGTGCTGATGCCATCATTGATTTAAATGCAAGAGACACTGAGGACTGCATTGGGACAGAGATGGTCCATGGACAGCCAATACGGATGCCTTGGGGAACAAAGCCCGCACTGCCAGTTGGGATGAATTAGATTATGACATAAGCAAATATTAGATACCCCCCCCCCCCACAGAGAGACCCAGCCTTGATTTTCATTTTTTATATTGATAGAGAGATCCCAGACATCACCAAATGTACCGAGACCCCACCGCATGTTATCAGTTAAAGGCAACGTATTCCTCTCTAATGGAACTTTTACTACCTCTATTACAGGAAACATCCTCCCTGCCTCATTTGCCATTGGAACGTTAGGCCCGCTTGTCGTCACAAGGCCAGAAAACGCTTGAGTCAGAATACTGATCATCGTTTGAGGAGTGACGAAGGAATTTGTGAGCACGATAAGAATCCTGTTTCACTCTGGTCTGAGATTGGATGGTGAGTCCTTAGCTACACATCCCTGCAACACACTCTCCTTCGCCAACAACTGCCTCACACTCCTATTCACCCCACCAGCTCTGTGCATTCCCCCTCATTCACCTGCGATTTCCCCCCCACAAACCCCTGTTAACCTGCCACCTCCACTGAAGAGTGGGTGAACACACAAACCCCTTACAGACGGGGCCAGATTTGATCCAGAGTCATTGACTTAACAGGACCATAACACCACCTGTGGCATAAATATTCCTAAACCAATGCTCTAGGGCACTGGGAGAGCAAACAGCTCAAATTCTGCATTTGAGAAGTTTGAACTGCTGCACAACCATCAGGATCAAAGAAAACCCTAGTTTGCTTAGTTTTCAGCTGTCATAGACCACAAAAGGCTTCCAAACCAAAATTCAAAAGACAAGCCCCACAAACAAACAAATCTCTCATAAAGCTCTAACACTCCCCTATCTAGAGGTATCATCTCCTCAAACATCTCAATGCCACAGGTGAGAAAACTGTTTTAACTCCCACTCCAAATTAAAAAGGTGCTATTCCCTTAATTGCAGCTCTCTTGAAGGGCGGAGATGGGCCTTGTTTAAAGGGCCAGCCACAATTTACTGAGATATTTCACACCTGAATTAATTGTCCTCCTGATTCCAGCTCAGGGTTTAAAAGAGCCCCACTCTAGTCACTTGCAGGTTTCAGGCAGAGATGAGGTGATGCTGCCATCAGAGGAAGGTAGGAAGCCTGGTTTTACTGTGGCTGCTTTTTCTGGGGTGGTTCTTTGAGTTGTTGGGGTGAAAGGAATCCGGTGTTTGTGGAAGCCCCTGTTTGTGGGTAGTTTGCAAACTGGTGTTCCATGTGGTTCGTGGGTATTGAGCCAGAGAAATGTGTTGCTTTAATGTGTGTGGTTTACGGTGCCTGCAACTTTAGCTCTTGTCTTGGGATGATGGTTTTGGGATGTTTGTGCCTGAGGTTTGGCTCTGAAGTTGTCGGACTCTGGCTTTCCCTTACTCTTAATTTAGTCTGTATGTGGTCTGAGTCCAGCGTGTTCTTTGAATGAAGTGATAGGAGAAGGTATTCGGTTCAACAGTCAATTTATTACCCAGCACAAGAATAAAACTTAACAGAGCTCTGGGTCAGTCGTTAGTTCATAGGTCACCTGCACAGTGAGCTATTCCCCAAGACTGACCCCTATTGTCCAGTTGGCTCAGTTTATATAGATCAACCTTATCATACAGAACAAAAGTTGGCTTCCTTTGCTAGATCTTTTTGCATAAGGGTTATCACAAGTCATCTCCTGTTTTGCAGATATCTGGGGTGTAGCGCTCCCATCTTAATCCTCCAGGCCAGACTATCCTGTTGTTTTGATCAGAAATTAATTCATCACCAGATATTTCTAATCACCATTCTGTTCCTGTCTGGCCAATTTCTGCTGTTCTCTTTAACACCTCCTCATGCCTTAATCTTCCTCCTAGACTGGTTTTCCATTTCCTTGGTTTCTTGCAGGCCATTCTTTGTTCTGGTCTGGCCTGTGTCTCCTGTGCTACTCACCACCTCCTTCAGTTGGAGCTTTCCTCCTAAATCGTTTTATGAATTTCCTCTCCCTGTATTTGGGAGCAGACAATTTTGCTCAGCCAACTTCGCTCCATGCTGTGATTGCCACTTAATCACATTCCTCTTTTTCCCTGAACCATGCAGTACATATCAACTTATTAATTAATCATTTCTTTCATAATGTTTTAACCCCTAGATTCCAACAAAGTGTAGGCTGCTGATGGTTTGATCCCAGAATTGGGGTGGGGAGGGGGGCGGGGGGTGTTATTTGTGGGCAAGGGCAGGTTTGGAGGCTGCAGGGAATTCTTTTGCTCTTGACTGTAAGAAGCATTTCATTTAATTTTTACTGATGTAACCATCTTACCTTACGTGTGTGTAATATTGCACTATGTTACAGGACAGTCAGTCGAATTTTGATCTTGGCATGTTTAACAGAAAATGACAGTGACCCAGGTTCAAATCTGTCCCTTGTGTCAGGATTTTCCCCCATCACCTTTTACAAAATGGCAAGGTGAACAGGGGCATTTGTGTGGGTCAGGGTTTTTTTTAAATTAATTTTTAAGAGTTAGTTATATTCTTGTTAATTTTACAAGAATATAATTCAAATCCCGATACATGTGGTTGATTAATACAAATTGAGATCTACCCAGACCCACCCTCTCTACATCCCATATGAGGGACCAGAGATCTTCAACAGATGTTTTATTTAACCATAATATTGTGAATATTTCAAAACTTCACTTCAACCCACCTTTAGGAAATGTGGGCTCCAAAGATAGAATGTTCATCTCGTGAACGATACATTATTTTCTTGTGGTGAACAGTTCCGAACCTCAGCCAGTTTGCAAGATATGGCCACGCACTTTCTAGCTGTACAATTTGCAGCAATTTACACCTGGTAAATATTCAGTTCTAATTTAAATTTAATTCCTTAACATTTCTTTCTCATGGATCCTGTGGGAATTTTAAAAAAAATACTTATTTCAACCAAGCTGCCAAACTTTAGGACATTGCCAAGTCAAATGCAGAAAAGTACAAATGACTTGTTAACATTTGAAACAAATCCGATTCCATGTATTTTCTTTTGAGGTGTCTGGTGAATAAAATTGTATTGAACCAGTCTATCTCATTTATAACGATCAGTCCATTTTCTATGTTCAAATCTCCATCCCATCTTTGCCTCAGTTTATGAATTCCTAATTTCTCAGCTTTTGCAGTCATTTCTACATTACTGAATAAATTTATATTCCCATGACCTGTTTCAGATGGTCAGGGCTTGTTATGACCTGTTACTGTTCTATCTGCCACTGTATTTTACATTTTGCATATCCTCTTCCTAAAGACAAGGAAAGGACTTCTTGTTGGTCATCTAATCTCATGTACCAGTTAGGGTTAGGGAACACAAAAAAATCAACAGGAGTCTGGAAGAGTTGCTCACAGTTCACGTTAGTAATCATTCTCTGCCTGCCTGATTTCTGGTTTCCAATTTACCCAAATGTCTTAATTTCATAGCAGTCTTAAATTCTTCACTTCAAAGCAGAAACAATGCCATTCAGGGTCTGAGTGGTGCTGGGGGCTTATTGCAGCCTTTGGATCAGGTCTAACAATTTGCACCATTGTTTTGAAGATCAGGCAGGCATTTGGATATGTATGGCTCAGTAGAGGAGGTGAGAATTGATCCCTGTCTGGAATGTGCTTTTTAACTCTCTTTCCCAGCTTTCTGCCAAAGTGGTTTCTTCATCATAATTCCCAGAAGAAGATATTCTACAGCTAATATTCCACACACTTCACCAAATGAGGCTAGTTGTGGGAAAAAGAAGTTCCTGTCTGTGTGGATGGACAATTTAAGGGTGAAAAAATGACCTGATGTCCACATATAGTAACTCAACCAAATTCTGTAAGGACACAAATGCTGGAGAAGCTCATCTGATCAAGCAGTGAACCTTTATAGAGTACAGATACTCGTAGCCCTGTTAAAAGGCACAAGCCTGAAACACTGGTTGTGTATCTTTTTTTAAACTTTATTTATGAACATATAAAATACATAGTAAACAAAATAAACCAACCTCCCAAAAAAAACTATATTCCATCCCCCCTCCCCATAATTAACCCCCCCCCAAACTCCCTCGACTGAGGGAGAGAAAAATCATATCAATTCGTTGCGGCAGAATGAAAACACCAAACCTAATTTTCCACGTCATCGCAATGCATTTACTGGCCACTGCTAATACTAACTGAATAAACTCAATTTGAGGTTTATCCATTCTTAATCCCGTTGTTCAAGTTGTAATATACCGCATTAGAAAAAGCAGTGGATCGAACATAAAAAGAGTTTCTTTAAAGTAGTTTCAAATAAATCCTCAAAGGCTTAACTTTATCACACAACCAGATAGACAAAAAAAAGTATTAATTTGAATCCCACAATGAAAACATTATTCTGAATGACTAAATCCTTATCTTTTTTTCCTGGAGTTAAATACAACTGATGTAAAAAAAAATTATAATTCACCCAATTATATCGCACATTCATCAATTTAATCCACCATCTTCACACATAGTAAGTAGTCCGTTCTTCTTGGGTTAATTCTAAAGAAGAATCTCCCATTTAATCTAAAGTTGGTTTAGCCATTTTCTGTTGTCACAAACATTTCTGAAATAGATCCCTTTTTTTGCCCCATTTACAATTTTCAATTTTAGTTAACTTGAGTATCTTCAATTCCCGCCCAAATCCACCTGTGACAGCACTTGCATGGAATGACACCCGTTTACCATGTCCCTCTGTTCAACCTCACTCCTCAGTGCCCGACCGTTCACCGTGTCTATCTTTTCTTGGTTTGCCCTTCAAAATGTGACACCTCACACTTGTCTGCATTAAATTCCATCTGCCCTTTCTCCAGCTGGTCCAGATCCTTCTGCAAGATTTCCTGGCTGTCCACAACTCCTCCGTTCTTGGTGTCACCTGCCAACTTGCTAATCCAATTCACCACATTATTGTTCCAGCACCTATCCCTGAGGCACATCTCTCATCACAGGCCTCCAGTCTGAAGAGCAATTGGTCTCACCAACTCACTGGCTTCTCCTGCACAGCCGTTGTTTCACATCCAAAATACAGAGGACATATGGATGGATGTTAAAATTCTCAAAGGTACATTAGTTAAAATGGTGTCAAATCACAAGGAACAGAAGTTGGCCATTCATGCCACTGTGTCTGCTATCCCCTGATCTAAACAGTTCTCGCCTCTCATTCCAAGTTATGGCTTTTTCCCCTGATCCCTTGATACCCTGACTCATTAAACATCTATTAATTCCGCCCCCCCCCCCCCCCCCACCACTTAAACTCTCTTAACAATCCAGCAACAAATTCCATGACCTTCTGGTGAAATAAATTTCTCATCTGCTTTAAATAGGTACCTTCCAATTCTAAGACAATGTCTTTTTATCCAAGGGAAACATTATTCACATCTACTGTTGTGATAGTACAGATCTATCACCAATGTACATAGTGTATATAGTTACTGTATCTAGACTGTGCTTACAGCGATTGGCTGAGAGCTAAGCCACACCTATTGTTTGGGCCTTAAAGGGTTGTGTCCCTAGCCAGGTCGGATCATTCCGGACTGGTCGGCCACCTGTGAAGAGCTCCGGTCTTTTGCTAATAAAAGCCTTGGTTTGGATCAACAAGTCTTTGGTTCTTTCGACGAGCTCTACAATTTTATTAGCAAAAGGAATTTTTTTTTGAAAGGGATGGAGCGTTTAACTCGGCCAGAAAAACTTGATATCGACCCACAGTCAGCTACAGCCTTCAAAGCCTTTAACTTCTGGCTGCTGAACTTTGAAAACTTCCTGAGATTCATTCAGGTGGAGGAGGATAACCAGCGTCTAACAGCATTGCTGTCTATGGTGTCCTTGAGAGTCTACGAGAACATCCAGGATGAGACCACTTACACCGCAGCCATAAAGGTACTGAAAGGACTGTATGATCAACCGGTGAACAGAGTTCATGCCCGGCTCATGCTTGCGTCGAGGAAACAACAGCCCGGTGAGTCCAGCAGGGCATATTTACAAGTACTAAAGGCATTGGGCAAGGACTGTAACTGTGTGGACAAAACTGCTGCCGAGATCACTAGCGACCTCGTCCGGGATGCCTATGTGGCTGGGCTCCGATCGAACGAAGTGAGGCTGCGTTTGCTCGAACAAGGGGTAGAAAAACTAGAGGACGTGGCCCGGATTGCAATCACAATGGAGGATGCAGCCTTAAAGTCCACCGAGCTCTCTAGGGACTGGACCCCTCGTTCTGATGTGAGTAAAGTGCCCTTCTACCCTACCCCTGACGGCCTGTCGGCTGCTGCTACCCTGCCCCGTGCGAACCCGAAATGTTATTTCTGCGGGAGGAACAAGCACAGCAGATCCCAGTGCCCAGCAAGAAAAGCCAGGTGCCAGAAGTGCCTTAAAAACGGCCACTTTGCTGCAGTCTGTAGGTCTAAAATGGCCGCCAGCAAACACAGTGCCTCGTGTGAAGCCCAACCGCCACTATCCCATTCAAACTCTTCTTCCCCAGAGCTCTCGTCCAATGAGAGCGAGGGCTCCCCTGCACGGCAACGCCTGACGTCACGGAGACGCCGAACCCGGAAGGGGCAACCCACCGTCGCAACCATGGTGATGGCCTGCCTCTCGCCCGCCGCTGCTGCCGCCGCCACAGTCACCCCCGGGGCCGACGCTACCGCCGCTGCTGCCACCGCCACGGACACCCCCGGGGCCGACGCTACCGCCGCTGCTGCCGCCGCCACGGACACCCCCGGGGCCGACGCTACCGCCGCTGCTGCTGCCGCCACAGACACCCCCGGGGCCGACGCTACCGCCGCCGCAGCCACCCCCGCGGCCAACCAGGTGCTCACCCTAGCGTCCATCGCTGACGACCGCCAGGGCCCGACCACCGATCACGAGCAACTACAAACCCCACTACTTACCATTCACCCGCCACAACAGCACTTCCGGGAGGTTCTCCAACCTGCTCCTCGAGCGTTGACTACGTCATCCCGTTGCGTGACGTCATCCCGTTGCGTGACGTCATCCCGTTGCGTGACGTCATCGCGCAAAACTCGCCTGTCAACTGCTTCAATAACATTAAACCAGCAATGCTCTCATCCCCTCACCAGAGCAATGGAACTGATTAAAGTGCATGGACACTACACCAATTGCTTATTTGACTCTGGGTCAACTGACAGTTTTATCCAGCCAGATCTGGCCCTCCGTTGGGGACTTGACATTATCCCCACTACCCAGAGGATCTCATTAGCGACGAGGTCGCACTCGACTGGGATAAAGGGGTATTGCATCGCCACGCTGGAAGTACAGGGCGTGACGGTCACCCACTTTAAATTATTCGTCCTTCCCCAATTGTGCGCCCCAGTGTTGCTGGGATTAGACTTCCAGTGTCAGTTCCAAACGGTGTCCCTACACTTTGGGGGACCCCACGCCCCCCTCTCGGTCTGCCATCGCCATCGCCCCACTCCCGAAGCACCCGAGCAACCCGCCCCCGTGCCCCGGGGCCAATCCTGCGGCCTTTCCACACTCCGGATTGCCCCGCCAGCACTCTTCGCAAACCTCACCCCTGGCTGGAAGCCTGTGGCCACCAAAAGTCGGCAATATAGTTACGAAAACAGGCAATTCATTAGGAGTGAGGTGCGTAGATTGCTGGATGAGGGCATCATCGAACCCAGTTCAAGCCCCTGGAGAGCCCAGGTGGTGGTTGTCAAGAATGGGGAAAAACTACGGATGGTGGTCGACTACAGCCAGACCATTAACCGCTTCACACTCCTGGATGCGTACCCCCTGCCACGCATCACGGATGTGGTGAACCAGATCGCCCAGTACCGCATTTTCTCCACTATTGACCTACGTTCGGCCTACCACCAGCTCCCGATCCGCTGCGAGGACCGACCATTCACGGCCTTTGAAGCGAATGGGCGGCTATATCAATTTCTCAGGGTACCATTCGGGGTCACGAATGGTGTCGCGGTCTTCCAGCGGGAAATGGACAGGATGGTGGACCAGAACGGGCTAACCGCTACCTTCCCGTATCTGGACAATATCACCATCTGCGGCCACGACATGCAGGACCATGACGCCAACCTAGACAAATTTCTTCAAACTGCCCGTCAGCTAAACCTGACTTACAATTTGGACAAGTGTGTTTTCCGGACCACACGACTCGCTATTCTAGGTTGTGTGGTGGAAAACGGGATAGTCATGCCAGATCCTGACCGCATGCGTCCCTTAATGGACTTACCCCCCCCACATACCCAGAAAGCTCTCAAACGCTGCCTGGGCCTTTTCTCTTATTACGCACAATGGGTTCCAAACTACGCCGACAAGGCACGTCCTCTTATCAAGACCACCTCTTTTCCCCTCTCGACCGAAGCCACAGCGGCTTTCGATCGAATCAAATCTGACATCGCTGCTGCGACGCTGCACGCGATCGATGAGTCTGTCCCGTTTCAAGTCGAGAGCGATGCATCCGACTTCGCCCTGGCAGCCACCTTGAACCAGGCCGGTCGGCCTGTAGCCTTCTTCACCAGAACCCTCCAGGGTCCGGAGAGTAGACACTCCTCGATCGAGAAGGAGGCCCAGGCCATAGTTGAAGCGGTACGTCGTTGGAGACATTACCTCGCTGGGAGGCGCTTTACACTGTTGACTGATCAACGCGCGGTCTCCTTCATGTTCAGCAACACCCAGCGTGGTAAGATAAAAAACGACAAAATCGCCAGATGGAGAATCGAACTCTCCACCTTTAACTATGACATCCTGTACCGGCCTGGTAAGCTCAACGACCCGCCTGACGCGCTCTCCAGGGGGACGTGCGCCAGCATACAGATGGACAGACTACGGAAACTCCATGAGGCGCTCTGTCATCCAGGGGTCACTAGGTTTGCTCACTTTGTCAAGGCGCGCAACTTACCCTACACAATTGAGGAGATCCGCTCCATGACCCGAGCCTGTTCGGTGTGCGCCGAATGCAAGCCCCACTTCTTCCGTCCGGATAACTCCCACGTCATCAAAGCCACCCGCCCCTTCGAGCGTCTTAGCGTAGACTTTAAGGGACCCCTACCGTCGACCAACCGTAATACCTACATCCTTACGGCCATCGACGAATACTCCCGCTTCCCATTCGCTGTGGCCTGCCCAGACACCACTGCCACCTCAGTGATACAGGCCCTTCACAGTATTTTCACCATCTTCGGGTACCCCAATTCCATCCACAGTGATAGGGGGTCCTCATTCATGAGTTCAGAGCTGCAACAGTACCTTCTGGAGTGTGGCATTGCTTCAAGCAGGACCACGAGCTATAACCCACGCGGTAATGGCCAGGTCGAGAGGGAGAATGCCACCATATGGAGAGCGGTTACACTGGCTCTCCGGTCTAAAGGTCTCCCCACCTCTCACTGGCAGGAGGTTCTCACTAGTGCCTTACACTCCATCCGCTCCCTCCTATGTACTGCAACAAATGCCACCCCCCACGAAAGGATGTTCCTTTTCCCGAGGAAATCCGAATCGGGAACCACTGTACCGGCATGGCTCACCGTCCCTGGCCCCGTCCTTTTGCGACGCCACGTCCGGCACTCAAAGAATGACCCCTTGGTCGACCGAGTGACTCTACTCCACGCGAACCCACATTACGCATACGTGGAGTTCCCAGACGGGCGGGAGGACACTGTTTCGGTGCGGGACCTAGCTCAGGACGCGGTAGACCCAGCAAACCCCCCAACTCCTTATGCTCCAGGCCCCGTGCCGCAACAGAAGGACCAACAGCACCCCAATGACTCGGGCCACCCTGCCGACAAAACGACTGGGGAATTGAGCGACGGAGCAGTCGCACCCGATGAGCCCGCTGGTGACACCACTCCAGCGACCCCAATCCCGGCACCACGGCGGTCACGCCGGATGGTCAGACCCCCTGACCGCTACAGTCCTTGACCTACCCCTTCCTTTTCATTCTCTCCCTCGTTTTTGTTTTTTTTTTTCCCCGGGTCAATTCTCCAAGAAGGGGTGAATGTGATAGTACAGATCTATCACCAATGTACATAGTGTATATAGTTACTGTATCTAGACTGTGCTTACAGCGATTGGCTGAGAGCTAAGCCACACC
Source organism: Narcine bancroftii (assembly GCF_036971445.1). Classification (NCBI taxonomy): domain Eukaryota; kingdom Metazoa; phylum Chordata; class Chondrichthyes; order Torpediniformes; family Narcinidae; genus Narcine; species Narcine bancroftii. Next base: position 309,301 of record NW_027211804.1, on the reverse strand, counting down.
TATTGTTTGGGCCTTAAAGGGTTGTGTCCCTAGCCAGGTCGGATCATTCCGGACTGGTCGGCCACCTGTGAAGAGCTCCGGTCTTTTGCTAATAAAAGCCTTGGTTTGGATCAACAAGTCTTTGGTTCTTTCGACGAGCTCTACAACTGTCCAATCCTTTCAGCATTGGAAAGGTTTCTGAAATCTCCTCTCCTTCTTCTATACTCCAATGAAGAGTGGAGATATATCATCCTGGTAAATCTCTGCTCTCTCTCCAACATCAGCACATCCTTTTTAAGATAAACTTCGCAGTTCTCCAAATGAGGTCTCTCCCATGCCCTATCAACACCTCCCTACCCTAGAAACAAAGGCCAACATAGAATTTGCTTTCTTTTCCTGCCGATCCAACCTGGTGGTTACCCACTCACTATGTTTTCCTGAACGAGAACCCCCCAAGTCCCTTGACACTTGAAATAATTACATGTAATTTCTGTAACAAATTTGAAATTTTTGGAAAGATTTGGGAATCCTATTTATAAACTGTAGGAATTAAGTTGTAATCGCCCAACCTGAACCTTCTGACTCCTAAAATCAAGAAAATTTGTTAGATTTTATTTGATAGTTTTTTAGTAATTTTTTTATAAATACTTTCCAGATGTTATCTATCTTTTCTATTGGGTTGTTGGGCAGGGGGAATTAAAAAAAATACTATGTATTAATTTTTCATTATCTTTGAATGAGAAATTTACGTACGCATTTAATGCATGTGAAATTAAAATTTTCAAAGAGAAGCTTAACATAACGTAATACATTTGGCTTATTTTCAAGAGTTGTGGAGAGTGAGGAGGGTTTTCATGGAGTACAAAAGGATTTGGACTGTTTGGAAAGATGGCAGATGGAGTTTAATATAGGTAAGTGTGAGGGGCTTTATTTTGGTAAGAATAACCAAGACGTATGCAGTGAAGGGGAGGGCATTGAGGAACAGAGGGATCTTGGAAGAATGGTTCAATAGACAATAGGAGCAGGAGTAGGCCCTTCTGCCTGTCGAGCCTTCAGTGACCGCCATTTCACAGATCATGGCTGATCACTACTATCAGTACCCCTTTCCAGCCTTATCCCCATAACCCTGAACTCCTTTGCCCACAAGAGTCTTATCTAACTCTCTTTTGAACATAATCAGCGAATCTGCCTCTACCACCCTCTATGGCAGAGCATTCCACAGATTCACACTTCTCTGAGTAAAACAATGTTTTCTCATCTCCGTCCTAAAGGGCCTACCCTGTATTCTTAAACTATGCCCTCTAGTCCTCGTCTTCCCCATCACTGGGAACATGTAATCCGACTTCACCCTGTCCATCCCCCTGATAATTTTGTATACCTCAATCATGTCCCCCCTCATTCTTCTAAACTCCATCGGATACAAGTCTAGTTTTTCTAGCCTTTCAGCATATGTCAACCCCGCCATCGCTGGAACTAACCTTGTAAATCTGCGCTGCACATCCTCTATTGCTAGTATGTCCTTCCTCAAAATTGGAGACCAGTACTGGGTGCAATACTCCAGGTGGGGTCTCACCAGGGCCCTGTACAACTGCAGAAGGGCGTCTCTGTTCCTATACTCCAATCCCCTCTTTATGAAAGCCAACATGCCATTTGCCCATTTCACAGCTTTCTGAACGTGCATGTTAGCCTTCAGTGACCGGTGAACAAGTACACCCAGATCCATTTGCTCCTCCCCACTCCCTAGCTTGTCTCCATTTAAATAATACTCAGCTTTCCTATTATTGCCCCCGAAATGGATAACCTCACATTTGCTCACATTGAACGTCATCTTCCATTCAGCAGCCCACACCCCCAACCTGTCCAAGTCCCTCTGCATTTTCCTGACATCCTCCTCACACCCCACACCGCCACCCCGTTTAGTGTCATCTGCAAATTTGCTCATGTTATTAATAATCCCCTCATCCAAATCATTTACATAAATTACAAACAACTGAGGACCCAATACCGATTCCTGCGGCAATCCACTCATCACATCCTGCCATCCTGAAAAAGACCCGCTTACTCCAACCCTTTGTTTCCTATTTCTTAACCAATTTCCTATCCATGTCAGCACCTTACCTCCAATTCCATGCTCCCTGATCTTGCCCACTAGTCTCCCGTGCGGTACCTTATCAAAGGCCTTCTGGAAGTCCAAATACACCACATCCACTGGCTCTCCCAAGTCCACCCTCTTTGTCCCATCCTCGAAAAATTCCAGAAGGTTAGTCAAGCATGACTTACCCTTAAGGAATCCATGCTGACTAGCCCTTATACTATTATTTCTGCCTAAGTGTTCTGCTATTACTCCTTTTATGATAGATTCCAGTATCTTCCCCACCACTGACATCAGGCTGACCGGTCTATAATTTCCCGTTTTCTCCCTCCCTCCCTTCTTAAAAATCGGCACCACATCAGCCACTCTCCAATCCTCAGGGACCTCCCCCGAATCTATGGAACTTTGGAAAATGTCGACCAGTGCCTCCACAATTTCCATAGCAACTTCTTTAAGCACCCTGGGATGCAGCCCATCAGGCCCTGGGGTTTTATCAGCCCTCAGTCCCAACAATTTACTCACAACCTCCTGCTTCTAGATCCGGATATCCATTAGATCCCCTACTTCCCCAGGAAAGTTCCCCAAGTCTCTTGATACCGCATGACCACTACCCCCTAACTGTCCATAACCTATATCCTCCTTGGTGAAGACAGATGCAAAGTATTTGTTAAATTCCTCAGCCAACTCCTTGTTTCCGGTAATAATTCCACCCTTTTCCATTCTTAATGGACCAATTGTAGACAGAACCAATTTCTTCCTCTTCACATATTGAAAAAAGCTTTTGCTATCCTCCATTATATTATTTGCTAATTTCCTCTCGTACTTCATTTTCCCCTCTCATGAATTTCTTAGTTACCCTCTGATGCTCTTTGAAGGTTTCCCAATCCTCTAACTTACCACTCTGCTTCGCTATCTTATACTTACTCCCTTTGGATTTGATAGTGCACTTGATTTCATTAGTTAGCCATGGCTGCCATTTGCATCTCCTAGAGCCTTTCCTCCACTTTGGAATAAATTTGTCTTGAATCCTGTAAAAAATGTCCAAAAATACCTGCCATTTTCCCCAGTTGTCCTCCCAGCTAGTGTATCTTTCCATTTTATTTTGGCTAGCTCCTCCCTCATAGCTGCATAATCCCCTTTATTTAACTGCAGTACAGATGCTTCCGACTTCCTTTCTCTTTCCCTTTCTAATTGCAGCTCAAAAATAACCATACCATGGTCACTATTCCCTAATGGCTCCCCTACATCGAGGTCACTTATTAACTCTGCGTCGCTGCACAGCACCAAGTCCAGAATCGACTTCCCCCTGGTAGGTTCTTCCACTTGCTGCTCCAAGAAAGTATCTCGTATTGGGTAGGACATGTAACACCAGCATCGTATAATTCAAAAGCAAGAGGAGTAGCTATATTAATTAGTAAAAATGTGCCATTTAAAATAGAAGAGGAAATAATAGATCCAGCAGGGAGATATGTAATGATAAAATGTCAGATATATTCGGAGTTTTGGAATCTACTCAATGTATATTCACCTAACGAAGAAGATCAAAAGTTGATGGAAGATATCTTTTTGAAGGTAGCAGATACGCAAGGGAACATATTAATAGGAGGGGATTTCAACCTGAATTTGGATTCAAATATGGATAAAACTGGGGAAAAAAATTAACAGAAAGAACAAAGTAACCAAATTATAATTAAATCAATGGAAGAAAGTATCTCGTAGACATTCAATAAACTCACTCTCTTGTGTTCCTGCCCCCGTCTGATTATCCCAGTCCACTTTCATGTTGAAGTCCCCCATAACTACCGTATTGCTACCACTTTGACATGCCACTCTTAATTCCTGATTTATACTTCTATATCTGAGCTACTTTTCGGAGGCCTGTAAATGACCCCCATTATGGTCCTCATGCCTTTACAATTTCTTAATTCTATCCAAACAGACTCGACCCACCTCTTTCAGTGTCTTTCCTTTCAAACGCCTGAATTTCATTTCTTACCAACAAAGCTAACCCACCCCCTCTTCCCAACTTTCTGTCTTTTCTATAGGACGTGTACCCAGGAACATTGATTTCCCAATCCTGCCCTTCCCGCAGCCATGTCTCCGTAACTCCGACATCTCCTGTTCAAGCTGCAGATTGCAAGGGCTGTAAAGTGCTGCCACCGCCTGTTCACACCGAGTACTGCATGCATGAAGCTAGGGAGAGAGAGAGAGAGAGAGAGAGGTATAATACCACCACCTGGTGTCCGGACTCGCGAACTACAGGATACATGATTTTTATTTTTCATGGGAGTGTTGGAGAATGAGAGGAGACTTGATTAAGGTTAACAAAATAGAGCAAGATGGATAATATGGAGCTCCAATGAACAGGGAGGTCTCACCTGTGAAGGAGCAAGTGTGAGATCTCCCAGTTCATTCTTGCTCGGGCAGTGGTGGCCAATTCAAGACAGCTCCAATTAGGGGAAGAGAATATGCTGTTTCAGGTCATGGGTTTGAAACGGTTTCCCCAGTTGTGCCATTCAGACTCAAGAGAGCAGATGCTTGCAGACAGGAAGGAAACCTAGTTTTATTGTGGAGAATTGCTTGTTTTTCGGGGTGAAGGTTGTTTGTGGTCTGAGATTCCTAAATACTTTACAATGGAAGCAGCACTTTTCCTTGTGCCTGATTGCTACATAGCGGGTAAAATGTCTCAAATCTATCGCTCAGCCAGGACTTTGGGTCATTGATTTGGAGAGAGAGTGATGGCTTGGCAATATTTATAGCATGGTGAGTCCAAAGCTCTCAAAGTGACAGTGTGGAAGGAGTTTGTCTGTTGTTTGTGTTTTCTGCCACCCTTGAGAACTTAAAAAGTGTCCGTGAATTGTGGTATTGGTGAGACACAAGCTTGTTTTGCCCTCTTTTTGTACTGTATGTCTATAAAGTTTCAGTTTAGGGATAAAATGTCCAGACACTGTTCTGTTCAAAAGTCTAGTAACCAAATCAGATTCTCCCGAGTTCTTGTCATGGATATGTATCAAGAAGCCTGTTTTGCAGCAGTCGTGTTGCATTAGAGGTGCACATACAATTTTCAAAAATAATGAGTTTGAAACCAGAAAAAGATCAGGTCGTGCCCAAAGGTTCATCTGTGCTGTTGAATTGAATTGATGCCCCCAGGTCCAGAATGTGCACTTCCACCCCATGGTCTTGAGCTTCCCAAATCGCCAATGAACTTACGGCCCCCTTGAGCTGTGGAGTGTGGGAGGAAATCCACACAGACACCGAGAGGATGTAGAAACTTCTTGCAGTCAGTGCTGACTTGATCCTGGGGTGACTCGTGCTGGAGAGGTGGGACTACTGTCCTGCCTTCACCTTGTGATGGCTGATTTTTGTCTGTTGGTGGATGGACGTCTGACATGATATTCCCTTGGCCTTGAGGGAAAGAAGAGTAGAAATTGCAAGGGCTCTGACAGAAATGTTTAAAACCTGTTTATCCACGGGTGAGGTGCCAGAGGAATGGATGTAATCTAATGTTCCTTTGTTGAAAAACGGCTTCAAAATCCAACCAGGTGAGCCTGACAGTGATAGGTTAATTATTGGAGGGTAATCAGAGAGTACCTCGAAAAGAATCTGTTCAAATAGCTGGCCTTGATCAACCATAGCATAGAATACGGGAGTTGGGCAGTGAGGTTGAGACTAGACAAGATATTGGTGAGGCCCTGTTGAGATACTGTGTACACTTCTGGTCACCAAATGAGAGGAAAGCTATCAACAAAGTAGAGAGGGTGGAGAGAAGATTTACGTCAATGTTACCTGGATATCAGCAACTAGATTACAAAGAAAGATTGAGCAAATGAAGTCTTTATTCTTTGGATTGTAGATGGTTGAGAGGGGATTTGATCGAGGTCTTTAAAATTACTAGGAGGATAGAACGAGTTGATGTGGATAGACTTTTTTCATTGCGGGAGCAGAGATTGAAACAGGAGGTAAAAGTTTGGAAGTAACATGAGGGGGAACTTCTTTACTCAGAGTGGTGGCTGAGTGGAGTGAGCTTCCGGGAGAAATAGTGGCGGCAGGGTCCATTTTGTCATTTCAGGGAAAATTGGAGGGGAGGGGAATGCAGAGAGGTGGTACGAGAGGAGAGTATTTAGTTCAGTGCAGACAAGAAGGGCCAAGTGACCTGTTTCTGTGCTGTAATTGTTATAGGGTTAAAATGTGTGGCAGTAACTTGGAAGTCCGATGCGTATTTGGGAATGGGTCGATGGCCACACTGAAATAGGCCGTTGATTCCCACTTGAAATAATTACATCGAATTCACGGAACAAATTTGAATTTCTCTTTTGAAGATTTGGGATGTGTATTTACCAATTGTCGGAATTAAGTGTTAACCACCCAACACGAACTTTCTGACTCCTAAAACCAAGAAAACCAAGATTTTATTTGAGAGTTTTGGTCAATTTTTATAAATACTATCTAGATGTTTTCTCTCTTTATTGTTTTCTATTGGGTAGCTGTGGGAGGGGTTACTTTTGAAATCACTATGCATTAATTTTATCTTATTTTCAAATAAGAAATTTAAGTTTTTTAATGCATATGTTAAATTAAATGTAAAAATGTTACAAATAAGATGAATGAAGAATTGTTTCAGGAACTGGCAATCTTCCACGAGTGCCGTCAACCCCAGGAAGCAGGAATGTGTGAACGAAACACAAAACTGGCCAGAAGAACTGAGGAAACACAGCTAAAAGTGTCCAAAAAGGTGCTGATGCCATCTTGATTTTAATGCAGGTGACACCGAGGAATGCGTTGGGGCAGAGATGGTCTATGGGCAGCCAATACGGACGCCTTGGGGAACAAAGCCCGCACCACCAGTAGGGATGGATAATGGTGGGTAATGAATAAGCATATATTAGAGACACCGAGAGAGAGCGACACACACATACCCAGACAGACAGACACACACACACAGACACAGAGAGACATATACACACACACAGACACACACAGAGACACACACAGACACACACGTAATATTTGCTTAAGTTGTCGTTTGTTTCCATGAAATTATCTCAAAGATATTGCTGCGGGTCGACTGTGGAGGCCACTCCTGTGATCGCGGTTCGTTTTACTGCGCTTTTTTGGCCAAAATGGCCACACTTTCACGCACGACCACGCCGTACATGGAAAGATTAATGATGCCTGGCGTCCCATTGGCCTGAAATATTCTATTAAATTTTATTAAAATGTTCAAAAAAAAGCTTAACATAACGTAATACATTTTGCTTATTTTCAAGTTGTGGAGAGTGAGGAGGGTTTTCATGGACTACAAAAGGATTTGGACTGTTTGGAAAGGTGGCAGATGGAGTTTAATGTAGGTAAGTGTGAGGTACTTTATTTTGGTAAGAATAACCAAGACGTATGCAGTGAAGGGGAGGGCATTGAGGAACAGAGGGACCTTGGAGGAATGGTTCAATAGACAATAGGAGCAGGAGTAGGCCCTTCGGCCTGTCGAGCCTTCAGTGACCGCCATTTTACAGATCATGGCTGATCACTACTATCAGTACCCCATTCCAGCCTTATCCCCATAACCCTTTACTCCTTTGCCCACTAGAGTCTTATCTAACGCTCTTTTGAACATAATCAGCGAATCTGCCTCTTCCACCCTCTGTGGCAGAGCATTCCACAGATTCACACTTCTCTGGGTAAAAAAATGTTTTCTCATCTCCGTCCTAAAGGGCCTACCCTGTATTCTTAAACTATGCCCTCTAGTCCTCGTCTCCCCCATCACTGGGAACAAGTAATCCGACTTCACCCTGTCCATCCCCCTGATAATTTTGTATACCTCAATCATGTCCCCCCTCATCCTTCTAAACTCCATCGGATATAAGTTCAGTTTTTCTAGCCTTTCAGCATATGTCAACCCCGCCATCGCTGGAACTAACCTTGTAAATCTGCGCTGCACACCCACTATAGCTAGTATGTCCTTCCTCAAAATTGGAGACCAGTACTGGACGCAATACTCCAGGTGGGGTCTCACCAGGGCCCTGCACAACTGCAGAAGGGCGTCTCTGTTCCTATGCTCCAATCCCCTCTTTATGAAAGCCAACATGCCATTTGCCGCCTTCACAGCTTTCTGAACCTGCATGTTAGCCTTCAGTGACCGGTGAACAAGTACACCCAGATCCATTTGCTCCTCCCCACTCCCTAGCTTGTCTCCATTTAGAGAATACTCAGCTTTCCTATTATTGCCCCCAAAATGGATAACCTCTCATTTGCTCACATTGAACGTCATCTTCCATTCAGCAGCCCACACCCCCAACCTGTCCAAGTCCCTCTGCATTTTCCTGATATCACCCTCACACCCCACACCGCCACGCAGTTTAGTGTCATCTGCAAATTTGCTCATGTTATTAATCCCCTCATCCAAATCATTTACAGAAATTACAAACAACTGAGGACCCAATACCGATCCCTGCGGCACTCTACTCGTCACATCCTGCCATCCTGAAAAGGACCGGCTTACTCCAACCCTTTGTTTCCTATTTCTTAACCAATTTCCTATCCATGTCAGCACCTTACCTCCAATTCCATGCTCCCTGATCTTGCCCACTAGTCTTCCACTTCTCTATCTTATACTTACTCCCTTTGGATTTGATATTGCACTTGATTTCATTAGTTAGCCACGACTGCCATTTGCATCTCCTAGAGCCTTTCCGCCACTTTGGAATAAATTTGTCCTGAATCCTGTGGAAAATGTCCAAAAGCACCTGCCATTTTTCCCGAGTTGTCCTCCCAGCTAGTGTATCTTTCCATTTTATTTTGGCTAGCTCCTCCATCATAGCTGCATAATCCCCTTTATTTAACTGCAGTACAGATGCTTCCGACTTCCTTTCTTTTTCCCTTTCTAATTGCCGCTCAAAAATAACCATACCATGGTCACTATTCCCTAATGGCTCCCCTACATCGAGGTCACTTATTAACTCTGCGTCGCTGCACACCACCAAGTCCAGAATTGACTTCCCCCTGGTAGGTTCCTCCACTAGCTGCTCCAAGAAAGTATCTCGTATTGGGTAGGACACGTAACAGCAGCATCGTATAATTCAAAAGCAAGAGGAGTAGCTATATTAATTAGTAAAAATGTGCCATTTAAAATAGAAGAGGAAATAATAGATCCAGCAGGGAGATATGTAATGATAAAATGTCAGATATATTCGGAGTTTTGGAATCTACTCAATGTATATTCACCTAACGAAGAAG